>NC_143577.1:232058768-232366418 GCF_048544385.1 Mastigoproctus giganteus
TAGGCAAGGAAGAGACATGAGGACGTAAATTTATGCACAATTTATACGTGTAAAAAAAAAGTAAAAAAAATTAAAATTTGATCCGAAATATAAAAATGCAAGACACTATTATCATTTTACGAAGATGGATTTGGCTATTTATTGCGAATAGATAAAAGTTTGGGTTAAAATTCTGTGATGGCGCTAGTGTGCACTAGTCCAATGTTAAACCTTAATGTTCAAGAGATTTTTCAAGTATTAATATGTTTAAAAAATATATGAATATGCCAGACTTCAATGAATGTGAGTAGCATATCTTGATGTTATAAAAGAAGCAAATGGCAAAATTTAAAGTAAGCAACATAAATATTTAAATGCATACTTTTATTAATGCGTATTCTATGCGAGAGAAAGTACATAATTGCAAGTAAAACCATACGATTTGTATCTTCGAAACTACATTGAGGAGTTTTATTTATACCGTCTTATTTAAATAAATATAAGTTTTATAGCATAGTAAGAAGTTGGATAAAAATAATGTCATTTCAAATAAAAGTATAAATCCAGTAAGGAAATTCTGAATGATATAATAATTCTTTATTTGCATATTTTATGTATATTCAATTTATTCATGAAATCACCTTTATGTATTTAAAAGGCTGTGATATAGCTATGACAGTATTTCTTTACTCGTCATTGTTTTCTGCTCACTTGTTTTACGTTTAAAAATTTGACAATGAAAGCCTCAACTTAAAAAAATCATATTTTTTGTTGTTTTACATCAAAGTAACTAAGGCTATACGTAATTAATATACAAAGTAATTAATACGTAGGCGCAATATAGCCGAAGCTGCTCTTGCGCCATTAAACCCCAAACAACAACAACCACATAACTAATACGTAAATAAAGCTATAATTCTTTATAATGTGAATACAAATAGCTATTTTTTATAATCTGAATATCAGAATTGAACACTCCATTTTATAATACACTTGCCAGGTAAAAACGGACTTTGTATTTTTGGCACCATTTATAAACCCCCTGTGGGACTTATTCATACTCTTATTTCTGGAATCTTGAAATTGTGATGTAGTAGTGAGTTGCAACTTGTTACAACACGTTCGATGACTTTTTCGTCGCATTTTAAAATGAATAATTTTACTGAGTAGAGAATTCGAATCAAATTTTGTTTAAAATTAGGAAAAATTGCAAAAGAATGTATGATTCGAAGAATTTATAGTGGTTTTCAAGTTTTAAAGGAGGGCCACTAGTCTGTCGAAGATGATCCTTACATCTGATGGCATCTAGGCAGCAATTTCTATCTTAAAGATTTCACTGCTCCTATTTCTGACACCTTCCAGATTCTTTTCTTTAAAAAAAAAAAGAAAAAGAAAACGAGTCCTTCTCTAGTACCTGTTCTTACGAACTTCTTTAATTACTGTCTTCTACACTAACCCTTCAGCTTTCAAAGTGGCCGACATTATCCCCATGTATATACGAGGTGTGGCAATAACGTTCCTAGTCTGGTTCAATAAAAAGAATACAAAGTGAAGTAGCTCAAAAATGGTTTTATTTTCATTCAAAAGTAATCACCACCTGATTGAATGCACTTATTACACCATTATAAAACTTTCTTTGGACTCCTCCTCTGACCCTAAAAGGGTTATCGGAGGTGTCCAAGAAGATGATGTTTGATTCGGCGGTTACGTTTTTCTCTATGCCTTAACTACCCGAAATCTCTTTCTTTTGAGTGTAGTTTTCACCTTGGGAAAGAGAAAATTGATCTTACACGTCCACTGGTGCAAGATCAAAAGAGTAGGGTGTATGGTTGATCTGTACAATGCCATGTTTCGTAAGAATTGTTTTCACACAAATGCGGAATGAGCAGGGCATTGTTGTGCAACAAGAACCAGCTGCCTTTCTCTAGAAATCGCTGCCTTCCCCGAGAACTATATTTCAATAGTCTTTCAAACATTTGTACGCAGAATGCAGCATTGACTCTCTTTCTTTCAGGTACAAATTCCTTGTGAATCACACCCTGTTTGTCGAAAAAACATGAACAGCACCGTCTTGATCCTGGACCTCTGTAAACGAAATATTTTGGGCCTTGGTGATGGTTTTTAAGTTCACTGCATGTTCTGATGCTTCGTCTCTGCGTCGTACTAAAAGACCCAACACTCATCTGCAGTGCGTCGAGGAAATTAGGATTGTCTTGACCTGTCTAGATGAAGTTTTCGCATGATGAGACTCTTCACTCTTCTGCTCATCTGTGAGGCTGTGCGGCACAAATTTTGCACAGGCCTTCCTTTTCCCTAAATCTTTGTTCAGAATTTGGTGAATTGTCTTCTTATTCATATCCAACTCATCAGCCATCATTCTCAGGGTTAAATGAAGATCTCTTGCCACAATTTCTTGAACTTTTGCGACTGTGTGCTCATTTTGAGAGGTTGACTGACGCACACTTCTTGGGTCATTGTGAATATCCTCATGTCTGATTTTGACCGCTTTTACCATTCAGGCACACTTGTAGGACTTAACATTTCATACGTTTCTGTTGCAGATTTTTCTAGTTTAAAGGAAAATTTGATATTAATTCGTTGCCCTATTGCAAAATCGTGACACACAACGTTAATGCTAGTAACGAAACTGGTTGTTCCTTGCAACCTGTCAACCTATTGGACAATGTCTGTACCACTATCTATTGTAGGACGTTTGAACTACAATATGCTACTTCCGTTTATATTCATACTCATCGAACATGACTGCTACAGGACCAATCCAGAAACTTTATTGCCACACCTCGTACATATCTATTATGGAAAATTTTGCGATGTTGAAGAATAGACAGGTGATCTTCGCGGGGGGGGAAAAGTGAAAAGAAAAGCCTAACAACTATCGAACCATTACTGTATTGAACAAAACTGCCAGAATTTTTGAATTCCTACTCTATAAATATCATAGTTCCTACTTCAACCCTTTTATTAATAATCGCCAATATGCTTTTCTACCAATGATATCCACTCTTTCAAATCTTGTTTTGTTCTTACATTTTCTGTGAACAAATTTGGATAAAGGTAGTTAGATTACTTATTCCTTTAATATGTAATCCAATTATCTTTAGATTACTTATCCACTGCTTAGTTTTTTTTTTTTTTTTTTTTTTGGTTTGGTAGTTGTTGGCGCATCGGCTTCTGTGGCCATATTGCACCTCCCAAGGTTTTTGCAGTACTTTGATCCAAGCCCGAGGCGGGAATCGAACCCGCGACCTTTGGGTTGCCGGGCAGGTACTTTACCCACTCGGCTAGCCCGGTCGGCTACACTGCTTAGTAATTGACAACTATATGCTCTTGCGGATAGCACAAATAAAATCACCGTCCTTCCACACTGTGTGGAAAGGCCCAAGTTTAAATTCCCGTTAATAACGCAAATTTTGATACACTTTCTTTTTTTTTTGTTTCGCAACATGGCTGAATTAGTCTGTTTCTGTTGTGTTTTGTATGGTTTTATCCAGAAAACTGGGTTTTTCGCCCAGCAAACAGCATGTTCAGATGTCTGGAATTGCGTATGTTCTTTGATCATGTTCATGACCAAAGAACACACGTAATTACAGACATAATATACTGATGCCTCACAGCCTTAGGTGTTTTGGCGCTTAGCATGCTCCTCTAAAGCCAACTGTCTCTAATAATTGTAGCTACTCCATCAATTTCATATACTGTTTCACAAAGTGTCCCTCAAGGCTCATACTTAGGACCGCTTTTGTTTATTATTTGCATTAACGCCCTGTCAACTGTATTTTTTTCAGTCTGCTGTTGTTGAGCGGCAACTGGATTAATGACTTTACAAAGTCATCGATTCTCTTTCTTTCTGGCTCAACAAAACTTATTTCTAAACTCGTTGAAATGAAAATTATGTCGCTTCCACTGGAATCGTGCAGTTCGATCCTTAGTCTTCACTGATTATTATGTTGGAAATTCTCTTATTTTAGACTTAAGCATCTTATTCCGATCTGATCTTCATTCGTCCTGCCACATCGATCTTATCGGGACCAAAATGGTGTTATATTGAATAGCTGTACTACTTTTATTTATTTTTTTCCCTCGTCATGGTCTTAAAAATCAGTAAGGCCTCAAATTTTTAAGTATTTATAATCTTAAAATTTCCGACTGATGGATTTGAAATGAATGAAGATATCCTGAATTAATCTACAACATCAATCCTTGAACAGGTTTGAATTTTTTTTCCCCTACAAACACCTTGCTACAAATGTTTGATGCACAAATTAAATTTGTGTTTGATAGGGCATTACGGGATTATCTCCAAATAGCACATCTAAGCGGAATATTAACCAGTGCGGCCAACCACAATATTGGACAAATTTTTTTTATTTGCTTTCCAACCTGTTGGCCGAAAAACAGACCAATTCAAACACCCCCACGAAAAGTAAAATTAGTCTGTCAAATATAATGGAGAGAAAAAATTTTGTCATGATTTTCGAAATGGATTTTAAAAAGAACAAAGACCTGCATTGGATGATGGCCTAATGATCAGTGAAGAGTTTCAGACAGAGAGACTATCCGCTGATTAGAAAGGTCTCGACGGCTGTCCGGATACCAGGTAGACAGACAGGGGTAATAAAAGCGGTCGCCCCATCAGAGACACCGAATTTACTAAACGACAGCTTTAAGGCAGGGTAATGAAGTATGACATCATTCCAAAAACCGAGGCAGCGCACTGGCGTAATCTCTTGAGAAACATTCATTAGCTCCATAGAGATGCGTAATCTATCCTTTGATTCTCCTGTATAATAAATAAGCAAATCTATTCCCCCGTTTAAACTATCTTTTAAAGGGAGACGGAATTATTGCATTTTATGTGAATTCTATAGATTTACTGCGCTACTTACCTTACCCATACAAAAATATTTTTTATAAACACAATTAGTCTGTATTAAAGTTAAAAGAGTAAAGAACATTTCATTATTCCCAGTTAAATGTAATATGTGCATATGTGCATAAACGCGTATTGCCTTTGTCATGTCCATCCGTCTATCTGTCCTTCCGTCTGCTTCTAATAGAACTCCCAGAGGGCGTATTTTCAGAAATTTTATATTTGTTTCATATAAAAATATTTTTCGAGCCATCGAAAATTTCATTAAAATTGGACAGATACAAATCCGGCAATTATTATTTCTTTTTTTTTTTGTACAATTTGTATATAAAAAAGGAATTCATAGGTTAAATTTATTTTTAAAGTAGTATTGTTGGCTTTAGACAGTCCGTGCACGCTTTGCGTGTATTATTATGTAAGACTCGTGAATGTGGTGCCACTTGTGAAGAGATACATATACAGTATATAGAGAAAAAACAGACTTAATAGTATATGGGAGAACAGCAATAAATATTATACAGTTGTAATTAAAGTGAACAGGTAAGTTTCGAGAACGTAAAATTATAGAGTTTTATTAAGTGTTCTGTAGAATTATAATCTTAATAATTAATTGATAAGAAGATAACAATATTTAAATTTCACTGGTCACAGAAAAATAAAAAAAAATTTAATAAAAAAAATAGAATGCGCCTGAAATGTAACTTGTAATGGAAGTATGTTATCGGATGTTTTAACATTACTTAATAAGAAAAAGTTCAATCGATGTTACATTTTCAGCGCATGTTTCATTAGTCCCTGGAAAGATTTTACGATCAAACATAGGCTCCCCTTGCCCCCTCCTTGACCACAGAAATCTATTTATATAAATGGACTAAATGCCTTGTGCATTTAGTCTTCAAAATATAAATGGAGTATATTTCGCATCTTACTCTAGAACGAAAAGTAGGATGAAAGTCAAATTTTCAAGCTATTTTCTGTTCGTAACCACTACGCACACACACATGATGCAGAAAAGGCTTTGGTTCGAATCCCATCTGAATAGAAGGAGGGATTTTTCATGGTTCAGTTACGATTTTACTACAAAAATTCGAATTTATTCTCCTGGGAGGTTATGCGGTTTTATCTTCCGGAAACTCGGGTTTTTCTTCCAGAAAACAAACTCGCGAAGAACACGCGCAATTACAGACGTGATAAATTGATGCGTCATGACATTAGCTACCTTGGTGTTTAAAGCACATGCTGGTGCCTGCAATAGTTGTCACTTGTTTGGAGATTTTGGGTTCGAATTCTGTCGGAGATTGGAGGAATATATATATTCCCCAAAACAACACAAGTTTTCATATCTCTTTTCTTTTTAAAGAGTTCTTAGCCCAAGGTGGATAGGTACCATTAACTAATGGTACCTATCTACCCTCGGCTAAGAATAATTCCACGTTATCAAAATAGGCAATGTGCTTAGTTAAATTTTTAAATCTTATAAATCACGATTTATCTGAGGTCTATGGCACACAAAGTCTTGGAGGCCATAAAATAAGGTCGTGGAGCGCCGATCCAACAGCCCTCTTGGGTAGAACAGTTGGTAGAATCGCTGTCCTCCCAGCACTGAGTTCGAGTCCCGTCGATAACGTGAGGAATTTTTATGGGCTTTTTCACAACGTGGCTGAGTTAGTCGATCTCAGGCTAATGTAGTGTGGTTTTTCTTCCCCGAAACTCAGGTTTTTCGTCCAGCAAACAGAAAATCGACACAGAACACTCAATTTACAGACAATATATATGGAGCAATATGGCCTTAGTTGCTGATGCTCCTATAACCGCTATTACAACAACCCCGATCCAACAGGAATTGCATTGTTCCAGGATTCCAAAAGACCTTGGATCCAACTAGAAAAAACTGCGCCACTGCACATCAGTAAATTCGGCCTTGGCTTCCATTTATGAATTAAAACTAAAAAACATGCCTTCTTCACGAGAGGAGTGGTGACTAACGATTTTTATAAATTTAATTATTATGTATCTATGTGGCTTAATGTAGGGTAACCAGTCTTAACTAAACCTTACTGTCGATCAATAAGACAATATTTACTATACCAGCCTGTTATGGGCCTTTCATTCGCTGATGGTAGATTATTGTTGCTTTTCATATTTTTAGGCTATGTAAAGGAAACGAAAGAGTTGACAAAAAATTTTTAGTGAAACTTCCCTACCTTGGGGTGATGCGCAATTAGTATTTCCAGGTGACCTCCTTAGAAAAACCGGATGATATCGGTTTTACATATCCACAACTTCAGATATCGCGTATTCAAGTCAGGTAAGTTAAAATAAATAGGTTTGGTGAACAATTTCTATAAAAATACTAGACACACAAAGTGTAGCGCAAAGAAAAAATTTTTTGTTGTAAAGAGGGTAGTTTATACATTGAGTATCCACTTTATTAGCTACACCTACCACTTTCACGAAATGGAGTGCTTCTTCAACAGCATCACGTGTTTACTGTTCAGTGTAAAGCAGCTGGGCAGATGTGTAGGGTTGCTGTATGTGTGAATTTCAATTCGAGAATTAGCAAGACGAAAGACTGAAGTGGCTTGAAACGCTTTATGAGTATACCATACTGCAGCCATATTTGAGATTTTCACGTATGGCTTGTGTGTGGGATATATCGAGTTTGATCTAATAGCTAAACAGTATCCAGTCAAAAGTGAACTTGTGGTTGGAAACAGCTCGTTCACTGATGGGGTATCGTAGTGTCAAATACCGAACCCGGTTCCACTTCTGTCCGCAAAAAATAAGAAAGTGCGGTTACGGTGGACTCAGGAACAATAACACTGGATAGGATTGGAAAACCGTTGCATGGTCTGACGAATTACTGAATTCTGCTGTTTCACGAAGAAAACAGCATGAGTCCATGGATTCATCCTCGTCGGGGTTAACAGTGCAGGATGTTAATGGCAGTGCAATGGCGTGAGGAGTCTTTCTTGGTGCCCCTTGATACTAGTTTTCCTGCAATGGGTTCTTTCAACAGGTTTCAGGAACATGAGAGTGAATTCAGCCTACTGTGATGGCCTCTCTACTCACCAGATCTTAATCCAATTGAGTACCTGTATGGTGAAATGGAACGAGCTCATCAGAGCAGGGGGCATATACTCATAGACCAGCATATTCCTGTGGAAATCTTTCGACACCTTATTCAGTCTATGGCACGATGAATTCAGTTCAGACTGTTCGGAGACATAACGAGCGACCTACTCGCTATTAGTGAATTGTTTTTGTAAAGTTTTGGGCTCATTAGCGACTTAAGACCGTATTGCGCCATGTATATTATGTCTGTAAATTGCGCGTGTTCTGTGATCGATTTTCCTGTTTGTTGGACGAAAAACCCGGGTTTCTCGGAGAAGAAACCAGGCAATCCTCGCCAGAGACCGAATAACTCAGCCAAGTTGTGAAAAATCTCATAAAAATTCCCCACAGGACTCGAGCCCGGGACTTTAACACCCGGTGCAGGGAATATGGTGTTTATATGCACTTTGCTGTCTGTGAGGGCCTCGCTATTAGGTAGCTGTACCTAATAAAGTGGCCACTCAATGTACTTAGAAATACTAGTATAAAATATAATGGAACTAAATTGAAACTTTCAACTTATAATTTAAATTTCCATTAGTAAATTATTACTATAATGAAACCTGTATGTAACTAAAAGTAAACTAACTTATAAAATTATAATAAAACTTACTTAATTAGAAAATACCGGACACGTACATACCGGTATCTTCTCAAATTGTTTACCGGACACTAAGCCCAAATGCGGAATTGTCCTGGTCAAAACGGGAGACCTAGCAACTCCATCCACAATGTTAGCATATCTGCCTAATACGCTTATTGTCTTCACCATGTCCGTCTGTCTGTCCACATGTAACAACTTGACTCCCAGTGGACAAAATTTCATGAAAATTTATATTCGGGCTTTATAAAAAGATTTGTCAAGCTATTCCAAATTTCATTAAAATAGGACCAATAGATATCGGGAAATTATTATTATTTTATTTTTTCATACATATCACATAGGCTCTCTATACAGGGTGTTTCAGTTAAACGTTTCAGAACTTCTAAGAGGGGTAGGGTACATCCTGACAACTCGAAATCATATAGCAATGTGGGGTCGGAAATGCTTTCCTGAAGCGGTGTTGTACACAGAAGCACCATAAAGAAAAGAGACCGTAAGTGAGAAATCGTTTTAATAATACATGAAAAGAAGCAAAAGGTACATGAATTAAAGTAAGTGTTCGAAGTTTCTTCCACGGGCTACAATGCACGCCTCACATCTCCGACGCATGGACATCCCAACATTCTGGAATACTCCAGGCGAATTTCGAATTTTTTCGGCAGCTACTGCGATTCTTGCAACCAGCTCCTCAGCATTGTCAACAGGGGTGTCATAAACTAGCGATTTCATATGACCCCAGAAATAAAAATCAAGACATGATAGGTCGGGTGACCGAGCAGGCCAACGCACGGGACCACCACGTCCGATCCACTGTTGACCAAATGTGACATCCAGGTAGTTACGAACATCTCCGCTATAATGGGCAGGGGCTCCATCGTGTTGGAACCACATTGTCTGTTGCGTCGATGCAGAAATCTGTTCATCTCTCAAAAGTTGTGGCAATACTTGCTGCAGAAAGATCAAGTAGATAGGTCCGGTTAGACGACACGGTAACAGGTAAGGTCCGATGAGGTGATCTCCCATAATACCGGCCCATTCATTGACCGAAAATCGAATCTGTGCTGCACGACGTCGTATTGCATGCGGGTTCTCGACCGCCCAGATATGGCCGTTATGCGTGTTGAAAATTCCTTCCCTTGTGAAGGATGCCTCATCGGAAAACAACACTTCAGCAGGAAAAAGGGGATTTGTAGCACATTTTCCAAGGTACCACTGTGCGAAAGCAATACGAGGTGCATAATCCTCCGGTTGCTGTGTCTGGACACGCTGCACGTGAAACGGATGCATGTCTTGTTCTCGGAGAATCCTCCAGACGCTGCAATGGGAAACCCCGACTGCGTTTGCTAGACTTCGTGTACTCGTTCTTGGATTCCCCTGTACATGCTGCAGCACATTCTGTTCGACGGCTGGAGTCCGTGCTGTTCTTACCCTGTTCCTGTCAGCTCTTTCAAATGAACCTCTCTCAGCTAACCTCTGGTGCAGTCTTGCAAAGAAATTATGACTGGGAATACGCCTCGTCGGATATCGTTCCGCGTACAAACGCTGTGCGGCTGGCCCACTACAATTTGCAGCCCCGTACGCCAAATGCATATCGGCTAACTCTGCGTTCGTGTAATCATCCATCCTACTAACTTGGCGTTCTTGTTCAAGAAATTCGAAATTCGCCTGGAGTATTCCAGAATGTTCGGATGTCCATGCGTCGGAGATGTGAGGCGTGCATTGTAGCCCGTGGAAGAAACTTCGAACACTTACTTTAATCCATGTACCTTTTGCTTCTTTTCATGTATTATTAAAACGATTTCTCACTTACGGTCTCTTTTCTTTATGGTGCTTCTGTGTACAACACCGCTTCAGGAAAGCATTTCCGACCCCACATTGCTATATGATTTCGAGTTGTCAGGATGTACCCTACCCCTCTTAGAAGTTCTGAAACGTTTAACTGAAACACCCTGTATACTATATATTGTAACTGAAGCACTGGTTTTTTGGCATATGTTGGTTGGAAGAATGAATAGGCAATGTGACGGATGCGCAGAAACGAAATTTTCTCAGTTCGCGCATAAAAGTCGTTGCTTTTTCGGTTTTTTTTTTTTTTTTGTTATCAATCATAAATTATTACTATGTGCTAACGGAACTGAAATATAACGCATTATGTATATTAACTTGTCTTTTGCTATTGTCACTGAAATTTCTTCATTCTTAGTTTAAAAGGTACCCTTGCGTCATTTCCAGACCAGTTGCTCCCTTCCCACTTTTAAGGATATTCTGGATCTAAAGGAGATTTCAATAGTTTATATTCCTGGCTTGCTAATATCGTCTTGACGAAACTTCGTCTGCTTAGCAAGCAGACGAAAAATGTTCAGACCGAAGATTGATTTCCCCGCATTTAGGAAGCCATACTTTTAAAAGAAATAAAATCCCAAAATATGGATAATTCAACGCACCTTTCCCATTATTGTCTGTTTTAAGGGGCCCATTATTAATTTGCAGTTTTCCGATCTGAAAATGTTTGGACTAAACGTTAGTCACGAATATTTGTGAATTGTCGTCACTTAAAACCCTTATACAAAGCTTTCTGTATCTCATCAACAATCCGGATTTCTCATTCTCAATAAGTAAAGGTTAGGGGCGCTTGTCCAAACGCTGCCGATCAGGCGTGGAAACCGTCAGTTGGTTTGGCGCCTGCCATGCTGCAGACGCATTCAGTTACGTCTGTGTGTGTGTGTGTCACTAACGAACTATGGCTGGTTATTGTTGATTACCTCATGGGCATCCAGAGCATTTATTGAACCAAAGAGGCGTCATCCCGTCTCTTGTATCTCCATCTCGGAGGCAGTTAATAAACTTGTAACAGTGCTCATCATTTTCAGGTGCGCGTCTCTCTCTCTCTCTCTCTCTCTCTCTCTCTCTCTCTCTCTCTCTCTCTCTCTCTCTCTCTCTCTCTATTATAAGCCGTGAAAGCTTATTTTCACATAAACCTGAAAACAGAACTTTCATGGCTTATGAAAGCTATGAAAGTTCTATTGGTAAGTTATTAAGAGTGAATGACGTAAGTGAAAATGCTTTTTCTTTCTTTTCTTTTTTGCTTTAATTAGATATTGATTAAAAATTTTTATAAGCAACTTTGACATTATTTAGGAAAGCAACTGTATTTAGTTATAATTATTAGCGCACAAAGAATTTTTGATTATTATTTTTCTTCTTCTTTTTTTTTATTTTTTATTTTTATTTTCCCTACTTGTACACTGACCATTCAAAATAAAATAAACACCAACAATTATAAAATGTTTTTTTTTTAGTTTTTATTCTGATATATTTCAAAAGTAATCGAAGTACTTTGGAAGAGAGAAACTGTTGCAACTAACCAGTGGCTGATGAGCAATTCTAAAATTAATATTATTTCAAGAAATATAAAGTTTGATCAAAAATGTTTAGACTTTAATTTAAAAAAATATATTAAAATCTAAGGTAAATAGAAATTTTTTTATGAAAGTAGAGAAGTTTCTTTCAAGGGGTGCAATGGCTCCCGTGGCCAAAGCCGAACGCCGCCGGGCCAGAAAATTTGGTAATCGACTAATAGTCATGACTTTTTTTTTTTACCACAGTCAACTTTCGTAATTTTAATCTTTAAAGCAAAAAATAGTCTCTTTTTACTAACTTCACTAACTTTTGTAAATAAGTTAAATTTGGTCATGTTTCTTGATCCTGTAGGTTTTGCAAGGTTGGTTGGTTGTTGTGGGTTCTAGGTGCATCAGCAACTTAGGCCATATTGCACCGTACATAATAAGTCTGTAAATTTTGTGTGTTCTGTGGTCGATTTGCTATTTGCTGGACAAAAAAGCCGAGTTTCCGGGAGTAAAAACCATGCTGACCCTCCTGAGACCGACTAACTCACCCAGGTTGTGAAAGAGGCCCATAAAAATTCTTCGCGTCATTGACGGGATTCGAACTCGGGTCTTTTCTATCGCTCTGTGGAAAGGATGGTGATTATACTCACGAGGGCTGGTTTCGCAAGTGAGGTAAATCTATGGCTTAAGAATTTAAATACAGGGTGGTCATAAAGTCCTGCACCGATTTTAAATTTTAATAACTAAAGTTATAGAAATGATAGAACCATTTAGTAAAAATTATATGAAAGTTCAAGTCTTAAAGTTTTTTATATAATAATTTCATCCATGTAAATCTGATTTTCTTTTGTTGTATTTATATTTTATCAATTTCTCTTTTATTTGCAGATATTGAATGACCCTAAATGGCGACAATTGAAGAAAAAGTTAACTGCGTGCTTTGGCTTGCCGAGTTTAAATCAATAATAGCTGTGAGAAGAAAGTTCACTACTCATTATAAAAAAAGATGCACCCCATAAAAAGTCAAAAGTAGATGGATGAAAAATTTTAAAGAAACTTGATCAGTTAATGACAAACCACGATC
Source organism: Mastigoproctus giganteus (assembly GCF_048544385.1). Classification (NCBI taxonomy): domain Eukaryota; kingdom Metazoa; phylum Arthropoda; class Arachnida; order Uropygi; family Thelyphonidae; genus Mastigoproctus; species Mastigoproctus giganteus. The sequence goes on from NC_143577.1 coordinate 232,071,788, forward strand.
TGGGATCAATGATGGCGGCCATGTTGAAGTGTGATAATTAAAAACTGCATTAATAATAAAACTTTAAGACTTGACTGTCATATAATGTTTACTAAATAGTTTAATGATTTGTATATCGTTAGTTAATAAAATTTAAAACCGGTGCAAGACTTTATGACCACCCTGTATAATCAAACTCCTGAAATAATATACAGAATTTTAATCCATCAATTTTTTTTAAATTTAATGTCGATTATTCATTGTTTTGTAGTTGTACTCTGTTGTGTATGTTATTTATTAAATAAGTAATAAAATATAAGTAAACATGATAAGTGATTGTGATGGACAAAACTGTTGGAAACTGGTAAGCAAGAACCACCTGGTCCTGAGCTGGAATCCCGTCAATGCCGCGAGGAATTTTTATGAGCTCTTTTCACAGCTTGGCTGAGTTAGTCGGTTTCAGGCGGTTGCATGGAGTTTTGTCCCCGAAACTCGAGTTTTTCATCCAGCAAACTAAAACCGACCGGAATATTCACACGATTACAGACACGATGTACTGTGGACTCATAGCCTTGGTTGCTTTGGTGCTTTACTCACATAACCCAACCACCAGATTTGATAGCTGTAAAAGTAGCCTCCAAGACTTTGAAATTACCACACAGATCTAACATATAATTTAAATACAAAGTAAACATAGCCTTTAAGAACACGTAATATTTATATAGAGTAGAAGGATTGCACCATGCACACAGAGTTCAGGAACGTGGAAGAAATATTTTTCAAGAATAGGTAAACCTGTGCTAATATTAGGAAAAATGCACAAAATCACCATGTCGCTCAGGAAATAAGAGCCAAAACAGTCAATAAACAATTTTAGCGTCAAGAAAGGTCGTATCATCGAAGTAATCAATAATCTTCTGAAAGAACAATAGTAGTAGGCCTAGATAAATTCCAACTGTTTATTATATTCAGTTCTATTGCAGAGAAGTTTGAAAGTAAGTTGATTAGCCATTTGAAGTCAGAAGATGAAATTTAAATTTTAGACATGCACAAGTAGGACCAGAACATGGCATGTACCGATGGGTGAAATGAGCAAATCTGCCCAGACTTCTAATTGAAAGCCTTGAAGAAGAGATGTGAATTTTTTTGAGAAAAGATCCTCTTTCCTTTTTGAGATCGAGCATTGATAAATTCAGTTATTGTTGCGTTATTCATTTAGCTGTATTAAACAGGGAAATCGGCTGAGAAATCAGTATACCTCTTGTGAAAAGGCTGCCCTCGAAACAGTTGAAATGCTTTCTGCATGTTCCGAAAAAGAATAGATAAATTGCATGTCCATAGTGGGGTTTGTTTTGGGAGCAGAACCTACAGTACCTAGATATTGTCACAGGTGAAATAAAAGCGAGCCGCACAAAACAGGCATCACTGGTGATAAAACTTCTTGCTGAGAGACAGGAGAAGGTTTGGGGTTGTAAGACGGCAAGACACTGCCTTTGTAGCTTGTAAGGGAACGTGACCAGAGTACAAGCAAACTGGTAGATTTTCGTTGTTACGGCAACTTGGATATTAGAAATTATTCTGTCTAACCTGGCAGCACTCCTAGTAGGTGGGGAAGCAATTTCCATACAGTTGAGAATTAGCAGATGGCAAGACAAGCCTGTGACAATGTTCATGACAAATGTTGAATCACAACATTATGTGACAAATGTTAGTCACACTCAGGTGATGGTTTCATGTTTTTTCTCTCAGAAAATTGGGTTTTTCGTCCAGCAAAGGAGCAAATCAATCACAGAACACATGCAATTTACAGGATATGACATAAAGGTACAATATGGTTTAAGTCACTGATGCACCTAAAACCCTACAATAAGAAGAACGAATAAGTCATTCAGCCACAGACAGCCTGAATTCGTTGTGACGTGGACTCAAAATGTCGAAGCGTGCCTCAGGGATGCTGGTCCATTTTAACTCAATTGCTTCCTGCAGTTATTGCAAAATGGGTAGTTGTAGATCTGTACTCTGAAGAACTTGTTCTACCTCATTCCTTAGATACTCGATTGGATTTAGATCTGTGACTAGTGAGGCCACCACAGTAGGCTTAACTCAATCAGATGCACATAGAACAACTTTTGTATAATTCTGGCCTTGTGACACGGTGCGTTGTCCGATTGAAAGAACCCATTCATAGCTGAATACATTGCAGTTATGGAGGGATGAACCTGGGTGTAAACAATTTATAGGTAACCAGTGGCATTCAAATGTTGTTCCATTGTTTCAAGGGGCTCAATGTGCACCACGAAAACACTCCCTACACCATTATACTGCCACAATCAGCCTACATTGTTGACACTTGGTAGGACCTTTTGATGGACTAATTAAAACGTACATGCTATTTTTGTCATGTTCTTCTCCTTCCATCAGTGTAAAACTAAATAAATAAATACAGTAGGCATTGCCAATTCTAGAGAGGACCTGACCAATCTGAATAACTTCATAATAAATTTATTCAAAATCGTGAGACTAGGCAACTTTTTCCCAACTAACAGGAAAAGAATGCACTTTTGGTTCATGGGCACAATGCCCTATTTGAAGCAACGTATGACGTTTTGTGCGTTCCGAAATATCTCTATGGTTATCACTGTTATACTGAGTTCTTATTTGTTTGACTGTCGGCTTTCTGTTACTCTGTGAAAGTCTTGTCAGCCTCCGTTGGCTGTCCCAACGACAAATTGGAACGCCATTGGCTGGACGTTATTTGGTTATTGGGCCACTCTCAGTGCACCCGAAATATAGTCATACATGAAAGCGCCAAAACACTTGCAATTTTTGTGATACTCATATCGACGTGTCTGACGCCGGCTACCATGCCACGTTCAGTCTCGCGGTAGCACAGTTGGTATAATCATCGTCCTTCCAACAGCGACTAAATGAAACCTGAGTTCGAATCCCGTCAATGACGCGAGAAATTTTTATGACCACCTTTTTCACAATGTGGCTGAGTTAGTCAGTCTTAGGCGACGGTCTGCATGGGTAGCACAGTGGTATCGTCACTGTCCTCCCCACACCGGGTGGAAAAGGCCTAGGTTCGAATCCCGTCGATGGCGCGTGGAACTTGAATGGCCTTTTTTCACTCTGTGGCTGAGATACTCAGGTGTAGATAGCAAGGTTCCCCCCCCCCCAGAAACTGGGGTTTTTCGTCCGGCAAAACAGACAAATCGACCATAGAACACACGCAATTTACAGACATAATACACAATGCAAGGCAGATGAATTTAAATATTCGGGTGGCCTAATTTAATAGTTTTTTTTTTATGGGAGTTTCCTCCCATAAACTCTGTTTTTTTGTCAGCAAGCAACAAATAGATCGAGAACACACGTTGTATTCTTTCTCTTAGCGAAGTTATAACACTCCCATGTACAGTGCAGTATAATTTCATTCAACTAATACAGATAAATAATATATACATATATTATGTATATGTATGTACACTGAGTGATCACTGAATTATGACCACCCCTATGAAAGCAATGTGACCCGTTGAGCACGTGAGGTACGAGAGTGCGGAGTTAGTTGACCTACGTAGCATACATAAGGTGTCAATGGTTCAGTAGGCAGTAAAATTCCGAGCGTGATGGATAAAAGGAAGGATTTCTTGGACTTTGATAAAGGACAGATTGTGGGTGCTCGACGAGCTAGTGCCTCGATTTCCCAAACGACTGAACTAGTGGGGTATTCGAGAACCGCCGTAGTTAAAGTGTACCAGGATTGGCGTCAAAATGGTCAAACAACGACCAGACGGCAAAACAGCAAAGGTCAGCGAAAGGTTGATGTTAGAGGTTATCGCCGGGTCCGATGACTCGTAAAGGTGCAGCAGTGCTGAAGAGTTGACTACCCAATACAACATGGGCCAACCCGGAACAATATCTGGCATGATCTTGCGTCGCACGCTTGCACATATGGGCTATAACAGCAGACAACCCCTACGGCATCCTCTCCTAACCAAGGTTCATCGGCGTACAAGACTCGCTCGGTGCAAAGAGCATGCAAGTTGGACATATAGAAGACTGGAAGGTGTGCTGGTCGGATAAGTCGCGTTATTTACTACACACCGTGGATGGTCGTGTACGGATTTGACGTCAACAACATGAGGCTCTTCATCCATTATGCATGGTATTAAAAGTGCAGGCCGGTGGAGGCAGTTGTATGGTGTGGGGCGTGTTTCTTTGGTAGGAACTTGGACCCCTGGTGCATGTGGAATAACGTATCAGTGGTCTCTGCTATTGTCAACTGCTTGCTGACTGTGTACACCCCGCTATGTTACACTTTTTTCCGAATGGCGATGGTGTCTTCCCATATGACAGTGTGCCGAGCCATCGGACACTTGTTGTGCAGGAATGGTTTGAGGAGTTCTGACTTCCAGCATATCGATTGGCCTACGAACTGCACCGATATCAATCCCATAGAGCACTTGTGGGACACTGGAAAGGCATATCAGGCGTCTGGTACACCAATCACCTCCATTGCTGGCCGCATTACACAGAGATTGGTTGGTCCAACCTCCCAACCCTTCCGACATCTTGTTGAATCAATGCCCCGTCGGATATCTGCTGTGCTGAGGGCAGAAGGAGGACCTATGAAGTATTAGGAAGGTGGTCATAATTCAGTGATCACCCAGTGTATATATATGTGATATATATACATATACCTAATATATGCATATATATCACACTAGGGCCACCCGGAACGTCAATTCATCTGTCAAAGTGTATCATGTTCATGAATTGCGTGTGCTCTCTGGTCGATTTCCCTGTTTTGCTAGACGAAAGACCCGAGTATCTGGTGGGAAAAACATTGTTATCTAAGCCCTGAGACCGACTAACTCAGCCATGCAGTTAAAAAGCCCATAAAAGTTCCTCGCATCATTGACAGGATTCAAACCCAGGCCTTTCTCACTGTGACGATACCGCTGTGCAACCGCGCAGATGTGATAAGGGCCAAAATCATTAAAATTTTCATAGCACTTTTGAAAGTTGCCAAGCCTACTCACAAATTAAGAAGTACAGATTGCCAGCTTCAGTAACGTGTGTTTGCAGCGCCTAGCTTGACATATTGGCGAAATGCTCATTTCTTTTGTTTGTATTTAAGGGATGGTCGTATCACTGATTAATATTTCGAACTGTGTTGTTGTTGTATTAGGGTTTTAGGAGCATCAGCGACTAAGGCCATATTGCTCCTTGTATACTGTCTGTAAATTGCTTGTGTTCAATGATCGATTTTCTGTTTGCTGGAAGAAAAACCGGAGACCGATTAATTCAACCACGTTGACAAAGGCCCATAAAAATTCCTCACGTCAGCAACGGGACTCGAACTCAGGTCTTTTCCACCCGATGTGGGGACGACGGCGACTCTACCAACTGCGCTACTAACGAGAGCTAGTAATCTGTGGATCGTACATTTTGTGAATATGAATAAATTACATCGCGTATTTTCGAGAAGCGGGAGTGGTATTTCTGAAACAGCCGGCCAATTGATGTGGTGGGAGAGAAATATCAGCTAAGTAGACGCTAAGTACAAGATGAAAAACAAACTGCGCTGCAGTAGACTACAACTCATTGCCGATGTCACCGTGTAGCCACCCCAAACTGCGCTGCGCAATGTCTGCCTCGCGCTGCGGTGGCTACATAACTTAGCTCTAATATTGACTATCCAGTTGACTGTCCCAGTTGACTATCTGTATAATCTGTATAATCCTGATCAACGATACAGAGCCCGATCATTTAATTCATGGAATGGCAGTATGACCGTACAACCATTGATGTTTCAGCAAACTGCCAGTATATGGCAGGTGAATATGTCTCCAGGAATACCCTGACACATCTGCAAGTTCTGACATGTTATCTGGTAATTGCAAAATGGCCTTAAGTTGCGTGCTGTTGGTATGAAACGTTTTTTAAGCTGCATTATAAGTTTGAAGACTCGACGTTTTGTTATTCGCTATCGTGTTTGACTTGGAATGAGTACTGCAGAGACGGTGGAATATCAGGGGTTTAGAAGGGAGTGGTGAATGTGTTAAGCGCGAAAGCAACTAAGGCTATCAGACGTCAGTATATTGTGTCTATAAATTGCGTCTATTCTATGGTCTATTTGCTTGCTTTCAGCCCTCGCATATAGCACAGTTGATAGAATCGTCAACTTCCCCATACCTAGTAGTAAAGACCAGAGTATGAATCCCGTCGATGACGTGAGGAATTTTCACAACGTGGCCGAGTTAGTTGGTGTCAGGCGAAGTTAATATTGATTTATTTTCTCGGAAACTTGAGGTTTTCGTCAGGAAAATAGGCAAATCGACCACAGAACATAGGCTGTGTACATTATACGCAATATAATAAAACTCTACAACAAACAAGGTTGCTTGCTGGGTGAGAAACAAAGCTTACGGGAGATGAAACCATAAAAATTCCTCATGTCATTGAGGGAATTCCACTCCAGGCCTTTAGCATCCGGTGTGGGGAAGAAGATAATTATACCCACTATACTACGCGAAGGAAAAGTTTACGGGGACAAGTGTTTGAAGAAAACTGAAAATTTCAAATGGTACAGGCACATTTTAATGAATATTCCGATGCTATTAGGATGTGGAGAATTTGTGTCCACAACGACCACTGTCAAAAACTGATCAAGAAATGGCTTCTGGGAATGCTTCTACTTGTGGGTTAAAAAGTTTTGAAAAGTTCTTCTTTTGCTTCATTAATTTTTATAAATTGTATTTCAAGTTCATAAATTATAGGCATGTCTAAATTTCAATGATGCAATTTCAATTAATTTCGAAGGAAATTAATTCTAAAAATGAGAGGACTGGCACACCTTAGCGATGAGATTCAAATTAAGATAGGTTCATTCCACAATTAAATGATTAATGTACAAAAGTACTCTAAAAATAAAGTATGCTCCTAACAATGTTAACAACAGCTATTTAGAGAAAGAAAATTATAATAACGACATGGAAAAGCAGTTATACAAAAGTTTAGATATGACAAACGTAATCCGTGCTTTCGCTGTTTTTAAAGGCAACAAGAATTAATTTATAGATTTATTCAATTTGTGTTCCAATTATCTAATCCAAAATTTTAATAAAAAGTTTTGAAAAGTTCTTCTTTTGCTTCATTAATTTTTATAAATTGTATTTCAAGTTCATAAATTATAGGCATGTCTAAATTTCAAATGTTACTTTTGAAAATTTTCAAAAAAAAATTCCAACGTGTTAACCACATGTCTTTTATGTGTTTAACCACAAATTAGTTGTTGGTTTTCTTAGGGTTTCAGGCGCATTTGCGACGTATTGCGCTGTATTTATATTTATATATAAATCGAGTGTGTTCTGCGGTCGATTTACTGGATGAAAAATCCAAGTTCTGGGAGAAAAAACCATGATACCATTGCCCGAAACCGACTAACTCAGCAAAGTTCGGAAAAGTATCCATAAAAATTCCTCGTGTCCTTGGCGGGATTAAAATTCAGGTTCCTTCCTCTCGGTGTGGGGGAGGACAGTGATTATAGCAACTATGCTGTCCACGAGGACCACAAATTCTTATTTAATCTGTGTCTGCGCGGGTTGCACAGTGGTATCGTCACCGTCCTCCCCACACCGGGTGGAAAAGGCCCGGGTTCGAATCTCATCGATGACGCGAATAACTTTAGTGAGCTTTTTTTCACTCCGTGGCTGAGTTTGTCTCAGGCGTAGATGGAAGGTTTTTTCTCCCAGAAACTGGGTTTTTTTTCTTCCAGCAAAACAGACAAATCGACCAGAGAACACACGCAATTTACAGACACAAATACGTGTTAATGTATTAAATTACGGGTAACCCTAATATAATTATTTTATTTTATTTAATGTGATTGAAGCAATCTATATTTTTTTTGTGATCATATCAGTAAGTGACAGAGGACGCCTCTTACTCGGTTACTCTGTGGTTGTTTACATCATGGAGGCAATGGAATAGTATCGTAATTATGTATGATTCTTTAAATGATGACTTTAAGCATTGAAAATATGTTACTGTAGAATGGCGTTTTCTCTTTTTACTTTTTAAAATTACTTGGAGAGCACTAACGTGGTCTTTTTATTTTAGACGATTCTATATGAAGGGAAGACATTCTGCTGTACAACATGAGTGAAGGTCCCGTATCTAACAAACAGGATCGTAATTCACAAGAAGGAACTTTTAGATGTTTTTTATGTGGCTTAACGGAGAAATATCAATATTATGGAAGAAAGCCAGGTTTTGCGAAAGGTTTTGTGTATGTTATCATTTTGATCATGTTCATTTAGTAGTATTTTGCAATGACTTTATCTCGGGGCTGCAAGTTGCCTTAGTTGCAACGTTGGTGGGAGTATCTTTCAAGATAGAGGGAGGAGAAAGAAAAAAAAGCCAGAATAGGCAGGTAGCAAAAAAAAATTTTTTTTTTTTTTTTATACAGGAACCGGAACCATTGCTTCTTTTTTCGTCGCATTTTTAAATATAAACAGACTCATTTATATACAGGAAATCGTTTGAAATGGAATGGGAAAGATATCTATGAGAATAATTTCGGGGAGGGAGTTCAGCCATTTCAGGTAACTTGCTAAGGCGCTCTGTACGCTTACAAATTCAAAAAAATATACTTTTACTTTCCTGGGGTTGGGGAAGAGATCTTTCCAATCCAACACTGTCTACCAGAGATATTTTAATTAAGAAATTTTTAAAAGTGGACTATCAGTACCAGCAGTATTCAGCTTATGTTTCTGACAGCACCATCCCAGGTATATTTTAAAGTTATTCTAAAGCAACCTCTATATAAGAAGAATGTGGGTGTAATGCAAACATAAAAACATCCTTTAATATTTCTCGTGTTATAACATGCTGTAAAATTAACATCACTGCCCGATTGTCTTCAGTTTTATATAATTCATTACTAATGTAATGAATTATATAAATTCATTAATTCATGCATCCAACTCTCCAAAGTTGGGCGCATGCACCCCTAGGGGTGCGCGAATATTCTGCAAAAAATAGTATTTATTAATTATGAAAACTTTAGTTTTTTGAAACATAATTGAAAATAAAAATTATAAATAAATGTTTTTTAATATTTCAATATGTAGATCAAGAAAGGATGGATTGTAATTGCTGCTATTGCTGAGCTGTACCGCTGCCACAAGCATTGGTACAGCTCATAAAATCACAAATTATATGTGATTTCAGATATAGTGCCTTCCATGTAAATGATTTATAAATAAAAAATATATATTAAACTTTTATATTTAATTTTTTATTCCAGGGTGCACACTAGTCCTTAGTAAAATAAGGGTGTGCAACCAAAAAACTTTGGAGACCATTGGTATATGGTACTTGTGCAGTGTGTTCATAAATGTAGAATGTATTCTCTGAGGTGTTGCTGTGTGACAGTTCTCTCTACAATAAGAGTAAAAATTCCTTAACATTTTTGCTGCTGCCTTTTCTGATGATGGTTTTGACTCAGCATTGAAAACAATGTGGGTTGAGTCAATTTGGACTGAAAAGGGCAGAAACATTTTTGTGCTTTCTTCTATGACTGAATTTATCAATCCCTAGTGAAGGTTGCTTGACAAAAATATCTGGTTTTTCTCCTGTAAAATTGGAAGGAAAAGTTTTAAGAGTAGGATGGCTTAATTTGAAGCCCCGTATTTGCATTAAAAGATGTAATGAACTTGTTAACCAAGTAATATTGTAGGCTGCATTATTCAGTGTATGATAAAAAATAGTAATATCTAATATTTGTTTCAATGGACATTTAGTAAAAGGAGAAATTCAGAATTTTTATTTTACCAGCAATCTCAAATTTCCCAAAATTCTAAATTGCTGTTAAAAGTACTTAAGGAAGTTCCATTAATTCAGATATACAGGTTATTTGTTAAACAGTATCAGTTTAAGTTTACATATCTCTCTCTCTCTCTCTCTCTATCTAGCTTTCTAGAAGATGTCTATATCTCTAGAGATCCTTTTGCTGCTCATGGAGAGGGAATGTTCCTTTTCTTAGGAAGTCACTGTGCTGTTTGTAATCAGTTAGTTTGTCAAGCAAAGGCAAGTGAAAATTTCACCTTCTATACATGCAATAGATATAAATAACATATGCATACAGCATTTTTTTGTTCATTGGACCATTTTGATTATGTTATGTGAATGAAAAAAAATAAATAAATAAAATAAAATTGTTATGTCAGTAATTCACATGTCTACATCTATAGGTTATTTAAGTTTATAAATCATTAAGCAATCTTGTCCCCCTCCCATATTTAGAATTTTTCATACCTCTTTGTGTTTCTATATTGAAATTAAAATTATTGAAAAATTATATGAAATTAATTGAAATTTTACAGAAACTAAGGTCACTTGTTTATATCCTTGGTGTTTATTGTTATTAAAGCTTTTATTATTAATTAATTATTAAAAACTATTATTAACTTTTATTATTATTAAATTATAGATATGAGGCATAACTAAAGTAACATGAATTTTGTGCATGGCTTATGGAAGCAAAATACAGATAATCATAGCAAGGACATGGTGCACATGTTTTCACTTTGGCATAGTGCAAATCCAGAGAAGTGGCACAGAACTGATCATAATAAAACATCTTATTTATGAAATTACTCAGCCTCCCTCCCCTATATACTAGACCCCTGAAATGCAGGGTTTGCAGGGCCTCCCACTATACACTATCAAGCAACAGTACTTTTTTAAAGTAAATCAGTTTTGTGCTAGCAGCTATGGTATAGCATGTTGTGTTCTTTGGTGTAAAAGGGATTGGCCATTATTTTAAGCAAAATAAAACACTTGACATGTTAAAAGAAGTATATGGGAATGTAGTAATTATGAGTTTTTGAGTGGCATAAAAGGTTTAACCTTCACTCACTTGCACCCTGAGTTGTAACAAGTACACTCATGTGGCATCTGTTTATCCAGTTTTGTTGTAATTATAAACAATTAACTTTCTTATGAATTAAAAATGGTGATCTATTAATTATGATTTGCTAAACCAAATAAAAAAATATCAAACAAAAATAAATGAGAGAAACCAGTAACATTAAAGAAAGCATACCATATATTTTTTAGCCCCATCTATATATAAGAAAACTTGGTGCTACTATAGCTTGCGATCTACCAGCACGCTGTAGTGTGAGAATATACTACAGTGTGATGGTCTACTGAATGCTATTGTAGCACCTATTTCCACTAGTGTAAAAAGGTCAGGTTAGTTTAAGCTACCAAATTTGGGATGGATTCAAGTGAAAAACAGTGCATACTAAACATTATGGACACCATCTCTCACTTGAAGTACGTTTATAAAATTATGCTTTGCGTAGCTTTCTGCAAGCTGTGTACTGACACACACCTCACATGCACATTATATAGTGCTGGGGGGGGGGGGTCCATAATGTTTAGTATGCACTTTTCACTTGACCCCATCCCGAATTTGGTGGCTTAAACCAACCTGACCTTTTTACACTAGTGGAAATGGGTGCTACTATAGCGTGTGGTCTACCGTACTATGGCATTCGGTAGAATGCTCTAGTGCAGAGGTTCCCAAACTTTTTTGGTTCACAGTGCCCTTAGTGTCTCAGTAATTTTTTTGCGGTGCCCCTAGGCCAAAAAAAAATACCTAATAGTTCCGTTTATTAAATAGTTAGTTGTTAATTGTTAGGTCCAAACAACTTAATAAGTAATGTTGAAACTGTGAACTACCTCGAGCTATTTATTCGCACTGTCTGACAAAAAAACAAAACCAAACTATTTTTAGGCCACCCGAATAATTAAATTCATCTGCCATGCTGTGTGTCTTATGTCTGTTAATTGTGTGTGTTCTATGGTCGATTTGTCTGATTTGCTGGATGAAAAACCCCAGTTTCTGGGGGGAAAACCATGCTATTTACGCCTGAGACCAACTAACTCAGCCACGGAGTGAAAAAAGGCCATTAAAGTTCCTTGCTGTTGTTGTTGTTGTTGTTGTGGTGTTTTCTGGCGCAAGAGCTACTTAGACCATATTGCGCCTTCCAAATTAATTAAGGTACTTATGATAACTGCACGGTGAGCAGTTAGAAACGGTCATACATTTTTATTTGTTTTATATAGAAAAAGAATTCAGAGAGATTTGCTTCTTTGCCTATTATGCTATTCAGAGAGAGAGAGAGGTTGCTGTAGATCTGAAATGAAACTAAAAGACATTCGTCGGGCATTGCTGAACAAGTTACATTCAAGGAGTATATGTTTTACTGTAAGTGGTTGCGAGCAGTGTGCACACTGCGGAGGATCATTTCCTGTAAGCAGATAGAGGTGTGTGAGGTGAGTGTGACCTATACGAGTTCTGGCTAAGATTACTTCTTCTTTTCTATTTTTACGAAGGCTAGAAGTCCATAATTGTGGTTCAGGTTTTATTTGAAATAGCTTGTTATTTGTTTGCATTTTCCACATAAGTGTCCATTGTTCAAAAGATGTTCGCCGTATGTTATGCCTATAATCAGGATATGGGACTAGGTCGTTTATTGAGGGTATGATGGAAGGACACTTGGCAGCACTGTCTGCACATTCGTTTCCTGGAATACCACTGTGTCCAGGGATCCATGAAAAGATAACAGTTTTCTGATGCTCATGAAGACGTGTCAGCATATGTTTTATGAGCTTTAGTAAAGGATTTTTAGGTGGGGAAGTCCTTTTCAAAGCTAAAATAGCACTCTGTGAATCAGTGTATATTATACTTTTATTTATTGACATTAGCGAGATGTTTTCCAGAGCAATCTTAATGGCATGGAGTTCAGCAGTATAGCTGCTGCATTCGGTTGGAAGTGAAATTGAGACAGTTGTATTAGGGAAGACGGCAGCTGCACCCACTCGACTGTCAGACTTCGAACCATCAGTATAGATCTTAGTAAAGTGGGGGTACTTTTGTGAGTGAGCAACATGTAGTTGTTGGATGTTAGTATCTGCTATAGAGTCTTTACCCCATTGCTCAAAGTGTTCATCAGAAGAAAGTGTGAAGTTAGTCCAAGGGGGATCCGGATCTTTTTTTTTTCTCTGATGATATTATCAAGCTGAATATTCCAGCTTTCTGTTAGATTCTGCAGTCTGATGCCAGAAGGTCGAATTGCTCTAGGTTTATTTGTATAATGGGTTTTCAATTGAGGATTATGCAACAGTGGCCAAACCGGATGAGTAGGCAGACTTTTAATTTTAGCTGAGTAGTTTACCAGCAACATCTTTCTTCTGATGCTAAGCGGAGGTTCGTGAGCCTCAACATAAAGACTTTGAACTGGTGATGTTCTATATGCACCTAGGGCTATCCTAAGAGAAGAATGTTGAATGGGTGCAAGACGGGCCAAGGTGCTCTCCCTAGCTGAGTCATAAACAGGTGCTCCGTAGTCTAACCGAGATCTAATTAGAGATTTATATAAGTGGAGCAGGGTATAACGATCGGCGCCCCAAGATGTACTGGAGATGACCCGGAGTATATTCATTTTCTTTGTGCAAGTGGTTCTTAGGTACTTGATGTGCTCCTGGAAGTTTAACTTTTTATCAAAAATTAGCCCTACAAGGCGAATACTGTTCACAGTTGTTAGTGGATGATCGGCCAAATGCAACTCGGGTTCAGGATGCATTGCGCGCTTCGTGCAGAAATGTATAGCTGTAGATTTGTGGCTTGACAGTTTGTATCCATTTTGCGCAATCCATAATTCAATGTTATTAATGGATATTTGTAGATGTCTCTCAATATAGTTCATGTTCTGGGAATGGCAGGATATGGTAAGATCATCTGCATAGAGATACGAGTCAACGGTATTTGGAATGCTGTTTGTGATGTTGTTTATTCGTATTGCAAACAGAGTGGCACTAAGAACAGAGCCTTGTGGGACTCCTTCTTCTTGAATGTATGTTTGAGATAAAACCTGCCGGTACCTCACTTGGAAAGATCTGTGCTGAAGGAAGCTTTGAATAAAATATGGTAAATGGCCTCTCATATGAATAGAATGGAGATCTCTTAGGATACCGTAGCGCCATGTGGTATCAAAGGCCTTCTCTATATCAAGGCATATCATGACGAGATGGTGATTTCTGATGAATGCATTTCTTATGTTGGATTCGGCTTTGGTCATGAGGTCTAGGGCAGATCTATTCTTCCGAAAGCCAAACTGATTATCACTGATTATGTTTTCGGATTCAAGATACCAGGTGAGTCGATGGTGAACCATTTTTTCTAAAGTCTTACTCAGGCAGCTGGTTAGAGAAATTGGTCTATAGTTGTTAGGAATCGAATGGTCTTTTCCAGGTTTAGGTATGGCTATTACGTAAGAATGTCGCCAGGAAGTAGGGAATATATGTTCTGAGAATATTCTATTGTAAAAGTTTAGCAATGAAATTAGTGATTTCTGATTGAGGTGTTGAATCATTATATTGTAGATTCCATCAGGGCCAGGAGAGCTGTTTCTTGAGGTATATATAGATTCTTTCAGTTCAGATATTGTGAGTGGTTGGTTATAGGTAAAAGAACATGCAGTTTTGAAGTTTAGTTTCCTTCTCTCAGCTTCAGCTTTGATCTTTTGAAAAGATGGTTGATATGCAGTTGAGGCGGACAATTCACAGAACACCGTTCCTAGGGCATTGGCAATTTCATCAACAGATGAGATCTCCTTCCCATTCCAATTAATAATAGGAGAAGGCAACCTATGGTATTTACCATTTAGTTTCTTTATTTTTTCCCAGATTATTCTGGTATCAGTATCTTTGTTGATTGAGGAGGCAAATTTTATCCACGAGTCTTTTTTCGCCTTCCGCCGGATATAACGAGCTTTAGCTCTCAGTCTCTTGAAGTTAATAAGGTTGGCAGTGGTGGGATGTTTGCGGAAGGCGTTCCATGCTTTGTTTTTTTCTCTCTTCGCTTTATTACAGTCACCATTCCACCAGTAATTGATATGCCGATGGTTTCTTATTTGAGACTGTGGGATGGCGGCTTTTGCTGCTGTTAGTATCTGCGTTGTGATATGATCGGTGACAGTGTCAATAGCAGAAGACTCTATGGTGTCATCATCAAAAGATACATGACTGGTAAATTTCGTCCAGTTTGCTTTGGAAAATTTCCATTTTGTTTTTGTTTCAGTTTGTTTGGAATGGGTGGTTTGAATACTACAGATCAGCGGATAGTGGTCACTATTTAGAGGATTGTCATGTACTGCCCACTCTATAGTTGGGAAGAGGATCGGAGAGCAAATTGAGAGATCTATTGCACTGGTTGACCCAGTAGGAAAATGGATATATGTCGGTAAGCCATTATTCAATAGTGTCAAATTTTCTCGGTCAAGTAACATTTCAATGAGATCACCACGTCCGTCTGAGACCAGAGATCCCCATAATGGATGATGCCCATTAAAATCTCCTAGTAAACAAATAGGAGGTGGTAATTGAGAAATTAGATTTAACAGTTGCTGAATTGTACATGATTGATTCGGTGGAAGATAAATTGAGGCTAGTGTCAGTGTGATACCGATTACTATACGAGTAGCAACAGCTTCTAATGGTGTTTGTAGTGGAATGTGCCTGGAGGGAACTCCTGATTCCACTAGTATAGCTACTCCTCCATGGGGGCTGTTAGTTTCAGATCGATCTTTTCTGAAGATAGTATAGTTTTTGACTGAAACAGATATTTTTGTTGTTAGATTTGTCTCTTGCAAGCATATGGCAGCAGGATTGTAACGGTTAATTATTTCATAGATATCATCAATATTGCTGCGAAAACCTCTGCAATTCCATTGTATGATTTGTTCCATTATTTGGTTTTGTGAGCGGAAGAGGAGTCTGTTTGTTTTTTGTGAGAGGCTTGTTTAAATCTGTCGTGTTTTGATTTTTCTTTTTTTGAAAAATTTGGGCGTCTTGAGTCATTGTCTTCTTCCTTATCATCATCTGCATGTATTTCAAGCAGATCTTCTGAGTTTGTGGTATCATCGGTGTCCATGCTTGAGGGGTGAGATTGCTTCACCTCAACTGGATCTAATTTTTCCGCTGCTTGACAATGGGGAAGTTTCTGGGATGGAACTGTCAGTGGCGTATTACTGCATTGATCGACTGCCTTTGATGGATGTTGGACCGAGAGGACTGATCTAGCCCAGTCTGAGATCGATGTATCTGGAGGGATTGACACGTCTGTCTGACATCCTACTGACTGGTGACTATAAGTAGCAGAGGCATAAGTGCATTTTGGATTATTTAATCTTACTTGTTTTCTTGCCTCTTGGTAGGAAACTTTATTTTCAACTTTATACTTTTGTATCTTTTTCCCCAACTTCCAGAGGTCGCAGTCTTTGGAGTATGCCGGATGGGTACCCTTGCAATTTGGACACTGTGGGGTTGGTGCCTTACACTCTGTTTGTGTGTGAGTTTTACACCCACAGTTTGCACATGTTGCGTCTCCACGGCATGCTGTCTGGGAATGGCCAAATTTCTGGCATTTAAAACATCTTAGGGGGTTCGGAATATATGGCCGAACGCGACAGTTTAAATATCCTGCCTTGACTGAAGCTGGTAGGTTTGGAGAACTGAAAGTTAAAATTATACTCCGGGTAGGAACTAAACTGCCATCTTTTCGGATCATGATCCTCTTTGCCTGGGTGACTTTTTGTTCTTTAAGTTCCTGGGCTATTTCATCTTCAGGAACGTTTAATAGATCCCATTCAGTGATCACTCCCTTTGAGGAATTGAGGGTGTTATGTGGTGTGATTTGAACTGGGATTCCACTCAAGGATGTCATACTTAATAATAGTTCAGAATGTCGAGAATTGGTGGTCTCTATTAATAAATCCCCAGATTGGAGACGTTTCACCATTTTTGGTGAACCTGCGGCATGTTCGAGGCATCTCTGAATAATAAAGGGGGAGAGCTTGCTCACAGGTTGTGTTGACAGAGAATGTATTATCAGGAATGCTGGTAGTTCCTGTCTGCCAATGTCTTTCTTCATTCTCTTCGATAGAGAGAAGTCATGGTCAGTGTCGTGTATGTCATTTGCTTGCGAGCTCTTTGGCTCTAAGCGTGGAAAGTCACTTGTTTCCATCTCTGCTCCTTTTAGCCCCGGGGGTTGGCTTATCCCCCAGGTTACTGGCCCCGCCACGTGGAGGCAGGAGCGGTGCCACCAGTGACCAAGCGGTTGTTGAAGAAAATAAAGGGTTAGTAATGAATATATAGAATAAAAAAAGAAAGGTAGATTTCCTCTCTCGGTTCTTACTTTTGTCCTTTAAAGTACAGAACCTCTTCAAGTAAACTAAAGAACAGGTGACGCTAGAAAAGAATCAAAACTATAACACTTTGGGAGAGCACTATATATTCGCAGGAAGAAAATCGCTTGTCACTATCGCTTGGCACTCGGGGCCGGAGTTCCTTGCATCATCGATGGGATTTGAACCTGGGCCTTTCCACCCAGTGTAGGGAGGACAGTGACAATACTACTGTGCTACTCACACAGACCGCGGTGTCCGACAGATGTTGAGTATCACTGTGTTTCCTTCGAAAATTTAAAATATACTGCGGGACTCCTGTGAGTTCGCTGCGAATTGGGGTGCACAGTTTGGGAACCACTGCTCTAGTGTATTCTCACATTATAGCATCCGATAATGCTGGTAGGCTGCACACTATAGTAGCAGCCTACCAGCTATGAAATTACTTCACAATATGAAATGCACTAATTTCATATTGTGAAGACAAGTCACTGATGGTGACTTTCTTTCACAGTGGCACCTACATTTAAATAAAAAGCACTGCTCCAAAAGGAGAAATATTCTGCTGTTTATTTAAGATGCATATCATTAACATTAGTATCTCACTGGTTGGTAGGTAAGCACTGTCAGTGAAAGAACTGACAATGCAGTGATGATATATCCATAGTATGTGAACTGCTCAAGCCGACCAGGTAGCCAGGTGGGTAAAGTGCCTGCCTGGCAACCCAAAGGTCACGGGTTCGAATCCCACCTCGAGCTTGGATCAGAGTAAAATGCAAAAACTTTGGGAGGTGCATTGTGGCCACAGAAGCCGATGTGCCAACAACTAACAAAAAAAAAAAAAAATGAAAAACTGCTCAATGGTACAGCTAGTTAAAGCTCAAGTAGATCAGAGAAAAAGCCTCAGTTATATGAGAACTATAAAACATTACTGAACAGGTAGGGTTAATTTTGGTCAATTAAAGTCTCAGTTTTGTAACTACAAGCAGACTTAAGTGTGCTGCAAAATACGTTAAACTTACATTGTGAAGGCAAATCACCATGTGTCGCCTCAGTATTGAACCTGCATTTCAAATTAAAATCACTGCTTCTGAAGAAAAAGGATGCTTATCATGTTTTCTACTAGGCAGACCCCCCAATGCAGAAAAGTAAATTGGATTTAGTTTCATATGAAGAGGTTTTTTGTGAATATTTTTTGTTACACTTCCACTCCGAATTCCACCCTTGGGAAAGGACAGCACAGAAATGCAATGTACATTGTGAGAAATGAGCACAAAAATTTAGTGTTGAGATATTTGAATGGATATAGGTAACGTAATACTGAATGTATGAAAGATAATATAAGTTAAAAAATTGACTTAAAAGATGCATGAACACATTATGTGATGGATAAGTTAGTTTGAAATACTGGAAGAGTTGGCAATCATACAGTAAAAAGGAACTCTGTGTTGAAAAACACCATCATAAAATACGGAAAGGAGTTTTGAAATATAAGGCTGCATATATGTATTATATATGTATTATATTTTAACTTCTGAAATATTTTTACTTACCATGTGATTTACAAGAAATATATAGGGATAGTGGTTATTAATCAGGAGTGCAGGATGCTGAATTTCAAAAGTGGTTTAGACCAATAAACTCCCAATCATAAAAATCACTATCTCCATATTCCAAGGTTGCCATTTTTGAGTCTTTATTATCTGCATTTGCAACTCCCTCTCTTTCCATTAGTAAAAGTGATATATTTCTTAACTTCATTTTACTAAATCAGTAGTATATGGCTGCAGCCTTTCATATAAAGAAGTCTTTATTTGTTATTTTTCAGGAGTGCAGCATATTTTATACAAAGCGTTTCTGTTTGATGTGTGCTCAAAATAAGTATGAGCATTTTCCAGATGAAATAAAAAAGGTAAGAGGACATAATAGAAATATTGTAATTGTAACAATTTAAATAACAAGTGTATCTTTATTGAAATTGGTTTCTGAAAAAGTTGAGTTGCTTTCATTTAAAAAAAAACTTGTTTATTTGGTGACAAACAAAAAAAGCAAGTAACCAAGCTCTGGCACTACTTATCCAGCAAGCCTTTGAAAAATTTCCAAGCCATCAGGAAAATTCGAAGGCTTACTGAATTTTCCAAATGGCTTGCCTTTGCCTGTCTCATTAGGTCTATTTATGCTTGTTTTTGGACCTCAAGAGGCTCAATACTTTTTTTTTTTTTTTAAAGGTGCGACTTCCTAATAATTTGTTACCTATGACTTATTCTAAGGTATTTTGTAAATTCAAGAACTTTCCTAAACATCTGTATTCAGAGCTGAAAAAAAAAAAAAAAAAAAACTGAAAATAATAGTGTTATCGTTTGATTTCAGTTTTTTTTTTTTTTTTTTTTCAGCTCTGAATACAGATGTTTATATCAAGATGATATATACAGATGTTTATATCAAGGCATATCATGACGAGATGGTGATTTCTGATGAATGCATTTCTTATGTTGGATTCGGCTTTGGTCATGAGGTCTAGGGCAGATCTATTCTTCCGAAAGCCAAACTGATTATCACTGATTATGTTTTCGGATTCAAGATACCAGGTGAGTCGATGGTGAACCATTTTTTCTAAAGTCTTACTCAGGCAGCTGGTTAGAGAAATTGGTCTATAGTTGTTAGGAATCGAATGGTCTTTTCCAGGTTTAGGTATGGCTATTACGTAAGAATGTCGCCAGGAAGTAGGGAATATATGTTCTGAGAATATTCTATTGTAAAAGTTTAGCAATGAAATTAGTGATTTCTGATTGAGGTGTTGAATCATTATATTGTAGATTCCATCAGGGCCAGGAGAGCTGTTTCTTGAGGTATATATAGATTCTTTCAGTTCAGATATTGTGAGTGGTTGGTTATAGGTAAAAGAACATGCAGTTTTGAAGTTTAGTTTCCTTCTCTCAGCTTCAGCTTTGATCTTTTGAAAAGATGGTTGATATGCAGTTGAGGCGGACAATTCACAGAACACCGTTCCTAGGGCATTGGCAATTTCATCAACAGATGAGATCTCCTTCCCATTCCAATTAATAATAGGAGAAGGCAACCTATGGTATTTACCATTTAGTTTCTTTATTTTTTCCCAGAAAGGTGAATTGCTGTCTCAGTTTGAATCCTTGCCTAATTGATGGAAGATTAATGTATCTCCAGAATTGTTCCCAGTATTTTTAGAAAGCTTCTAAAAATTCACGTAAATATCTCAATGCATTAAATTGTACAGAGTGGTATCTGCTGGACCAATTATGATAAAATAAACTAGTATCTAATCAACTCTTTTACAAAAAAGACTAAATTGTTGCATAAAATCCAGTAAAATCCAGGAAGGCGAAAAAAGACTCGTGGATAAAATTTGCCTCCTCAATCAACAAAGATACTGATACAAAGATACCTTTGGGAGGTATGGCCAACCAAGCTGTGTGTAATGCGGTCAGCCACGCAGGTATGGAGGTGATTGGTGTGTCCATACGCCCGATTAGGTCTTTTCCACACTTGTGTTGTTATTGGCAATATTGGTGCTGGAATCTCACTGTCCATGTGTGCTAAGGGGATGTGTGGCTTCAATTGGCTTGAGGATTTCTTCGTGGCACTCCTCTTGTTCAACAAATCATTGACAGGACACCACAGGCTTTCCTTGCCACTTGCCTGCATTGTACAAAGAATTTTGTGTTTTCCCATATTGTGACCCCCATCCCAATCCCTTTCTTGTTGTTTCAGTTTTCAATTCAATTCCTCCAAGTTAATAAGTTATTTTGGCATTAAAATATAAAATTAAATGTGGTGTGTGATCAATTAACAATTTAATACTAAGTTTAATACTGCTTGTACCATGTTAAGATTGCTGCAGACTGCAAAAGGTGCCAACTGCTACCTGCCTACTAAGCAAACATTAAAAAATCAAACTTCCTGCAGAAAGAATACTCAATTGAAATACCCAAAATAAAGGGATGGACAGAGGCCTTATATATCATGTATAATATGGTGAAATCGCTGCCTGAAAACATGTAAGGAAGTCACCCACTGCACCATATAAAAGGTGGCACTTGCTTAAAGAGAAATAAAACAAATAAAAGTTTAGGGAACTACAGTAACTACTTCATCAAGAAGGGATCAGCCTTGTAGAAATTCCCAAAATACCTGCATTTCTGTCATGGCCAACAAACAAAATGACCATGGATGCCCCTATGCAAGCAGTGAAGACAGATATTAAAAAACACATCTCAAATATGGTTATCCTGACAGTTAGGTTTTGTTTCATTTCCATTTAGTGAGTGTTGGTATTTGCCTTTGGTGTGGTATAGTGGATGATTTCTTTGTATACAGCATCTCTGCCATACTGTGTGGGATAATGTTGTGCATACCTTCACATTGGGTTGATGTTGTGCATACCTTCACATATTTCTTGTTTATTTTGTATCTTCTTTATTTGGTATTTTAATCAATTATTGTTTCTAAGAAGTTAATTTTTTTATTTTCACTTAGGCACAGGCAGCATTTGGCACCACCTCAGCATCTTAACATGGTACAGAGCATTTTAATTATGTTAAATCATTATTTTGGAGTTATTTCCATGTAAATCTTGCATTTTGCAGAATTAAAATGTAGCTGCCACTTATCTGACCATCCCTGAAGCCTAAGTCATTATGAAGGAGTGCTGTTTGATGCTGATCATTAACCACTCTCCCAATTTTCACATCAAGCCCTGTATCCCTTGAAAAATTAGAAATGAAGTATTACTAGTATTGATTCCTAAGGGACTGCATTTCTAAACCTAGCCCATTCTGAAGAGTAGCCATTAATTGCAATTCCTCCCTTCTTATCATGTAACTATTCTGTCATCCAACTACAGATCTTTGATGTCAACTGTATCCAACTTCTGAGTGTCATAATTTATCAGGTTAGTAAAAGAAGAGTTTCCCTTTACAAAACCTTGCCAACTTCCCTTGACAAACCCGTTCATATACAGGGTGTCTCAAAAATATTGGTACAAATGTTTAGGGGAGGTAGGTAACATCTAAAGAAATGTGAATCGCATAGGAACCCATAACCGGAAACGTCACAGGAAAGTAGTAGCAGAGGCACAAGAAGCAGAAATGACACAAGACAGTAATTAGTGGCAAACATTTATTTCGCATAATATTAACAATGGAGTACGAGATGGATGCATTTCATGATGTTACAACAGATGCTCGAAGGTTCCACCATGAGACGCGATGCATACGTGACACCGACGCAGCATGGATTGGTGGACACGGTCGAACACACTTGGAGTTTCTTTGACAGTAGCAGCAGCAGCGCAGACGAGATCCATTTCTGTCTCCACAGGCGATTCAAACACGATAGATTTGAGGGCCCCCCACAGAAAGAAATCAAGGCTCGATAAATCAGGAGAGCGTGGGGGCCAGGCAATGGGTCCACAACGGCTAATCCATCGACGCCCAAAACGCCTGTTCAAATGGTCACAAACACACCTTCCATAATGGGGAGGGTCCCCATCATGTTGAAACCAAATGTTGCGTCTCACATTTGCTGGAACATCGTCAAGTAACCCTGGTAGAACTGTTTCAAGAAAGATCTGATATTTAGTGGAGTTCGTGCGTGATGGTAACAGGTATGGGCCGACTAAGCAGTCACTGACAATACCTGCCCACACATTTATTGCGAAGCGATGTTGTGTCGCATGGGGACGCACACCGTGTGGGTTGTCGTGAGCCCACACATGAGCATTGTGCTGATTGAATAAACCTTCCCAAGTGAAATAAGTCTCATCTGTGACCAAAACATAGGCTGGAAAATTCAGGTCTTGAACACTTTCAAACAAACGGTGGTTCGGCACATGTCTGTCTGGGAAGCATTTTCCATAAATTCATTGAGCGGCTCGTCCATTGCCCTCTGCTAATCCATACACTAGGTGCATGTTTGCCAGTTCACAGTTCGTATATCAATGCATGCTCTTCATGCAGCGACTACTGCTTGAATGAGTAAATCAGAAATTTTCCCTCTCGCGAACAGATGAACAGCGCCGTGTACCGACTTACGGTGATATTTCCGGTTATGGATTCCTATGCGATTCACATTCCTTTAGATGTTACCTACCTCCCCTAAACGTTTGTACCAATATTTTTGAGTCACCCTGTATAGATGACCCTATATTGCTTTCTTAATCATTGCCTCCATGATTTTCCCTACCACTGAAGTCAGACTAACAAGTCTGTAGTTACTAACTTCACTCCTTACTTTTACAGATTAGTGATTTACTGGTGCTTTGGTACTCGTGCTGACATCTTTTCCATAGTGAGAACCTCTGTTATTATGTGGTACACATTTCAGATGAGATGCTCAAGGCACTGGCATTTTACTGAACTGTCACCCTTTGGTCAAACTGTCAGTTGATCACTCATCACAAGATTGTGCACACTGTCAACAAATTCTGGAGTGATGGAGTTGGAAAATAATCTACAGTGTGTGTGGGCCATCTTCCAGGCTCTCCCTCCCTCATTTAAATTCTGCTGCCCACTTCTTAACTAGGGAATAGGAAGGGCTCCTCCCTCAGTATTGTAACCTTATCCTCAAGAATGTTAGTCCTTTTTTTTCCCCAAATATTGGATGACTGCATGGTGGCTGATTTTATCGTCTTTCCTTGTTCACACTTCTTTGATGCCAGAACCTGTAATTAAAAAAAGACATTATTGAAATTGCATGAAACATGGTGGGTTACTATTTGAAGTGTTATACATTAAGTACAGAAATTTTTAACACTCTCACTCGGGAAACAAACTTTTTCAAATGCTTCTCATAAATTTATGGTTGGGTCTTTAATTCTTGGCCTGTAATTAGTTTGCTTTTAAAGTTGTACATGTAGCCCATACTTCATTTGTAAGGTGGTTTATTGGGTCTCACTATGCATTTTAATTTTATGAGGATCCAGTTAGTATTTTTCATTTTCAAAAAAAATTTCAAAAGTTATCATTCTCAACAGAATTGAATTTTTGAGATTATAAAAATTGATACTATTTATAAGTGCTACTCAGTACTAAGTTTAGCACTAGTGCTAGTGATCTGATGATTTGCCATCACTCGGTTAAAGGAAACTATTTTCCTGACAATCCTCCTTTTAATTTATACCACAGAAATAAAAGTGAAGATAATTTTCTAATTGTTTTTAATAGCTTTTTTGATGATTAGAGTTAAGAGTTCATGGCTTGATTGAGGTTCATCAATCTTTAGGAAGACACTGTGATTTAACTTTACTTGAGTAGAAACTTCATGGTTTAAAGCACAATAACATTATTATTATTAAAGCACTGATTTATGAAATCTAGTTATTGCATGGTAAATAGCTAGATATTAATACTGTTGAGATGTGTTTTTAAGTGTAAATGAAATTTTTTGAAGCTAAATAAATAAAAATAAAAAAAATCTTTATTACAAACCTATAATATTATATTATACAACGTATCAGCATATTATACAACAACATATTATATACAGCATATACAACATAAGCATATCAGTGATGAAAATCTCAACATAAAAGACAGTCTCTTAAAACTTTTCCTGAAATTAAAAACAAACTTCATGCAAAAAGTTAAATTTTAAAACATAATTAAAACTGCTAAGCTGCAGTGACCTCCATGTGTAAACTTGAAAAACAAAACCACTTCAACTATCAATGGGTAACCTGATGAAAAAGGCTTTTAAACTTTTTTTTTTTTTTTTTTGCACTTTTGCCAGCATTCAATTATTGCAGAAGCAAAGCACATTTATATGTGGGGGCACCCCTCAGTGAAAAATTTCAATTTTGGGACCCCAGATTCATGGTCCTTTCAATACTTCAGGAGCATTTGGGAGTTCCCTTTGGCTGTGGGCACTGCTCACTACATGTATGCTATGCCTCTGATATATAGTGAAATTTAACTTTTGCTGATGGCTTTATAAAAAATATGTCACTTCACTGCGATGTTTGAGGTATTCTGTTACTTGAAAATCAACTAAATAAATGATTTTCTTTAGATGTGGCATCCAGATCTAGATGTAACATTTTGCGAATGTGGTCCTACCGTTATCTTTTAGAGAAGGATAATAACTTCCTTCTCTCTACTTGCAAAATTCCAACAAATCAGAGATAATACCATGTGTCCTTCTTACAGCCTGATTACACTGCATGTTGAACTTCATGTCTTTCTGTATTGAAAACCCCAAGTTCTTCTCATCCAGTATATCCTTTAATTCCTCTTCCTCTAATGTATAAACTACTCCTGGGTTTCTCTTTCCCAAATGTAATATTTGACACTTGGTAGCATAACCAAAATTGCAGTCTGTCCAAATTCTTTTGAAGCAGCTTAGCCTGGTTCTGATTGTTAATCACCCTTACAACATTTAAGTTGTCAGCAGACTTTAACAGTCCTGCTATATTCCTCAACAATATATTTAAGAAGATAAGTGAGAAACTAGAGCAGTTTGAGCACTGATCTTCAAGGGTTCCATTGTCATTTCAAGTCCACTTTAAGAATAATCATTTATGGCCACCCACTGTTACCCGAGAGAGAGAGAGAGACTGAGACTTTTGATGCAATGCTACCACTTAGAGTAAGGTATTGACACAAATGGATGATTATTTCTGCTGAAGATGTAAGGCATTTATAGCTGCAGAAATTGCCGTGAGGTTAGTACATAAGCCCTACCCTCAAATTATAATTTCAGTCTCCAATTTCGTTACTGAGACATGTTTGCAGCTTTTTTTAAAGTGTCAGTATGAGTTGATTCATTTTCTTTGATGAAAATCAGTGATATAAGTCAAAGGAAGATTGTTCTCCAAATAGTATTTATGTAATCTTGGAAATGATGGGGAATAAAAGTATGGTCTCTATGTAACATGCACATGTTACTTTCTGGAGTATTTTGTTTAGACAGGAAAGGCTACAGCAAGTGAACAAAGAAATGTTAGTGTGCTATATTCTTTTTTTGTCACATCTTAAGAGTTTCAGCTACATAGAGATGGTGAGTCTTCCATTATCATTTAGTGGATTTGACAGTTTCAGTTGTGATGACAGTTGAAGGCCTCCAACCTTGAATTAGCTTCAAGCTATACCTGCAGATATAATTCAGATACATATATTTATACCTAAAAAGGCATAAATATATGTAATTCATATATTTTTGCCTTTACATAAATGTATGATGAGTCATCATCACATATTCACAATATGATAATCAGTTAACTCATGAGCCTAATTTTTTTGCTTTCAACTTTTTACCACTTTGGGCACCGGTATAAAATACAGGTAACCCTCGTATAACACAGTAGTTAGGTTCCTATAAAATCTCGTGTAGTGCTAAACTGTGTTATACGGGACTAAGAACTAGTACTAAAAGGGGGTTACGTTCCAAAAATTAACAAAAATACACCATTTTTTATAACTATCGGAAACTTATTTTATTCAAAATAGTAATAACTGAACAAACATCTTACAAACTGATACGTATACACCGAGTGATCACTGAATTATGACCACCTATCTAATACTTCATAGGTCCTCCTTTTCCCTCAGTACTGCAGCTATCCGATTTGGCATTGATTCAACAAGGTGTCAGAAGTGTTTGGGAGGTATGGCCAACCAAGCTGTGTGTAATGCGGTCAGCCACGCAGGTATGGAGGTGATTGGTGTGTCCATACGCCCGATATGCCTTTCCATCGTGTCCTACAAGTGCTGTATGGGATTGATATTGGAGGAAGTTCGGAGGCCAATCGATATGCTGGAAGTCAGAATTGTGTTCTTCAAACCATTCCTGCACAACAAGTGCCGATGGCTCGGCACATTGTCATCTTGGAAGACACCATCGCCATTCGGGAAAAAGTGTAACATAGCAGGGTGTACACTGCTTGCTGACTGTGTACATAGCAGGGTGTACACAGTGAACAAGCAGTTGATGATAGCGGAGACCACTGATACGTTGTTCCACATGCACCAGGGGTCCAAGTTCCTGCCAATGAAACATGCCCCACACCATACAACTGCCTCCACCAGCCTGTACTTTTGCTACCATGCATGATGGATCAAGAGTCTCATGTTGTCGATACCAAATCTGTACACGACCATCCACGGTGTAGAGTAAATAACATGACTCATCCGACCAGCACACCTTCTTCCAGTCCTTTAACGTCCAACTTGCATGCTCTTTGCACCAGGCGTGTCTTTTACGCTGATGAACCTTGGTTAGGAGAGGATGCCGTAGGGGTCGTGTGCTGGTATAGCCCATGCGTGCAATGCACGGTCGAGCCAAATATTGTTCCGGGTTAGATCATGTTGTATTGGGTAGTCAACTCTTCAACGGTGCTGCGCCTGTACGAGTCGTCGAACCCAGCACCCACCTCTAACATCAACCTTTTGCTGACATTTGCAGTTTTGCCATTGGGTCGTTGTTTGACCATTTTGATGCCAGTCTTGGCACACTTCAACAAGGGAGCTCTCGAACACCCCACCAGTTCATCCGTTTGGGAAATCGAGGCACCAACTCGTCAAGCACCCACAATCTGTCCTTTATCAAAGTCCGATAAATCCTTCCTTTTACTCATCATGCTCGGAATTTTACTACCTACTGAACCACTGACACCTTATCTATGCTACGTAGGTCGACTAATTGTGCACTCTCGTACCTCACATAGTCAACGGGTCGCATTCAGTTTTTTTAGGTGTGGTTATAATTCAGTGATCACTCAGTGTATGTCAGATAATGCACATTATTTAATTTTCTTCCTCTTCATCACTGCTAAGCACAATCAAACGAGAACTTTTTCTCTGTTGCAGAATATGTTCACCTTCTGAACTTTCTTCTGCAGCATCTAGATTTTGTGTATCTTCTGGTCTCTTTAAAAAAGTCAGTAATCTGGGTTTGTTTGCTTTTGCTTGATAGATCGTTGAAAATTTCATGGTATGGAGCTAAGCAGTTTTGAAGCTCCCTTTTGAAGTTTCTGCTGCTTTCAGTTAAAGAATCTTCATTCAAAAAATAAGATTCTAATTGCTCAGCTAAGTTTATGCCTTCCAGTATGCTTTTTAGTGTAAAGGAACTTCAGAATTTTCACCTGCGCTATCATCCTCTGAACTGATTTGGTTTACCTCTGATGCCATTTCCACCAAATCTGCTTTGTCAGCCTCTTTTTTTACTAGTAATTCTTGAACATCTTCAGTATAGTAGTCATATCATCAAATCTTCCCCTCCTACCGACTTAGCAAGTTCTACTATCACACTGACTCCATTTTCTGGCGGTTCAACCATATTTATAAGGACAAAGTTTAGTAATACATACCCCAAAAAATTTATAAACTATCAAATAAAAAACAAAAATTTCAAAAACCTTAAAAGTCACTTACTGCACACTTCAAAGTC
Source organism: Mastigoproctus giganteus (assembly GCF_048544385.1). Classification (NCBI taxonomy): domain Eukaryota; kingdom Metazoa; phylum Arthropoda; class Arachnida; order Uropygi; family Thelyphonidae; genus Mastigoproctus; species Mastigoproctus giganteus. The sequence goes on from NC_143577.1 coordinate 232,100,455, forward strand.
ACAATTTTTTTTGGTCTTAAACAAGCACAAGTTCAATAGCACAGAACCTAACATGGGATTTCTCAATAATTTTTTTTTTGCATAACAACTAGCGTGTCAACAGCAGGGATTCACAAAAAAGAATGAACATCCAACATAATAGCAGGGTTTCTACCACACAAAAGCTAAAAAAATACTGTGTTATGAGAAGTTTTCCTCAATTCTCTAACCATGGTAGAGTGAAACCGTGTTATATAAGTACCGTGTTGTGCGAGGATTGGCGCAATTTATCAATCATGTTAGAGCGAAACTGTGTTGTAGAAGTACCATATTATATGGGGGTTGCCTGTATATACATTTTTATGCAACCTTCAGATTTGGTCATGAAATGTGAAGGATTAAGTATCTTGCACACAACATTTAGAGATTGTACTTCTCCTCTCGCCTAGGCTCAAACCTTTTCACCCTTGTATATTATCAAAGCTTTAATATTTCATTTCAGTTTATGATCATTTCTTAAAGTTTATATATATATAATATTTACTGTATACAAAAGTGATATATACAATATACCCTTCACAGCAGCAATGCCAGGGGTTTTATATTGGCTGGTGGACAAAGGTCTTGAGGAATGGGGCCCACATCAAGATTCCGGTTCATCCTCCACAGCCAACAACAGAATAAGTTTCAGAAATTAATTACAATATATTTATAAAGATGTTATACTTTTGGCATTATTTACAATATTATACAGACATACTTTTTATATATTATGCATGGTTTTATTACGCATGACTTTTATATATTGTGTATGACTTTAATAAAACAATCTAAAATAGTAATTTCACAAAGTTCTTAATTTCCAGTTTAAAATAAACAGAAATCAGCAATTAGGTAAGTATATAAATTGCATACCATTTAATGCAATTGCATTATTTCTGTATAAATCTAATATTGTGAAAGCCTTCACAACGAGTTGCCTATTTCTCTCTTATACTTTGAATAAGACCATTGATTTCCTCATCAATTCAATTTCCATTTTTCCAATATTGGGTTTCAACGGCCTCCGTAGCCGAGTGGTCAGGAGCGCGAGTGCAGTAGCACACGCTCTTTGAGTAGACCAGGGTTCAAGCCCCTGACTGCTGAATACAGTCGATCTGCCAACCCGCACTGGACCAGCATGGCAAATTATGGTCCATTTCCCTCAGCATGAATTGTTGAGGAGGCTTCCATCCTGCAGTGGGTTGATAATGGCTGCACTTTACCTTTTTTTTTTTTTTTTTTTAACTCAGATGGCACTGTTTTGAAGTTGACTTCTCATCAATAGGCTTGTAGATACCCAAGGTTTAAGAGCTGACAACCGAGTTCTAACTTAAACTTGGTTAATATGAGCTCTTAAACCCTGTGACTTAACTTGGTCAGGGATGTCAGCTCTTACACCTCGGACTTCAAAACAGTGGCATCTTGGTGGAGGTGATGCTGAAGTGTGAATAAGTAACAGTAGACTTCTCTATTGGGAAGGTGTTACTTATTCAAAGTATAAGAGATAGGCAGCGCTCTTTAAAGGATTTCGGATTTCACAGTTGTTCATTATGATTTCTTGTATTCAAACTTCAGTTTGTTTCATTTCAATTGCATACAGAAGATGCAATCGCATACCCTTATGCGCCTCTGTAGCCAGGTGGGAAGGAGCAGCAGTGCGTAGCACACGCTTCTTGATTAGACCGGGGTTCGAGCCCGTCACCACCAAATACAGAGGATGCGGAAAGGTCAGGGAATGACCACCGCATATCCCGGAGCAATATGGCCTTAGTTGCTAATGCTCCTAAAAAAAAAAAAAAAAAAAAGCATACCCTTATGTAGTTTAAAATTATTTCACAGTAAGGTTTCATAGCCATAAAATACTGCTAATTGTAATTATGTAATTAATTTTTTGAGTGTGACGTGTTACTGCACATGTATCTTCTCTTTTTTTTTCCTTGCAGGATATCACAAGAAAGGAGACTTGTTAGCGAACATGTTAGTATGTAATATTGAAAATTATAAAACAATGTAAAATAGTAATTTCAAAATGTATATATGAAGAAAGGTGTGGTAAAAATGTATGGCTTTTATATGTACAAATGTAGATCTTTAACTGTCATAATTTCATTCCTCCTTTTCCACTCAGTTAATACAACAATAACAATGTTGTAAATTGAATATCTTGGTAGTGGTAAATGGTGCAAGGAAGCAAGTTTATACAGCACCAGCCAAAAGGGGGGGAACATATATCATTTCTCCATTCCCTCTAATAATTTGTCTAGTTCATCCTTGAATTTATTCAAACCACCCACTTACACAACATCAGATGGAAGTTTTTTCCCAACAATCAGACAGATTATCACACATTTATTTTGCAATTATCCTTCTTCAGTTTATTTATGTCTCCTTATCTGTATTGTCTGAGAAAGAATAAGGATGCCATTAGTGTTTAGTTTACTCAATTCATTTAAAGCCTTAACCACTTCAATCAGGTCTCCTCACAGGTGCCTTTCAAGATACCTGCAATTTGCAAAACTGGTCTTTCTTGTTAATAATTCCCTTTTGTGCCCTGACTAATCTTGTTGCTCTTCTGTGTGCCCATTCCAACAGATCCACATCCTTCTTAAAGTAAGGCTTCTGGACCTGTATATAGTACTCAAGATACATCCTAACCATTGCCTTATACAACAGGATAATCACCCTCTTATCCCTGCTGGCAAAATTCTTGCATATTATTGACAGAGTCCTAGCAGCCAGTCTGCACTGCTCAGAGAACTTCAGGCTTCAGAGGACAGTACAATTATCCGTAGGTCTCTTTTATTGTATGCTGCCTTGAGTATGGTACCACCCAATTGACATGTTATTCTGGGATTACTCCTGCTGATATGTGCAATACCTTGCATTTATCAATGTTAAACCTCAGTTGCCACTTCTTAGCACAAGTAATTTTTCAAAGTCTTATTGTAGTAGCATCCCCTGATTCTTGTCATTAACAGCCTTCCAACCTTTGAATCATCAGGAAACTTAGACCTTAAACTTCATAGTCTTCGTCGATATCATTCATAAATACTGAAAAATAGTGAGGGGGCCCCCAGCACTGAACACCAAGCAACTTTTCTAATAAACATTAATCTAGGAAGGGCAGTGACCGTTAATAACCATTCTATTATTTTATGAAGAAATAAAAGCTAGGAAACCCAATGCTGCACAGGTAATCAATGTAAGTTAAGATAGTTAAGACATGACATTTCCAGGGACTAACTTCGGTGCATACAATCACACATTAAAATGTTTAGTTGAATGATAAATCATATTAAAGTGGCCAGTGAGCTACACTCAATATTAGTATTAGCAATGGCCACCATGTTGCAAGGAAGCCTATGGCTTATGCTGCACCAGCCAAAATAATAAATAAAGAAATAAATAAAATAAAATAATAATAATAAGAAGAAAGTTTTAAAAAAATAATAATTAATATGAGAAAAGGAAATAGATAACCTATGTGTTTCCCTCCTCCCGTAGGTAATTATCCAGCTGACCTTTGAATTTCCCCAAACTGTTAGCCTCTACCACCCATGTAGGTAACTTATTCCAGTAATTTATAACTCGCTGGCTAAAATAAAACTTCCTGCAATCCAGTGTAAACAACTTGAAATTATGGCCCCTTGTTCTAGAATAATTTATAACCGTGAAAATTTCATCCTTATTCATTTTGCTTATGCCTCTCAGAGCCTTAAACACCTCAATCAAGTCTCCTCTAAGTGCCTAGTTTCCAAACTGTGCAACCCACATATTCTAAGTCTTCCCTCATATGGACACCCTCTTGCCAATCTCACCAGGCAAGTTACCTATCTTTGGACCCTTTCAAGAAGCACAATGTCTTTCTTTAGGTGCAGTCTCCATACTTGAACACAGTATTCCAAGTGTGGTCTAACAATAGCCTTATATAATGGGAGCTGACCGGGCTAGCCGGGTGGGTAAAGTGCCTGCCTGGCCCAAAGGTCGCAGGTTCGAATCCTGCCTCGGGCTTGGATCAAAGTACTGCAAAAACCTTGGGCGGTGCATTATAGCCACAGAAGCCGATGCGCCAACAACTACCAAAATAAAATAAAAAATTAAAAAATATATAATGGGATTATGACGTCCTTATCCCTAGTAACAATTGTTTGGCTGGGTTTTATAACTACCAACAGTGGAAAAAATAGATTTTACTACACACATAGCGCCTCCGTAGCCAGGTGGGAAGGAGCAGCAGTGCGTAGCACACACGCTTCTTGATTAGACCGGGATTCGAGCCCATCACCACCAAATATGGAGGATGCGGAAAGGTCAGGGAATGACCACCGCATATCCCGGAGCAATATGGCCTTAGTTGCCAATGCTCCTAAAAACCAAAACAAACAACAACTACACACATATGTAGAGAGAGATACAAGATGTAAAGAAGTTGTGTCACTCAGTTTATATCTTGAAATTGTAGCATTACAATGAATTCCAACTTGTTGAAACATGTTCAGTGACTCACACAGACACAGTAAGCATGAATTAGATACAGTCAGTCAGAATTATTGCACACTGAATGGGTGTTTTGTCTCATTTTAATGAGACAAATGGGTGCTCTCTTTAGCACTCCACAGACCACCTGTTTTATGGAGCTCTATAGTTAGGGCATTTATTTCACCATTCAAGGCCAGAATGCCAATTTTAGTCAGTGACCTTTGGCTTATGTGTCGCTGCTGCTCTCTCTCCCCCCTCCCCATGAAAACCAAGGCTGTATAGTATGTTAGTACAGAATCCAACACCTGTTGATGCCTTAAATCCCTGATTAGTTTTTTTGCAGGGATGTCTGATGACATTATCATTCAACTCTTCCCACACCCTCTAGTTGTGCAGAGGGAGCTTCTGTGATCTTGTGCACTGCTGGATGGTGTTTTTGTCAGTATTCTTCCATTTCACGATAAGATCACCAGTAGTCAACTTTGGATTGTGTAAACTGTTGGAATGAATTGTCAAGCAAGCACTTTGCCTTTATATACCTGCCAGAGTCACTTGTTTATTTGGGAAGTTCCGATGGACTATGAAACATTAGTGTCAGGATGCTTTTTTATAGGGTGGTATATTGCTTATGTTCTTAAAATAATGAAAAAAAAATATGAAGCATAGTTGAAATTTTTTTTTTTTTTGTATTGAATATTAGATGTGCTTTTTTAAATTGATAATCAAGATATCTTGATGTTTGGGGAACAATTTGTGGACTTTCCTTGTCTTAAGTGGAATGGAGGATAATTCAGTTAGTACACTGGATTAATTTTTCTGTAATAAACTCATTTATTGGTTAAATTGAAGTGCACTGCAAATATATATTAAAGTCTTTTTCTGAGGAGCAAGGATACAAAGTCAAAACACACTTGGATCTTGGACTAATGGAATGATATACTCACCTTTGCATCTCATTTTTGTCACATAAATAAAACATACCGCACTTACATGCAGCCAGATGGGAGCTGGTGGGAACTATATTCTTCGCTCTTAACTCTAACCTCAACATAAACAGATGTCATCAAGTTTTTTAAATACTACTGTTTAGCAACTGACCAATGAGAAGAACTTTATCTGGTGACATGTACAGGGTTTCTCAAAAATATTGGTACAAAACGTTTAGGGGAGGTAGGTAACATCTAAAGGAATGTGAATTGCATAGGAACCCATAACTGGAAATGTCACGAGAAAGTAGTAGCAGAGGCTCAAGAAGCAGAAATGACACAAGACAGTAATTTAGTGGCAAACATTTATTTGACATAATATTAACAATGGAGTATGAGATGGATGCATTTCATGATGTTACAGCAGATGCTCAAAGGTTCCACCACGAGATGCGATGCATACGTGACACCGACACAGCATGGATTGGCAGACACAGTCGAACACACTTGGAGTTTCTTTGACAGTAGCATCAGCAGAGACGAGTCTCGCCACGAGATCCATTTCCATCTCCATAGGCAATTCATACATGATAGATTTGAGGGTCCCCCACAGAAAGAAATCAAGGCTCGATAAATCAGGTGAGCGTGGGGGCCAGGCAACGGGTCCATCAACGCCCAAAACAACCTGTTGAAATGGTCACGAACACACTCACATTTCCTGGAACATCGTCACGTAACCCTGGTAGAACTTGTTCAAGAAAGATCCGATATTTAGCGGAGTTCATGTGGGATGGTAACAGGTATGGGCCGACTAAGCAGTCACCAACCATACCTGCCCACACATTTATTGCGAAGCGATGTTGTGCCACATGGGGGCGCACACCGTGTGGGTTGTCGTGAGCCCACACCTGAGCATTGTGCTGAATGAATAAGCCTTCCCGAGTGAAATAAGCCTCATCCGTGACCAAAACATAGGCTGGAAAATTCAAGTCTTGAACACTTTCTTGGAGAAACCACTGCGCAAAAGCCACACGTGCAGGATGATCTTGGGGGAGCAGTAATTGAACCCTTTGGAGATGAAAAGAGTGTAAGGAATCGTCATGCCAGACACGCTGTACACTGCAACGAGACACTCCTAAGGCAGAGGCAACACAGCACGTGTGCTGGTAGTAGGATTATTCTGGACGGCATTCAACACACTTTGTTCCATGGCAGGAGTTTGCATCGAATGTGGTCTGCCTGCACTACTCCTGTTACCTCTAAATGACCCATAATTGCACAAATTTTGATGCACACGCGCAAACAAACAGTGGTCCACTACATGTCTGTCTGGGAAGCATTCTCCATAAATTCATTGAGCGGCTCGTCCATTGCCCTCTGCTAATCCATACACTAGGTGCATGTCTGCCAGCTCACAGTTCGTATATCGATGTGTGCTCTTCGTGCAGCGACTACCACGCCGTCTACAGACTTACGGTGATGTTTCCAGTTATGGGTTACTATGCGATTCACATTCCTTTAGATGTTACCTACCTCCCCTAAACGTTTGTACCAATATTTTTGAGACACCCTGTGTCTCAAAAGTGGAGGGAACAGAATGTACAAAATCTGTTCTAGCCATGCATTACATTTTATTAAATATCATTCCATTACCACTTTACACTTTGCAGATATGGTCATCAACAAATTGCTTTCTTTAAGCTGACTTTGGCCTGGAAAATTGGTCTCCTGAGATGGCTGAATAGAGTTATTGGGTATCTTTGTATTTGTGCCTTATTGTACACAAACATCCAAACCTGGAAACAATTCAGCCTTCTGAAAAACATTCATATACTTGCCACACTACCCCACTGGAGGATTTGCCAAATAGAGAGATTTGTATTTCCAAATCATGAAACAATGCTAAGAACATCAAAAACCCTGACTTTCCTTGTTAATCAATCCTTAGTAAATTAGACAGTCTGGGAAGGTGCACAACAACCATACTAGACATCTTACCTACAGAAATCAAGTCTCTGAAAACTTGTACCATCTCAGCCATATAAAAATCCCTATTGCTCCAGTTTCTTGGCTTACCTATCATGACCCGACAACTAAATACCATTCGTGCAGAAGCTCTGAAATTACAGACGGTAAAAAACAAGTAAAACTATTAAAGACGTTGGCTTTCTGAAACTTGTCCAAAATCAAAAGAGTTTTTGACATGGTTCTAATATATATCTCATATAGCTAACTGGTAGGGCACATGATGCTTCACAACTTAAATTGTAAATACCACCCTTCTGGAGCATTACTATCCTCTTATGAAATAATAAAATATTTCTTTATTCTGACCAAATATTTTTTCACTTAGTTTCAAAATACAGCAGAGATACCAAAAATATGAGTTTTGTAAGTCTTACTTACTTTCAAAGTCAGTAAGCAAGCAGCTTACTGACTTTGAAAGATCTTAGTCATTAAGGGTGATAGCTGCATCTTTGAACCTTGCAAAGTAATGTAAAAAGATGAAAGTATGAAGATGTGCAGAAAACAGAAAGGAGGCCAAGGAAAAATGATGGATAAGATTGTCAATTCCCATAGAAAACGATAAAAGTGAACCTGGCATCTTGGAAATTGTTGCACTAGAACTCCATTCTTTCAAGGAAAACAAAGTCTAACAATGCAGGGTGGGCACGTTTGAGATGAACTGGAATACCAATCCAGGGTGACCAGTACTGAACTGCACTGGAGTAATGGATACAAATTTCTGCTGCCTGCTACAAGAAACTGGTTGAAAGTTCTAATGACAGATTAGGGTTGTAAGTGGGGCAAAAAATTGGTATACACAATTTTTTTCATTAAAACTTGTATTTATCCAACGGGATAATGTACGAATACTTTTAGTAGTGTATATACGAGGGGTCTTTGGAAAGTAAAGTGGGATGTTATTTAAGAGTCATTTACAGATCAATAAAACAAGGAAATGAAGGTACATCTCTTTTTGACAAGGTCCTGTCTTATTAAGCACTTATGGCCCTTGAAATGCGGGTTTTTCATTCAGCAAAATAGGCAACCAACCATAGCCGACCGGGCTAGCCGAGTGGGTAAAGTACCTGCCCGGCAACCCAAAGGTCGCGGGTTCGATTCCCGCCTCGGGCTTGGATCAAAGTACTGCAAAAACCTTGGGAGGTGCAATATGGCCACAGAAGCCGGATGCGCCAACAACTACCAAATCAAAAAAAAAAAAAAAAAAAAAAAAGAAAGCAACCAACCATAGAAAAGCAATTTACAGGCATTGACATGTCTTTCTCTTAGTTGCTTTGACGTAAAACGAAAAAGCTACTGCAGAGATTTGCATTCAACTGGGTTTCAATGCAGTATTTCACTTAACAGAATTGGTATCCTGCCTGATTTTTAAAGCTCCAAACAGAAAAGAAGAGAAAAGGGCTTTGGTGGATAAGAAAGCATCTCCCATTCATAACACTGTAACCACCATTGTGTGCAGACTGCAGAATCGACCTTGTTTGGATGAACTGCACCAAAAACTTGTTTTTTGAACATGACTGTTGGAACACACCACCCTCAGTCACTGATAGATATTTATGATCTACCTAAGTTCATACGCTTGCTTTCTTGCATCACATACCACTATTACTATTCATGTTTGAAGTAGAATAGCCATATTCATTTAGTCAGCTAACCAACAGTGATGTAGTATAGCCTGTAAAAAGTAAAACGTTACAAAGGTGCCTTTATTCCAGAGGTTTCACTATTGGGAAAGGCAGTTTATTCCTGAAAATATTGGTAACACTACTTTTCAAACAGCTCTCAAACTTAAGGCGGTTACATACATATAGTTAATTATTACCAAAAATTAGAATGGCTCACTCTTCGACAATGGGCCTGTTCCATTATCCAAAATAATACCGTTAGGTTGGATTGCTTCACTTTATGATTTACTGATATGCCATTGCATCATTGTTGTAAGGTGCCAATAGTATCAGTGTGTTATATGAAATAGATGGTATTTATGGACAATATGGGTGCAGCAAAATCAACCACTTTTTCATTGTCTACAACAGACATATTGCTCTTGTGGGTACCAATGGTGCTACCCAATGAGGGCTGTATGTAGTGAGGTCTAGAAATGAAGAGATCCTAGGGCCTGGAACTATTTATAGGCAATTTTGCAAATATGTACACTATCTGCAAATTTCCCATTGTCTGTGTTCTGTGGTTGATTTTCTGTTTGCTTGACGATAAATCCGAGTTTCCAGGAGAAAAAACCATGCTATCCTCGTGTGAGGCAGACTAACTGAGCCACATTGTGAAAAAGGTCCATAAAAATTCCTTGTCATCGACAGGACTTAAACTCAGGTTTTTTCTGTCTCGGGTGGGGAGGACGATGATTATACCAAAAGTGCTACCCACGAGTGCCTGGCATTGATTACTTCTATGTTAAGTATCGTTGCATTACATGAAATAGATGGTGATCCACACAGTTCTGAGGAGGAGTACTCTAATAATGATAACCATACATATTTATTATATTTTCATTTATATATTCTTTTTGTAAGATTTTTTAAAATAACAATAATTATACTATTTGTCATTGAAATTATTTAATCTAGAAAAAATGGACGAATTTACCCCAAAATTCGTTTACATAACTGATGTAAACAAATTACCATGTCAAACTGATCATAATAGATCGTCCTAACGTAGGAATGCACATCGAAGGCACAAAAAAACATATCCGATTGTTAGTAGGCAAAGAATTAGGTGACCATCTATTCTGATATAAGGCCAGGGCTCTTGTGGCATCAGAAAAACTCCAGAAAGGAAGAATCAATGGATCTGCCGAACTATTCAGGAAGCAGATTTCCAACATCATCCCACTGTCCCCAGCTGCTCATGTTGGAGAGCACAATTAGCAGATGAATATGAAAAGTGGAGCTGCATTCTTGAAATTTGTTGCTTCATCTACCTCAGAAGCCATCCCACCGTCATCAGAATGTAGTGGTGCAGAGAGACTGCTTAGGGATAAGAATGGTATAGTCCTCTCGGGTGAAGGCACTTGAAGTGATTAGCATTGATCTGGCAGTGGACCAGTTCATTACATTAACGCGTCGTTAAGTTCCCTCTGACATATTTGCAAAAGCTATTTCTGTTTGAGCTGGCTTTTGCTTGAGCTCATGCCATTATTTGTTTCTTGCTTTTGCAAGCATTGATTCTTTTGTACATTAAAAGCTTTTTGTTTTCATTCTAACATTTGGTTGTCTTTAAACTAAACTGGAACTTAGTTTTTATACCTTGCATAATTTAAGATGAATTTTGCACCTGATTAACCAATATGCTTGGAATGAAATACTAGTTCAGCACTGCTAAAGTGCAATGTTCTGTTCAGTGCTGGATTAAGGCCAAGTGATGCCCTAAGCACAGCCCAACAATGGTGCCCTCTCCATTGCTTAACTTACAAGACATTAAAACTCAATAAGTGCTGAACATGAAATGAGAGTTTGAAAATGTATAACCCTTTTTCAGTTTTCTTCCAGGCAAGACCCCACAACTATATTAAATAAAAACTTTTGGTTTTTTAATTTTTTTTTAACAAAAACACTACATAGTAATAAAAAATATAAGCAAAGATTTGCCTATATGTTTATATTTATTTACTTTTTGAAACATTTTCTCTAGCTTTTTTATTTTCGATGTCTTTGATCAATCCTCAAAACTAATTAGGCATAACAAATCTGCTTCTATACCCAGCAGACACAAGGCATCCAATCTGTCTCGTTGCATAGCTGTTCTCGTGGGATTTTTAATGTGCTTTAGTTGAGAAAATGAATGCTCAGCTGTGCAATTTGTAACCATTAATGTTAAAAAAATACACAAGGCAATAACCACATTTGGAAATTTACAATCAATTTTGTCTTCTACAATTATTTTATAAAGTTTAGCATGACTGAATCTGGTTTTTACACTTTTTGTTACGCTGAACTTATGGCACACGTGCGTGAAACTGCTGAAACTCAGCAGAGAGATTATTGTCCAAGTCTTCTGGGTAAGCATCAATTAGTTTTTGAGAGCAGTGAGAGTACCTTTCAGTTTCAGCAGATGAAGTGACATTATTTGGCACATCACTTAGGAAAATCTGTCTGCTATTTCTTTGTACACCTCCTCTTCTTCTCATCTCAGTTTCTAGTTTGTTAATAATTGAGTAAAAGGTGGTGATACAAAATTTATTTCTGGCATTCAGATCTACTTCTGGTGCATCTCCGTCTTTCTGATATGTTTGTGAGTTTGAACGGCCTTGTAATGAACGTAGCAAAAGTTTATAAACAAAGCAGTAAACTGACCCTGTTGATGATGAATACAACCACCACTCTCTCTTATATTGCTCACCATTGGCTTTTACCACAAAAAAATGGTTTTGTGAACAGTATCTTGTTTGTTTGCCACTTTTGAAAGTTTGGCAAGATTTGCCATGTGGCCCATTGTGGTGTTAACGCTCACTGGGTCCGCAAGCAGTCCAATAAGCCACCTGATCAGCAGAAAAATCTCGCACCCCTGGATCTTTTGCTTCATATACTTCTCTTTTGCAGACTGAATCATTTCACCATGATCCAGTAGATTTTCAATTTCAGCAGTCTTTTCAACTTCAGACAGTCTTGTAGAGCAACTTGCCTCAACATTTACACTAAACATATCGAGAGAATTTACAGGCAAAGTGCGATCAACAGTGAGATTCATGCCAGTTAATCCAGCCTGTGACACCTCAACAACATCATGATGTTCTGATCTTGAAGTTGACTGAGTGGTACTGATGGTTGTGGAGCTTTGTTCATCTTCAATCTTGTCATAGATAAAGTACAAGTAGCTTTTGATGCCGGAGATCTATTTTGATCTGGAAGATCAGGTTGTGTAACTTTTGTGAAGAAATCAGTGAGCTTTCCAGTCTTGGCCACTAAATCCAAGGCGCCTCCGTAGCCAGGTGGGCAGGAGCAGCAGTGCGTTCACATGCTTCTTGATTAGACCGGGGTTCGAGCCCGTAACCACCAAATACAGAGGATGCGGAAAGGTCAGGGAATGACCACCGTATATCCCCGGAGCAATATGGCCTTAGTTGCTAATGCTCCTAAAAAAAAAAAAAAAGAAAAAAAAAAACCAAATAACTAAATCCAAACCTTTTGTTGATTCTTTTTAGCCAGTTTTCTCTTTTTTTGCACAACTTAATTGAACACGTTTCAGCTTGGATCTGAAAATTAGAAGAATAAATGTTAAAAAATACATATGAAACTTGCAAAAGTTACTATTTTAAATTAGTAATAAGTACACTAAATGAGAGTGAATTCTGTTTAATATTCAGTATCACGACAAGATTAATATTTTTGGAAGAGAATTTTTTTTAAACAATGCGGAGAAAAGTCAAACGTAGCAGGTAAGAACAATTACAATAAATCAACTAAAGTAGCGTGTGGCAGTGAAAGAGTTAAAGTTGACATGATAGCTAGGGAAAAAACTGAGCCCCCTTTCTCTTGGTGCCCTGAGCACGTGCTTCTTTTGCTTAATCCAGCGCTGGCTCTGTTTGTACTATACTGCTGAACAAAATTAACAGAACATGTAGAAATTGTGTAATTTGTGCAGCTTGTGATGAAGCGGGACAAAATTTGGTATGGTTGTGTACCAGTGAATAATGAGAGAGAGCAAGAAACTTCGGATGTGTACATGGGACATTTATAGGGTTTATATAATAAGAATTACCAAAAAAGGTCACATTACAGAAGTCATACAAGATGCTCAAAAATATGGTCACATGACTACAATATATGATCCCCTCCAATGGCTAAACAGGCCTGATAGCAATGAACCATGCTCAATATAAGGGTGTCCATAAGATTCTGTTGCAACAAATCCTATTCTTCCACCAGCACACACCTTAGCTCAACAAGTGAGTTGGCTGTTGGCATGCATTGTGATGCCCCAGGGCATAACAATGCATGCCATCACAATGCAAATGCAAAGGTTGCCAGGGTCGGCAACCTTTTTTGAGTAAAAAGCCATTTTTGATCTAATTAAAAAAAAAAAAAATCCAAGAGTCGCACTTCAGCTCAAGCTGGGGGTGGCAGTATTTTAAGAAATGGAATAGAGTGGGAAGGGGTTTTATTAAAACTATATTTTTCGAAATATTTATGAATACTGAAAAAACGTAACAAACTTCCAATTAGATATGGATTAACGTGCTTTTGCAACTTAAGACAGTTTCATTCGCATTGTTCAGACGGTTTCTTGTTGTCAAACAGTTCTCGGGTAATGATATTAAAAATACAGTTCATGTTCGAAAATGCTTGAAACTAATGCTATATTCAAGTCGTCGCCTGCTGTGCTTGTACATGTGGGCTAAAAGTTAGTGAGCCGCAATTACGTGTTAAAAGAGCCGCAGCTTGCCGACCAATGCCCTAGGGTATCCCACACATGTTTGATTGGATTTAAGTGGTAATCATGTTGGCCACGGCAGTTAGATATCTTCAACTTCAAGAAATTCCTCCAGCACTTCAGCTCTATGTGCAGTGGCGTCGTGCATGAAAATAAAATCTGGGCCAACTGCACCCCTAAAAAGTTGCACATCGGGTTCGAGGATTTGGATTTGGTTTGGTTTTTAATGGCGCATTGGCAGCTGTGGCCATAATGCGCCAAATCAAGGTTCGAGGATCTGCTGCAGATCATCCCAGACGAGAACACCGCCTCTACTGTAAGTGGCCCTTTCTCTTATGGAGTGATTGTACCGGAATCACTCATCTACAGATGAATTAACATGTAGAATCTGTAGGCTAAAAGGGTATTCATCAGAGAACAGAACTGAAATTGGAAAGTGGTTAAAATTTTTTTGCTAACATACAAATATAATATGACATTACAGTATTTCAGATATCCCTACTAAAACATAAGTTAAAATAAACGGTCTATAGAAAAATATCCAGCAGAATATGAGGAAAGAAACAAAAACGGATTTATTTTACCCTAAAATCGGGATGTTTTAACAACTGATCTGTTGTCATTATTTGCATAAATGGCAAATAATGAGATTCCGTTTTTGATACATTAAACATACGAAGTGTGGCAATAAAGTTCTCGGACTGGTGCTGATGCAGTCAGGTTCGATGAGCTTGAAAATAAACGGAAGTGGTATGGTGTAGTTCAGACTTCCCCTGGCAGATTGCGAACATTTGAACTACATCATGTGACAAGGCTGACAGCTGTAACAACCAGTTTCGCTTGTAGCGTCAACGTTCCGTATGATTTTGCAATGGGGAATGAACGAATATCATATTTTGCTTTAAACTGGAAAAGTCTGCAACAGAAACGTATGAAATGTTAAAACTTTATGGTGATTAAACTACATTGTGCCAGTGTGTTTAAATGGTATCAGTGGTTTAAAGACGAACAGGTTGTTTGCAATGACCCAAGAGGTGGGCATCTATTACACTCTTGAAATGACACGGTTTCAGAAGTTCAGAAAATTGTGGTGACATCGTCATTGAACCCTCAGAAGAGATGAATAAGGAGACAATTCGTCAAATTCTGCATGAAGATTTAAGGAAACGGAGGGTCTACAAAATTTGTGTTGCACAGCTTCACAGATGAGCAGAAACAACAGTATCAGCATGCAAAGACTTCAAGTCAATCCTAATTTCCTCAAGTGTATTATCACTGAAGATCAGCATTGGATGTTCCAGTACAACCCAGAAATAAAGCATCAGAGCATGCAGTGGACTCAAAGTCATCACCAAGGCCCAAAACGTTTCATTTATAGAGGTCGAGGATCAAGATGCCGAACATTTTTTGATAAAAATGTATGTAATTCACAAGGAATTTTTACCTGAAGGGAAGAGAATGCTCCATTCTATATACAGGTGCTTTCAAAGACTACTGAAGCGCATTTCCCGGGTGAGCTGCAAATTTGAGAAAGTCTGCTGGTTATTTTTGCATGACAATGCCCCCACCTGTTTCGCACTTGTTAAGAGATATTTCAGGTGAAATGCATTTAATTATCAACCCTAGCACCAGCATTTCATTTTCATTTATTAACACACAATTTTATATACATTCTCTCAAGATTTATATTAATCGTAGATACATACTCGTATACACCGATGAACCAAAACATTATGACAAGTGATTCATACAAATCGAACCAACTGCGGGTGAACTATGGAGCGTGTGCATGTCAGGATACGGTACAAAAACACCTGATATTGAGCTCCATTTAATCAATGTTACTCTTGTTCTTCGGATGGGAAATGCAGCGGACTTAAGCGAGTTTGACAAAGGCCAAATTGTAATGGCATTTCAGATATGCTCTGACCCAGAGCATATCTGAAACGGCACAGGTGGTGGTGGGGTGCTCACAATCAGCCATGGTTAGTACCTACCGAAAGTGGTCCAAGGAGGGGAAACCCACGAACCACTGGTGAGGTGTTGGACGACCACGGCTCATCGATGCTAAAGGTGTGCGAAGGCTCTCTCAGATGGTACGTGGCAACAGAAGGGCGACTGTGGCGCAACTCGCTGGTAATTGGAATGCTGGTGATGGGAGTAATGTGTCACAACACAGTAAAGTTTTGAACCCTGCTGAAAATGGAGCTGTGTAGCTGCAGGCCGTTCCGAGTGCCCACGCTAACCATGGTTCATTGGCGACAGTGCCTAAAATGGGCAGGTGAGTGAGCATCGAAACGACGTTGGGTGATTTGAAAGTCGTCTGGTCTGATGAATCACGTTTCCTGTTGCACCATGTGGATGGCCAGGTACGTGTTCGTCATTTACCTGGGGAAGGGATGGCGCCTGGATGCACCGTGGGACGAAAACAAGCCAGTGGCGGCGGTGTCATGCTTTGGGCGATGTTCTGCTGGGATACCCTGGGTTCAGTCATCCATGTGCTGGGCACTCGGACATCTACCACCCACCTAAACATTGCTGACCAGGTACACCCTTTCATGGCAACGGTCTTCCCCTCTGGCGGTACAGTCTTTCAGCAGGATAATGTGCCATGCCACATTGCCTGGATTGTTTGAGACTGGTTCGTGGAACATGAGGCGACTTCCAGGTATTGCCCTGGCCTCCAAATTCCCCAGACATCAATCCCATCGAGCATCTGTGGTTTGTGTTGGAACAGCAACTCTGATCTGTGGCGTCTCAACCACAAACCTTCCAGAAGTTAAAGGATCTGCTGGTTACATGTTGGTACCAGATACCACAAGACATTTAGAAATCTTGTAGCGTCCATGCTTCGTCGGGTACAAGCTGTTTTGGCTGCACATGGAGGATCAACATCATATTAAGTAGGTGGTCATAATGGTTTTGGCTCATCAGTGTATATGCTGTAACCCCTGTGTACATGTGCGTGTGTGTGTGTGTGTCCTGCTATGAAGGGTGGCTCCTAGACAAGCCAATCTCCACATAGTACTCCTGTGATAGCACAGTACTTCTGAAAAACGGACCTGAAAAAAGTGTCAGGCCACTTTGCCACCAGGGAGCAGCCAACACCTGGAGCAATTATTCTCTGTGTGTGTGTGCTATATTGCACAAATCTCGCGCCCACCGGATGAAGTGCTATACCGGTGAGTGCCAGCAACCTTTTCCCCAAGGTTGCCCAGACCTGGGGACCAGCAAAAAAAAAAAGGTTAACTCGGGACAAATTATTCATATGATTAAAAAAAGGGTTCCAACTAGGAAAAATGTACATTTGTTGAAAAGAGATTCAAACGTAAGCAATATTATACATTTATTTACATGTAAAGAGCAAATACATATACACTTAGAATAACATTAACTATAATCAGAGTCCATCCAAAAATGCAAGCCTGCAGTTGAGTTTCCTGGAGCAAAAGATCAACTTGCACTATACTTCTGTTATTCATTCTTGATATTAGAAATACCTGTTTTATATTTGTCCTCTAAGAAGTTGTACTCACTGTAGTAAACAATTTTCTAACGTCAAATGTTCAGCACTTCCGTGATCTTGTATCCTGCAATAGAATTCTTGCTTCCTGTCTTCTTTTAAAGACTGACTGAGAAATCCTGGAGCAAAACAAAGATGCCCTGGCTCTGAACCAAGAGAGGAAAATTATTCTCCATTAGGTTGGGTAACTTATTTAGTAATTCCCGCCTGTCTGAGGCATACAATCCGCAATCAAAGATGACGTTTCGAAGATTCAGCCTCACCGCACGAACAGTAGGGGTCAGATTGTAATCCTCTTTCAAATAGTTTGCATGTCCAAGTTTGCAGACGATACAAAGGTTGGCAGGGTTGTTAAGGACACTACTGACAGTATGCTGCTGCAACAGGATCTGGAAAGGTTGAGCAGATGGGCTGAGGTGGCAAATGAAGTTTAACATTGACAAATGTAAAGTACTACATATGGGAAACAGTAACCCCAGAGTAATGTATCAACTCTGTGGTACTACACTGACAGTGGTAGAGAATGAAAAGGACCTGGGGATAATTGTGCAGGCAGATATGAAGTTCTCTGAGCAGTGCAGACGGGCTGCAAGAGTAGCTCATGGTGTATTGTCAATGATATATAGGAATTTTTCTAGCAGGGATAAGGAGGTGATTATTCCCTTGTATAAGGCAATGGTCAGGCCACACCTTGAGTACTGTATACAGGTCTGAAGGCCTCATTTCAAGAAGGATATAGAGCTGCTGGAACGAGTACAGAGAAGGGCAACAAGATTAGTGAATGGAACAAAGGGGTGCTTTTACGAAGAAAGGCTTAAGTTTTGCAAATTACAGTGTCTGGAGACTAGGCACTGGCGAAGTGATCTGATAGAGGTGTATAAAGCCTTGAATGGTTTGAGCATGCTCAATGCTGATGGGATTCTTCCTCTTGCTCGGAATAATCATCCTAGAGGGCATAAATTCAAATTGAGGAAAGACAGATGTATGATAGATGTGCGGAAGTTTGCCTTTATCCAACGCATAGTTGGTTGGTGGAACAGACTTCCATCCCTTGTTGTGGAAGTTGATAGCCTAAATAAATTTAAGGCTCAGCTGGACAGGTATTTCGAATGAACGGAAGGACGAAATGGGAGTGTTTTTTTTTTTTTTTTCCTGTCTAATGCTGCATAACCTTGCTTTCTTGCGTCATATGCCTCAACTAATGCTAATGCTAGTTTGGCCCTTAAGCCATGTCCAGAAATTAAGTAATTCATAGTCATGACCTAGCACCAGCAGATTCCTTCCTCAAAGGAAAGAAATTTCAAAATTTTGAGGACATAAAAGAAAACTTAATGGCCGAACTGAACATCATCTTTTTGGATGCCTTCGTTGACTCTTTTAGAACGGTGTAATGAGTGCATTAAGTCTGGTGGTGATTATTTTGAAAAAAATAAATAAATAAAATAAATAAACCCATTTTGAGCTCCTTTACTTTGTGAAACTTTGCCACACTTCGTAAGAAGGTAACGAAGAAAAGACAACAATAAACAGAAAGAGATTAATGAATAAAACTTACGTCAATCAGCTTATTGAACTCATAATGTTCTACTGCCCTTCATTTCTCTCGGAAAGCAAGTCATAATTAGTGTTTTAAACTGACATGATAACAGAATTCCAATATGGGTTCAGAAGTGTCGTCTATAAATATTTTAAGTTTAGAAGGTGCATACTGCAAAGCTTGACAATTAGGCTTCTTTGGGGGTGAGGTATATTTTCGCTGGTAGAAGGAGAACCAAATACGAAATTTTGATGAGTAACAGAAGGTAATTGAAGTTACCTTTCGGCAAGAGTGAAAACTACCTGACACATTGGTTGAGGCAGAGAGTTTGGTAAAGTTCAAAGTGAAATTGGATTGCCACTATTTTGGGTACTAGAAAGGTATAAATGATAGAAAATTGTTTCCTTTTTAAAAATTTTTTTTTTTTTTTTTGACAGATGCAGAAAAAGTCTGCGTCCTTGTAAAATTTAGATATTATACTACTAATACTACTACACTCGCTGCTGACAAATTGGAAACCTTTTATAATTGGCATCAACGGATAAACGTACAATATGCAAATGCTAATTGTCATATGGGTGTGATCACAACTTCCTTGGTAACAGATAAATACCGTATGCTTTCCTCGGGCTTAGTCTATCTGGTCATGGAGAAGAGAGGTGACCTTTCCAATTTTCAAAAACAGGTGTTACTGGTGGTAGAGCACGTTTAGCAAGAGTCACGTTTAGCAATTGAGAAAAGAAAGGAAATCACTGGAATGTCGAAAGAAACCATTTCAAAAGTGCACACTGAATGGAAGACGAAAGGCAGCTGCAGCTCTAAAAGGAAGAAATGCGGCATAAAGTCGGTATCCAAGAACGAGACCGCGGGAACTGAAAGCCAATTGTGCGTCAGAACAGAAGGTCCGGTGTGCAGAAAATGACTGAAGAATTCAACTTGGGCAAAGAAGGACCAATTTCCAACCGAACTATGCAGCAGGAGTTGAAAAATCTCGATTTAGTTGTCGTGTAACTATACGAAAGATACTTCTGAAAAAAATTTAAGGATTCAATTGGTGCTGCCAATGCCTGAGGATGTCCTCGGGGATCAGTGTTGGGCCCGGTTTTTTGGAACTTGGTTTTAAACTTGTGGTTAGCCTTTGATAAGTCTGAGTGTCATAAGATAGCTTTTGCGGACGATTTGGTTTTGTTGGTAGAGGGTAAATCTAAACAACAAATTGAAAATAAAATTGGAACAGTGGTGAACAGTCTTACTCATTGGGCTTTGAATAACAAACTCAAGATTTCTCCTTCTAAAACAGTGATGATGCTTACGAAAGGTAAGCTTGATTACAATTAATATTATCAATAACCACCGAAGGTAGTTATTGATAATAAAGATACCTCTTGTTCCTCAGGTTAAATATCTTGGAGTTGTTTTGGAGGATAAATTTACATTTACGGCTCATTTAGAATACTTAACTAGTAAGGTTAAAAATTTTACAGCCTCTATTGTCAGAATTACAAGAAAAGACTGGGGGTTGAATAGAAGAGTTCTTTCCTTGTACTACAAAGCTATATTTGTGCCTATTGTGTCATATGCTTCATCTGTTTGGTTTTTACGAGTGAGTACTGTTAAATTTAGGAATAAGTTAAATTCATTACAAAGATATATGTTATTAACTATATTACCGGTGTGTAAAACGGTATCTACGAACGCAATACAGGTTATTGCGGGTGCTCTTCTTCTTCCCAGGTGGGCAGGAGCAGCAGTGCGTAGCACACACTTCTTGATTAGACCGGGATTCGAGCCCGTGACCACCAAATACGGAGGATGCGGAAAGGTCAGGGAATGACTACCGCATATCCCCGGAGCAATATGACCTTAGTTGTTAATGCTCCTAAAAACCAAATAACAACAACGGGTGCTCTTCCATTGGATTTGTTTATAATTTTTAGGGCATTTTGTTATTTTACCAGGTTAGAAATGATATTCAGGTTGATCGAAAGATATCTAATAGGAATATTATGTCAAAACTAATAGAAATTTGGCAGGAAAGATGGATTTCCAGTGTGACCGGAGCTGTGACCAGGAGGTTTATTCCTGATGTAACTTTTAATGTAGATTATAAGAACAAGTGGTTTAATTTGAGAGTGGAGACTTGAAAAAAGGTTTAATTTTAATAAAATTTAAAAATTATTAAAATAATTTTTTTAAATTAAATTAAATTTATTTATTTATTTTTTTGCAGGCATCACGAACTGATGATGCGGGATTTACTCCTGACTGCTTGCATGTTTTTTTTTTTTTTTTTTTGTTTTGTTTGTATTCCTGGTGTGGGCAGCCAGGATGCGGGGAAGGTGACACCTATCGGTATTGCACTTCATCCGATGGGTGTGGAGTTCGTGCATTGTGCACAGACAGGAATAGTTGACCCAGACCCGGCTCTAGGGATGGGCACCGGGAGGCAATCACCAATTTGGTGGTTGCTCCCCGGTTGCAGAGTGACTTTTTCTTTTTTTTTTTTTTTGCTATTGGTAGATGTTCTGCTTGATACTGATCATACGGTGGAGTTGGACTTTAAGTCCAGGAGCCACCTTATATACATCAGTATACTATGACTATGCTGTCAATGCCAAAGCTGGATTGCAGAACACCAGAAAAAGATCATGTAGTCTGAAAAGTCTCGCTTTACACTTTTTTTGCTTCAGTGGTAGAGTTTACATGTGAAGCCATGCAGCCAGACTGCTTCGTGTCCATCACTCAAGCATCAAGAGATAATATGGTACGGAATATGTTCTGTTGGTACAGATCAGGTTCGTTAGAAGTTGTATTGCCTCCAATGAATATCTATCTTTCTGTCGTATCGGATCATGTTCATCCTGGAATGCTTCATTTTTACCCGGATTGAAACTGATTCTTTCACTTCACTATTTCAACTATGCACCGTGTAAAAGTGTATTTGAATGGTTCGAAGAACATTACATTCTCAAGATTTCCAACATTTTCTATGGCCACTTAATTCTTCAGATGTGAATCAAATAGAGAATGTCTGGGATATGCCGGAAAGCGCAGTTCTCAACCAACCACAATACAGCATTTGACAAATATTCTGATGGAAGAATGGTCAAGTCTGGACCTCGATTTCCTCAAACACCTAGTGGAATTCATATCACTACCTTTTGCCCAAATTATGGCTGTAATTCGGGCAAAGGGTAGTCCTACTAAAATATTTTTATTTGTAATTCGGGCAAAGGGTAGTCCCACTAAAATATTTTTATTTGTAATTCGGGCAAAGGGTAGTCCTACTAAAATAATATTTCTGGAAGGAAGGGTGTCCAAATACTTTTGGTCACATAGCGTTACACGCAGTGTAACGCTATGTGACCAAAAGTATTTGGACACCCTTCCTTCCAGAAATATTGTGTAATGCCTGTGTAGGAGCAATACGTTAGAAGCCAGCATGAGACGTGTATCGGAACTTTCAACGTGAGTTAGTGGTTGGATGCCACATCAGTAACATTTCTACGTGTCGGTGTTTTTCAAAATTTTATTACAATAAAATATTTGCAATTCAGCTAATATTACCGCGTTGGTTGTAGGGTTTGAGGCGCATCAGCGACTTTGCTATACTGCGCCGTATGTCTGTAAATTGCGTGAATTTGTGGTCTGTTTGCTGCAGGAAAAGCAGAGTTTCCAGGAGAAAACTATGCTACCCTCGCCTGTAATCGACTAACTCAGCCACTTTGTGAAAAAGGCCCATAAAAATTCCCGTCATTGACGGGATGGATTCTAACTCAGATCTTTTCCACCCGATGTGGGGAGGGCGGTGATCATACCAACTGTGCTATCCACAAGGGTCTGTTACCCCATAATGGTTATTGTAATCGTCTATACAAGACAGCGCATATTGCAAATCATGCTGGTTATTTTTAACCTAGTTCTACTTGTTTTTTTAATGATTCTTGGGTACTGGAGATTGGATTTATTTGAATGACAGAATTAAAATACATCAACTTCAATGCTGATGGGATTCTTCCTCTTGCTCAGATTCCGCACCTGAGGGGGCATAAATTCAAATTGAGGAAAGACACTTGTAGAATAGATCTGCGGAAATTTGCCTTTAGCCAGTGGGTGGTTGATTGCTGGAGGTTGTTGTGGAAGTTGACAGCTTACATAAATTCAAGGCTGAACTAGACAAATTTTGGAGTGAATGGATGGGTGAAACGGGAAAGTTTTTTTGTTTTTTTTTGCTAATGCTATATAAGCTTGCTTTCTTGCATCATATGCCTCTACTAATGCTAATGCACATCTCATTGCTAGTATCATATTATAAAGATGGCTTTCAAAATGAAACCTTAGATGGCAACATGAAAAAGAAATGGAAAAAATAAAACAGTTTTTGTGTCGTATTACAAAATTTCCGTTGAAATGAAACCTTAGATGAGCAACATGAAATAAACTGGGGGAAAAAAACTTTTAGATACGTATTTTAGCACGTATTATAACAATTCGATAATTGTAGATTACTTAAAATACCATCTATAATTGACTTAATATGATAGCATAGCTTAATTTATTATGGTACTCACCTTTTTTTTTAAATCTGCAATTGATCTTTGAATAGGATGGATGATAATTTTAATTTAAATTAGGAGTAAGTAAGTTGGGGTTTAAAAACAGAAGTTAAAATATGCGCAAGGAAGTAGAAGTGCACGTCTTCGTCCTTGGTTGTCAATATTAAAGTTGAAAATAAATAGTTAATACTGGAGGCTAATAGCCATAACAAGTGGCTTTCGTTATCCACGTCTTCAGTTGGCAATGGTGGGTTGAGAGTGAACGCGTATATTTAAGAAAGCTAAGTTCCCATGATGCTCTTGGTTACATGTGGAAATCTCAGGTGCATGAGATTCCAAGCCGGTGCAATGTTGTAAGGTAGTTTGGTATTTAATACTTGGAGATTGGAATGGTGGCGGAACCATTCTATGACTAGGGCTTCATATTGGAAGATTTTAATTTGATAATGGGAATGGCTGAGTCTACTAAGGGGGTGTGATTGTGAGATTGAACATGTAATGCTAGTTCTGTGTTGGTTTGGCCTGTCTTCAAACTATTGTAGTGGTAGTACGCGCGTGTGTTTGATGTTTTAATAGAACCATATTTTGAAGTTGTGCTACCAATGTAACATGCATGGCAGTTAGGTTGACATTTTATTAGGTAAATAATATTGTTCATATCGCTGATATGATATTTTTGTGTGTCTTTGTATGAATTAAATGATGAGCCAAGTTTATTATAAGTTGAGAATGTGAGGATGATGTCGGTACCTTTGAATGTGCGGCGGAACTGATTGTAAAAATTACTATGGTATGGTAGGATAATACGTAGATTATTATTAGAGGTGTGTTTGGGAGGATTGTTAATATTATTTTGGACGGTGAAAATGGTTTGCTGAATTAATTGAGTAGGGTACCTTCTAGATATGAATTTTGTTGTAAGATATTGAAGTTCATGATTGAGATCGTTTTGTGTAGAACTGTATTTTATAGCATTGTAAATCTGATTATAAAGAACGGCTTTTTTTATGTTAAGGGGGTGGTGCGAATCAAAATGTAGGTACTTGCCAGTATGGGTATTTTTTCTAAAAATTCTTGTTCCTAGTTTGGTGTCATTCTTATATATGGTGAGGTTCAGAAAATTAATTTGTCCGTTTTCTTCAAGTTCTAGGGTGTATTTTAATCTATTGTGTACTGAATTGAATTTAATGAAAAGATCGTCTATTGTGGATTTTGGTCCTATTAAAAGAATGTCATCTGCATATCCTATAAATAATTTTATATCTGGGGGTATGGTTGTAGTACATAGTTTTCTATTGAAGCTAGGTAAATTTCAGAAAGGGGGGCTGAGATCCCCAATCCCATAGGTAATCCGTATATTTGCTGGTATATCTGATTCAGAAATCGAAAATATCTAGCATCTAATAAAAAGGTTGTAAGTTCTAGAATACTATTAATTGAAAGGGAAGTGCGATTGGGTAAGAAATTACGTACAGTTTGTAATGTTGAAGGTGAATGTACATTAGTGTACAATGAGACTACATCGAACGATGCTATTATGTCGTTGTTGGTTATTGTAATATGTTTTATTTTATCAAATGTTTGGGAGGTATTGTTTACCTCCAAAATTGGCATCCGGAACAACATTTTACCGCATATGTTTGGAATTACCAAACTTCATAAACCCAACCACCCACTACGACCTATAATATCATTCAGTAAATCAGCCTTCACTAATTTATCTTCTTTCCTAGTTAAAATTATCTTCCCCCTCACCAGATTCTCGAAATTCAAAGTAAACAATACCTCCCAAACATTTGATAAAATCAGATATACCAGCAAATATACGGATTACCTATGGGATTGGGGATCTCAGCTCCCCCTTTCTGAAATTTACCTAGCTTCAATAGAAAACTATGTACTACAACCATACCCCCCAGATATAAAATTATTTATAGGATATGCAGATGACATTCTTTTAATAGGACCAAAATCCACAATAGACGATCTTTTCATTAAATTCAATTCAGTACACAATAGATTAAGGTACACCCTAGAATTTGAAGAAGACGGACAAATTAATTTTCTGAACCTCACCATATATAGGAATGACACCAAACCTGGGACAAACAGATCATAATCCTTTTTCGTACAACTTAAAATTTATTTAGTTTCTGCACCCCTAGCAGAAATGCGTCCCGTACACCAATGCTTTGGCACGGCCCTGACTGCTGGTCTAAGCATGGAGCATTAAAGACAATGAAAAGGTTTCCGGATTAAGGATGAACTAGGCCCCGGCCATATTTAAATTTGAGGCCCCTTTAATATATATATATTACACATACATATAAATACAAATCCTACATATGTTTTTATATTTATATTGTGAACAATAATTCCTTGATAAAATTGTAAAATAAGAGGTCAAAAATGTTTTTTTTTTTTTTTTTTTTTTAGTTGAAAAGTACTAATAAAAATAATTTTGGTAGAAACTTTTAGCTTATTTATTGTACAATAAAAAGGTATAAGAATAAAATTTAAGCACTTAACAAGTTAAGTTTAAATATGCTTTTATATTACACATTTTCTTGATTTATTATTATTAGAAATTTTTATCACTACTTTAGAAAATATTTACTCTGAAAATGATACCCCTATTCGGGTGAGGAGGCTCTCGGCCATGGCCAGACTGGCCTTAGCGTTAACGCGGCCCTGCAAATGTCGGTCCATAATTAATGCCTCTTGGGCGACAATGTTTTTTGATTTGGAGTATCATGAAGTTTTATATGAGGGAATATCAAAGTTTTCCCCCTGATTATGTTCTAGGTGTTCCTAGTGGTCGAGATTTGGAACATATATTACTCCTCTATGCAGTCACTGTCCAAAGAGACATTTTTTTTCCCACTTTCTGCGATACTTGCGTGTTCCATTTTTGTAGAAAGTCTCACTTTGCTCTTGAAAATGTGCTTGTCACAGAATTACCTCTGCATTGCCAAAAAATTGCTGTCAGAAGGTGGAAAATTAGGGGAAATAAGGCGGGTGTGGCAAGATATTAAGTCATAACCTCCGAGAATGATCAGTGATTGCGATAGCAGTGTGAGCTGTGATGCGTTGTCGTGAAGCAACAGCACGCCTTTGCTGAGCATTCGGCGTTGCTTTTCCTTAATTGCGCATGTAATTGCTTCAATAAGTTGCTGTAGTAATGTGCATTGATGGTGGTACCCTTTCCAGGTAATCTGTGCGAATAATGCCCGTCTTATCCTGAAAACTGACATCAGTGCCTTTCCTGCAGATTGTTGCACTCTAGCCTTTTGGGGAGTTGAATATTTCCATTGTTTTGAAACCTGTTATGTTTCTGGGTCAAAGTGATGTATCCACGATTCGTCCATAGTCACCAATCGGGTAAAACACAGGTCAGGATCGCGGTCGCACATAGCAATCAATTCAGCAGAGCAGCCCTGCCTTTTTTTTTTCTTTCTGGAGACATGCGAGCAAGCGAGGAATCCATCTTGCTGAGACCTTATTCATGTTCAAATCATTATGAATTATGCTCTCCACTGATCCATAGCTTGTTCAATCTCATCAACTATCTGTTTAATTGTTATCAGATGGTCACTGAGGATCAGCTGTTCAATTTTCTTAACGAATGCAGCAGTGTAGATGAAATTGACGAAAGTATACCAACGTGACACTATTAAATAAGCAATTTTTGAAGGTGGCTTGCAAGTTTTTAAGGAGTCACTGATATTGGTGCCAGTGAGAATAATAAAGAGAGAAATAATGAGCATTGATGCAAGCACCAGACTGTTCAAAGAGAAGTGTATTAACCATTTTAGACACATTGGGTTATAGGAAAATATTATTCTGTAAATGGTTACCCACGCTGTTAACATGTGAAATTAAATTCTCCAGACAGGAAATCTTCCTAGACCTGTTGTAGGAGTGCAACAGCTTTTGCCCTCGTGGTAGCACAGATGGTAGGATCGCCGTCCTCCCCACATTGGGTGGAAAAGACCCAAGTTCGAGTGAGTCCCGTCGATGACGGGAGGAATTTTTATCGGTCTTTTTCATAACGTGGCTGAGTTGGTCGATCTCAGGCGGGGAGAGCATTGTTTTTTTCTCCCGGAAACTCGGTTTTTTCGTCCAGCAAACAGAAATTTGACCACAGAACACACGCAATTTACAGACAGTATATAAGGAGCAATGTGGCCTTAGTTGCCGATGCTCCTAAAAACAATTTACAACAGCAACAACTTTTGAAGATTTTTAAAGGCCTGCTAACAGGTGATGACCTGGTTCTTCCATTGTAAATCTTGTTCTAAACGCCAGTTCATGGAATAGACACATCCGTCATCCCCAGTGAAGAAAAAAACCTCGAATTGCCAGTTCATCACAAAAAATGATAGCCATAGTGTTTTGGGACCAAGAAGGGTCGAATCTATAAATAAGGAAAAAATACTGCCAAAATCTTGATAAGCTTGGGCAGAAAAACGAAAACTCCAAAATGACACCAAATTACATTACATCATTATAATACAAAGCCACACTGCCCAAATGAATCAGATGAAAACTGAAGAACCTAGGGTGGAGTGTTTCGCTTCATCTTGTGTGAAGCTCCTTCTAATTATTATTATTTTTTTTATTTGGAAATATGAAGAAATATCTTCGTGGAAAACACTTTTCGAGTGATGAGGAGCTGAAAAATCCAGTGATACGCTGACTTTGGATAGGCTTCCTTTTACCCATAGAAAGAAAGAGAGAGAGAGCATGTTGGAAGGAATGGTGGCAAAAACGTATTGATAAACAAGGGGAATATATAGAATAATCTATACATGCTTCTCAGTGTTTGTTTAATAAATGATATTATTTTCAATTTTACATCCGTTGTCTTTATATTTTTACTGCCAAAGACATATTCCAAAGAGACATTCCTTATTTTATTTAAAACGATAAAACTTGTCATTTAACTTCTCAAAATGCATTTATGGATAGTGGTTATTCAAGTGATTGATTATCTCAGTAACAAAATATAGTTAAAGATAAATTAACAGTAATGATTTATATATTTCTACTAATCCATTTTTAAAATTTATTTTAAAATAAATTAGACTATAAATCTTGTATCAAAAAAACACAGCAGCTACCTTTAAAAGTTGCAGAAGATAGCAACCTTTCAAACGTATTCTTTTTAAGATGTTAATCTTTATTCAACATCTAATATGGCCACCTTTTCAACGCGTACATGTCGTGGCATGAATTCCATTAGGTGTCTGAAAGAGTCTAGCTCCAGATTTGACCATTTTTCAGTCAGGATATTTGTTAGTTGCTGTATTGTTGTCGGTAGGGAACTGAAAAGCAGGACTGCCCTTTCCGACTTACCCCACACATTCGCAATTGGGTTTCAGATCTGGAAAATTAGGTAACCAGGGTAGATGTTGGAAATGTTCCTCAACACGTTCAGACAATTTTTGCACGGTGGATAGCTGAGTTGTCTTGAAAGAATCCATCGCAATCAGGATAAAAATGAAGCACTGCAAGTGAAGTTTGTCCAATACGAGACAGACAAATATTCACTGAAAGTAACACGATATTCTAACGGTATGAGCAGACCCAGTACTCCGTATATATCAACAAAGAATACTACGATAACATCTCCAGCCACTTGAGGGGTGGACGCAAGCCAGTCTGCATGCAGGGTTTCATGAGGTTCACGCCATACTTTCACATCCCCATCCCCCAATGGTGCAAAAAAGGTGCAAATCGAGACTCGTCAGACTACATGGTCTTTTTCCACTATTTCACAGTGCAAAGAGATCATGTGGATCATCTCCAGTCGAATCCTTCGATTTTTAACAGAAAGAAAGCCACTGGAGAAAATCTCAGTTTCTTCTACTCCCCGGCATCGTTTGGCAAAAAATGTCTTTCTTTGCCTAAATTGAATTTTTCAGTCATTTGCTGCACACTGGACCTTCTATTGCTGCGGTCTCGTTCTTGGAGTACCGACTCTCTTGCGAATTACTTCCTTTTAGAGCTGCATTCTTTCTTCTTACACTCACTGTATATTTTCAGATGGTTTCTTTCTACACACCAGTAATTCACGTGATTTCTTTCCTTTTCTCAATTGTGGTTGCTGTTAAACGTTCTTCACTAATAACAGCTTTTTGAATATCGAATAGCTCAATTGTCTTCCCAATGACCGGATCGACTAAAGAGCCTTTGGAAAGAGTACAGTATTTATCTCTTGCAGATGAACTTGTGATTACATGTAACAATTTGCATACACGTTTAATTATTTGTTGCCGGTAACTGCAAAAGGCCTCCAATTTTTTGGCCAACGAGTGTATCATCGTAGTGCTTTACCAAACTTTCATCTCCTAAATTAAAGAAGTATCTTTTGCGAATTCCCTTTGTTTAGAGCTATCGTATGTATAAATGTCTATAGAAGTATAATTAAATTTTATAAAATTAATTTAGTTAATAAAATTTAAATGTTCAATACTTGTAATAACATAACACAACCAACCTCATCGCTAAAGAAATACCCCGGCCCCCAACTACTTTCCAAGTTTCATTAATAAAGCATTAAACATCTTGGAGGTTACGAAATTCTTTTAATCTATTTATATTTTTATACATCGCCCTCCACCATATTATCTATTCCCCCCCCCCCCAAACAAACAAAGTCCTTAGTTTAACAAGCAACTTAAACCTTAAACTTTCGCCTTTGATTTCAAGAAATGTATATCGTTAGCCTAACTGCTTCTGATTTCAAGAGGTTTTGTACATCATTAGTTCAGCTGCATTATATTTAAGGCAAAATTACATTTATCTCACAAAATAACCATTAAGCTTCACTTATATTCCTTCCCCCTCCCCAAACATTTGGCTCACCCACTCTCGCAAGAAATTTGCCATTATAAATTAACGAAGAACGGAACTTCACAGCTGGACGGGAAGTGATTACTAGGGGTAGCCTTTTGAAAACCTGACTTGCCAGTCATAGCCTCGATTACAGTGCCTTGCCAAGTTTCTCATGCTCCTGTAGTCATCCCCTCCCGACTGACTTTGAATTTTAAATGTCTCGCTGCGCGCGTGCAACCTACCTTACATTTGGAAGTGGTGTTTCGTAGGGTTTACGATGGTAAAAGTAACGTCGAAAGTTAAAGAGAACCCTTTCAAGTGGTATAAATTATTTTTCAAATGTTGCTTTACCTTGAAGAAGTTATTGACTAACTCATCCTCCTACTCATCTTTCTGATCTCGACAGGTTTGGTAAGTGGGCCAACAGGACAATCATACCTGTATGTTAGACATGTTCAAGTTGAACGTAGTGTAGTCTTTGTAATGATTTTTGTTTTGAAAATTTCCTATTAGTAATAACTATAAAATTTGCTGTTACATACTATATACACACTCAAAAATTATTGTATTAGTCTGATTAAGTGTAAAAATAAGATCACGATACTATAATAAAACCTAATAACATGCATTCAAAAACCAAAAAGATTTCTGCAATAAAAGGGAATGTTAACTTTATATAATAAATACTTAAAAAAAAAACTGTAAATCGAACATTTTCATGGAGTTAAAACAAAAAGAAGCAAATTTTAGCCTTTTCGTAATCATCATAAAAGGACAGAAAAGATTTGCATTTATCTAAACTATTTTTCAATGCAAAAATTTCCATATCTACATAACAATAACACTGAAACGTTGATAAGTTAATTTTAGAACTTTTAAAATATTCCTATTTAATAATTGCAATCAAAAGTAAATCTCATAACGTTTCTATGAAATGTCAGTGTAATAATTCAAAATTCATCCACTTAATACAGAAGATTCGTGTTCAGTGATTTGAACACGAAAGTTCAATCAGATTTTTACGTAATTAGAATATCAGCATTAGCATTAGTAGAGGCATATGATGCAAGAAAGCAAGCTTATTCAGCATCAGCCAAAAAAAAAGAAAAACAAAAAAAAAAAAAATAAAAAAAAAATAAGTATTTTGATAAACAAGAATAATCTGTTAAGCTTAATTTGAGAAGTTTCTTTTTAAAAAAAAGTGTAATTTAAAATAGTACGAATTCGCAATAAGAATGACCTCATTTATAAGAGATAAGCATAAAGGAAAATTCCTTGTTTTACCATTGATGAGTCATTGTGTGTTACCAGAAAGTAAATATTCACCCCATTTAACTTTACGAAGGAGGTTAATAGTACTAAGAGGGTCGCAAGCAAACAGAAATAGAAAACCGGTTAGAAATATTTTACACCAAAAATTCTGCTGCCAGTTCACCCCTGCATTTTGTACAAATTTCCTTAAATTCTAAATAATATGAAATAACTTGCCAAAAATAGCTGAAAATACAAGCAGAGGGTAAGAAATAATATTAATACTTGACAGCACTGTACTAGGATGCTTATTATCTTTTCTAAAAGAAGATACTTGAAACTACTTATTGTTTTATCAGCTATAATGCGCGACAGTTAATTAATCATAGCCATTTCGCTTTGACAGAATACCATTATAGCAAACTGGTCTCAAAATGGAAGAATACTTGCTGAGGTCAGCGCCATCTGTAATATTTTTTAATAATTTATATCGGACATTTATTTTCTAAGTGGGAAGCTAAGAGGGTACTTGGTCGTGTACTCCATGAGATATTAAAATCAAGAGACAAAAGTAGAATTTGTGGCTCGTAACGTATACGATTGTTTTCTTGAACTATAAATTGGATGTATGATTTCACGCTCTTTGCATGTTGAAAGAAATCAAATTTTCTCTAGAATAAATCTCGCATCTTTCAACATGAAGTTGAGAGACATGCCTGAGTGTGTGGGTTCCATCTGATGTTTGGAGGAGGCAGTGGCGGATTAAGGATAGTTGGAGCCCCTAGGCAAATCATATTTGGGGCCCCCAATTAATAATAATAAAAGAATAAAAATAAATAAAAGTTAGTTGGCAAATAAATGAAATTTTGTACTTTTGAATTTTTTGCTTAAATTAATCAAGATTTTTATGATGTTTACTGAAAACATTAATCTATTTAAGAACACTATAGGAAAATGTCTTGGCTTGGCGCCCCCCAAAGCCTGGGGCCCCCCTAGGCACGTGCCTCATTGCCTTAATGGGTAATCCGCCACTGGGAGGAGGGGATGTCATGGTCTGCAGATGTTTCTAGTCGTATGGACTAGGTGCACTCGTCACAGTACATGGAAGTACAAATACACTAGTGTCAAAAGGTTGATAACCTTGTGGAACTAGGGGCATTTGAGTTTCAACTTCATAATGTGACATAGACAACTAGTATATTTAAAAAGTCGTGCACATTTATATAAATACGTGTGTGTGTGTGTGTGTATATTTATATATATTGTTTGTTTGTTTTTGAAAGTTACTGTCAAATTCTGGGTGCAGGCGCTACTGAGCATAAAGATGAAAAAAAAAAAAAAAAAAAAGAAAAGAAAAAGGTTCATATGGACATAGGTTCCCTTCCGAGTTACAGCCCGTTTTCTCTCTCTCTTTTTTTTTTTTTTTTTTTTTTTTTTTTTTATAGATTGAAAGTAAACTTGACATGTCAAGTTTTTATTTATTTAATTTCTTCAAATTTTTATTAAAGCAATTAATGTACACTATGTGACCGATGAGAACATTCCTTTAAGTATACATTAGAGCAAGTGTTTTTGAAATGGCCTCCTTGAACAGGCCTCAGAGTTTCTTCATAACTTTCCGAACGTATTCGAAAATACCAGAGACAATCTGAATTTAATTGATAACCATCCACATTCCCTTCTCCGAGATATCTCTTCATAATTAAGAATCTAACGGATTTAAATCGAATGATGCAGGTCATGCATGCACGTTTGACGGCGTGTATCCAACAAAACTTCTTCCAGCGAAGCAGTTTTTCCTCCAAGAAATATCTGTAATTTTGGCAATTGAGTGTAGGGAGCAGGAGAATGGAGCGACCAGGTAATTATTAATGATATCAGCCCAAATGGTCCAATAAATTGCTACTGATATCCTTGTGACTATTGGTGATTTGATTTATCCGCGAAGTTTCCCAACCTGTGGTCTATGGAACTGACAATAAAACAGCTTTTACTGTGATAAATAACAATCCTGGTAACAGGCGATAAAAAAATACATATACAAGGTGTGGCAATAAAGTTCCTGGACTGGTGCTGTTGCGGTCATGTTCAATGAGTTTGAAAAATAAACAGAAGTGGTATGCTGTAGTTCCAACAGATGATGCTACAGAGACTGTCCAATAAGCCGACGGGTTGCAACTAACAACTAATTTCATAGGTAGCGTTTACGTTCCATGTTGCGATTTTGAAATGGAGCAACGAACGAATATCAGATTTTTCTTTAAACTGAGAAAATCTGCAACAGTCATATGAAATCTAAAACTGTTGAAATGAGGACAGAGTTGCACAATTTCGGGAAATTGTGGCAAGAAATCGTTTTTTTACGCTCAGAATGAGTTGGATATGAATAAAGATTTGAAGACTCTTCTCTTTAGAAGAGTCTTCAAAGAAGACTTAGGGAAAAGAAGATTTGGGGAAAAGGAAGATCTGTGAAAAATTTGTGCTGCACATCCTCACGGATGGGCCAAAGTAACGCAGAATGTCATCACAAGAAGACTTCATCCAGATAGGTCATGACAACCCTAATTTTCTCGATTGTATTGTCAGTGGAGATGAGTGTTGGGTGTTTTAGTACGACCCAGAGACGAAGCGTCAGAGCATGCAGTGGACTTCAAAATCATCACCAAGGCCAACAAAATTCCTTTACAGAAGTCTAGGATCAAAACGATACTGATCATATTTTCGACAAACATGGTGTGATCCACGAGGAATTTGTATATGAAGGGGAGAGAGTCAATGCTGTGTTCTACGTACAGGTACTTCAAAGACTATTAAAGCGTACTTCCTGTGGGAGGCCCAATTTAGAGAGAAAGGCAGCTAGCTTTTGTTGCATGACAATGTCTCCGCCCATTCCACACTTGCTGTAAAGACATTTCTGACGAAACGCATTGTACAAATCGACTATCGATTATCCCCGGTCTAGCACCTGCAAACTTTTTTTTATTTTTCCAAGGTTAGAACTGCTCTCAGAGGAAAGATTTCAGGTTGTTGAGGACATAAAGAAAAACATAACTACCGAACTGAATATCACTTCTTTGGACGCCTTCTCTTTACTCTTTTCAGAAACTTTTAGAACGGTATAATAACTACATTCAATCAGGTGGTGATTACTTTGAATAAAAATAAAACCATTTTTGATCTCCTTCTTCACCTTGGATTCTTTTTTTCTGCAACAGGCCGGGAACATAATTGCCAAACCTCGTGTATATATATATACACTGGTGTTCAAAGAAAGTGCACACCTAGGAATTTCACATTTCTAACCCTTTTTCGCAATGGTATGTTACATTAATGACTAGCATCACAAATAGAAATATAAACAAAAGATATTTATTAATAGTTAAGGCAAAGCTAAGTAATATTTGACAGGTGCTCTCAAAATATTCCAAAATGAGCATTTGCAACCTTTACAACAGTTTCGGTAAACACGACAATTATGGCTAAAATGTTATCAGAAGCCCTAAATTTGCTTCAGTTTATCATTTTAAATGGAAAACAAAATGAAAAGTTCACCAGGTGCAAACTAATATTTAGTTGAATCGCCTCTGGCCCTGATGACAGCAGCACACCGTCGAAGCATTGACAAGATCAATTTCTCAAGATAATCAACTGATAGTTTGTGGTTCCAAACACGAATTATTTTAGGTCCGGGCTGGTTCCTGGCCAGCTAAGAGTAGTAATGGACTGTTCTTCCAACCATTTTTTCACCTGTAACAAATGTAAACACATTACTGTTGAACCTGAAGCTAAAATGCAGAAATGAAGCTAAAGTAACCACAGAAGTACCTACTTACACTTTTCGCCCTATGACAAGAGAGAGAGAGAGTTGTCCTGAAAGATGCAGTTACTTGAGAGGTTGAAATGGTCTCTAATGGTTGGCAGCAATTTGCCTTCCAATATAGCCAGGTATCCATTGACATTTATTCAGCCTTTTATAAACTGCAGGTGACCTACTCTGTAATAAGAAATGCACCCCCATATCATTTGGCTGGTTATTTATTTATTTATTTTTTAGGAGCATTAGCAACTAAGGCCATATTGCTCCGGGGATATGCGGTGGTCATTCCCTGACCTTTCCGCATCCTTCGTATTTAGTGGTATCATTTGGCTGGTAGGAAATTTCATTGTAGACACCATGCAAGTTGAATTCTTCTCATCCGAGAAAATAACTGACTTTCACTGCTCGGGGATCCATTTGACATGCTCCTTACACCAAATTAATCGGTCCTTTTTCATCTTTTGTGTGAGGAG
Organism: Mastigoproctus giganteus; assembly: GCF_048544385.1. Taxonomy (NCBI): domain Eukaryota; kingdom Metazoa; phylum Arthropoda; class Arachnida; order Uropygi; family Thelyphonidae; genus Mastigoproctus; species Mastigoproctus giganteus. Next base: position 232,136,293 of record NC_143577.1, read on the forward strand.
GGGCTTCTTATGATGACTGGTTAAAAGTCCATTTTTGAAGAGGCGTCTTCTGACTGTTACTGCACTTGTTACCACTTCTGTGTGTTCTTCCCATTCTCTTTTCAGCTCAGACGAAAAAGCTTTACGGTTTTTAAGGCATAAGCGCTTCAAAACGCGGTCCTGTTTTGGTGTAGAGACTCGTTTACATCCGGTTCCTTTTTTCCTATCCAGTATTCTTGAGTTTCGAAAGAAATCTACTCACTGTTGATTGATTACAAGACACTCTATAAGCAAAGTTCAAAGTATTTTATTATTTTTTGGCGGGCTCCAGGGTTTCCCCTATTCACCGAAATCTGACTCTATAAGCAATATGACGGGAAGAACATCCTTCCTCCCGTAAAGCAACAGTAGCACTCTTTCTTCGTGGCGTCAACTGCACCTGCACGTAACTCGCCATCCTGACACAAGCAAGGAATGACTGCAACTCTTGCAGAACGTGCTTATGTAGCTGAAAGTAACAGATGATGCAATATTACGTCATCACCCACGAGTGTCAATCTTATCTGATGCAATCTGTAAGAAACATTGCCATATACTTACGTTATTCGGACGACAATTACAATTTTAAGGGGTGATGCACTTTCTTTGAACACTAGTGTATATATATATATATTTTTAGATAAACTCGTTGTAAGCTAATTTTCTGAAATAAGGAATTTACTAAATCCTTGCTTGGAGTTTCAGTAATGCGTGATGTAAAAGATATTACAGTATTTCATAGGGCACAAGTTCCAAGCAAAAACCAGGTGTCCCAGGTATTTACGTGACCATGATAATTAACGTTCGTGTAAATGTTTTAAAACACATCTGGCATTAATATAATCATTAAATGGATCTGATCATGAGAATCATGTATTATTTAGTCTTAATGAAATTCATATTGCAGTCCACGAATATCAAAATTATTCTCCACAATATGAAAAATCATAAGACCACCATAATATATAAGCATGCGTAAATTGCAGTAATCAAATTCGACAGAGGCTGATATTAAGTTTATTTTAGCATTCAAAATTAAATTTAGTTGCTAATCTGTACTAAAAAGATATCATTACTATTTATTCGTCACTTGGAAAAGTAACAAATTTATTTGTTACTTCAGAAATGTTAATGATAAATAATAAAAAAAATTATATATTAATGATATTTTTAGAAAGAAAAATATCAATATATATTCATTACTTGGAACAGTAAGAAATTTATACCGCTTGAAAAAATATTGTTTTTGACCAATATATATATATATATATATATATATACTTCAAATATTATGCTATAATAAATGAGCACTTTTAATTAGTTCTGTTAATAGGAAAATCAGAAAGCTTCTATAAGTATGGTACGAAACTTACCCCTGCTAAAACTTATTTAATTGTGGATACTACTAATGTCTGGGACCCTGTAACTAGTACAGATTTAAAAAGAAAAAAGGTCTTTGGCAAAAGTTGATTTTTACAGTGGGGGCGGACTGATTTTTCATCATCAAAATATGCAAACAAGAGGAAAAAATAATAAAAGAATAAATGGATAATTCCAAATGTCACTTGTGTAAATAAGCGGTCGTTACATATTGTTCTTTGCTACCAAATATCACTATTCTGCACTGCACTGCACTGGAGGAACAATCTCAAAACACCTAGCACAATTTCTCCTTTTGATTTTTCGAGAAAACAATTCATAATAATCTGGACACTACAAAATCTCTAGATCCTATTGGGATTTCTTCAGATGTCTAACTTTGTATTCCGGAATTCAGGCCTGTTTTGCGCCGGATATTAAATTTTTATTCTATTGGTATCCCATGAGAAAAAAAATTCTCAGGGGATACCAATAGACTAGGGAGACTAAATTTTACAATCCAATTATTAATCTTCCTTATTCGAGATGTTTATAAATTAATGGAGAAATTCATTAACTGTAAATTCTTATGCTATTTCACAACCCTCATTTGATTAATGGCTGCCCATATGGATTCCGCCAGTTTTAATCCACAAGAACTCTTTTAATTAGAGATATACTGCATCCATCTTTGTCCAAACTCCACTGAACTGTTTGGAGAAACCCAAGCTGTTGCTCTTGACATTTCAAAAGCATTCGATGAAGTTGGCTTTATGCACAAGTTTTTGCCCTATGGTCTGCTTTCTGTTGTTGGGTAACCAAGTGTTCAGGTCTCTAACTGATGATAGCTTTCTGCTTTAACCCTCTCAACCAGTTCAAGAGTGTATGAAGCACTGCTTTATTTCTATAGCTATTAGTGCTGTAGTATATTTCTATAGATATTAGTGCTGTAGTAGAGGCATCGTCTCTTTGAGGACCCAGGTACCAATTATCTCGTTTAATTTACTTGTATGATTTGTATCTCATTTTTCTTCAGGAAAAGGGCCCATTTATATCAGCAGTGTATACAGGCCCCAGAACTTTCTTTTAAGGCACCCTTGAGTATGTGAAGATACAGTTGTTTCACCTTCTTGTGCATCAATGGCTTTCTTCAATCAAATACAAAATCAAAGTGATATAGAAGTTACTGGCTACTGAAAAAGGGTCTGGGAGCTAAAAATCTTAAGGGAACATTCTCCACTACCCGATAATGTACTAACTATTCCTAAACAGGATAATTCGGAACTTTACTACCAAACTTCGGGAACGTGTTGATGAATCAGTAATAAAGAAACGTTTCTTTATGAACGTGAGCCCGCAAACTAGCTTTCTGAGTTTAAACTTCAAATTTTCATAGTCATTACCACAGGGTCAATTGATTGCTGAAATTAGAACCCCTCATACCAAGTTCCTCGAAAATATTTTGTAATTCCTACTGGAAAACGTCCACTTATTGTGAGACTAGAGATGTCGAACAAGAATGAACATCTCAGAATTATGGAAGTTCGCAAAGGACTTTACTAAATGCATTTTCCTCAGTAGTAGATTGGTCAAAAGACACCAGACACGTGTCCTCCAGTTTTACTTTGTGTACACATCTAAAACACCTGGTATAAAGGATTGAGCTGTTAAATCAGGATTTGGGTAGCGCATGCTGCTCAAGAGGTATACTGCCTCCAACTGCAACCGTGTTGTCTGTAGCGATTACTTATTAATCGATATGAAGTATGCGTCAGGTATGTTCTTGGGTAGGAGTGAAAATTCCATAAATCCAGGCAAGCATAAACTCTTCATTTCATTCTGTCCTTTTCCACAGGATGAATTCTTTTACCAGGTCCTCCTGAACACGATCGTCCCTGGCTTGCATTCAGGTCAAAAATAGGCAGTAAGGCGTTTTTAAACCCATGTCCATCAAAACTTTTCTTGATTGATTTTCCAAATACGCTCCTGAAGTTTAGTAGGAGTTCTCAATCACCTTACGTATTTATATACCGTATTGTGCATCAGCAGACAGGACTGTGTGCAAAATACCGCTCCATATCGTCCTTCGAACTTAAACATAACAGCCTAATGTTCTTTAAGCTGACAAGGACAGCTTCGTTAAAGTGCTAGATCAAAGAACACACACTGAAAGAGCAATCATGATGCATCACCTCTCACAGCTCTTGTGATCTCAGATTTCTAGTCGTACTATCTATTTCAAAAGCAGTAGAATTCGGCAGTGCTTAACTTTTACTTTATGTTAATAAGTTAGCTGATTGTTTTTATCTGTTGCGGGAGAAATTTTTAATTCGTTAGAGATTTTATCTATTAAAAATATATTTTACTTGCATACAAATCTTAACTAACAGTATACGCAGACCATAGTACTGAGTTGTAGCAGAGCAATAGTGCTGTTGGCCTGTAATATAAAACTGACAAACAAGGCTAAACGATCTAAAAAAAACATAAAGACAAAAGTAAGAACGAATGCCCACTTTAACAATTTACATCTTTTGTCATCGTTTTTCTAGAACGTTTTAAATTCCCGAGTTACCCTGTGTGTGTGTGTGTGTGTGTGTGTGTGTGTGTGTGTGTGTGTGTGTGTGTGTGAGAGAGAGAGAGAGAGAGAGAGAGAGAGAGAGAGAGAGAGGGGAATCACCAAGAAAGAGAAGAATGATGATATCCAGCTCAGGATCCTGGGTGTGCCAAGCCCATACTCACCAGATGTGAGCCCCTGGAATTCTTAAGGAACGTGTGGCTTTTGGGGACGAAGCCTATAAAATTCATCGCAAACCTCTTATATCTAAAATCAATAATAAAATGATATGAATTTAAAAAAAAAAAACAAAAGAAACACTGTATATCAATATACAGTACAGTACTATAACTAGGAATTGTAGAATTAAGAATTGTTCTCGGGCAAGGTTTTGGCAGCACAATTGAAATTTAATTCGTCTACCAGGATGGGAAATAATCTTCATATATACGATAAGAACTTCTTATCAAATAGAAATTTAAGCTTACAACAAAGCCATTAATAACGGAGAGGATTTTTCAGATTAAAATTAGAAATATTAAAGTTTGGATTTTTTTAAAATTGTTTGTTTGTTTGCATATTTATTTTGCCCGATGGAAGGTGCTTAACTGAAGATTTATATATAGGATATGTGCATTTATTTTCCCATTGTCTTCGGCACTTTTGTGTACACCTGTTTCCCAGTGGCAACTCATTGGTTTAGTTTGGTTTTTATGGGCGACTAAGGCCATGATGCGCCAAGTCCACCACTGCAAAACACTAGTGGGTTGCGAAAATTTCCAAAAATCATTAAAATCGTATCTACTACTAAACACTAAATGATAAAAAGTTTACTCAGGAACGAAGCTGAAAAAGAAATTTAAATTACTCTTTTTACCAACGCAATTTAGTAGACTTATTCAAGAAAGGCCATTCGATATTGAACAAAAAAAGTATTTGTTCAATGAAGGGGAAATCTTGTATCAAATTGCACTTTACAAAATGTTTGCATTGCAAGTGGACGAATCCACTGATATCAGCAGTAAAGAACAACGCTTAGCATTTATTATTACATTTGTTTCAGACAGAAAAATAATAAACCAAATTTTCTATAGAAATGACTGTTTTAGTTGTTTCTAGTATTATTAGAATTTTTGGGTTCAGGAGGATGAATAGTTACGGTTTCAGTGCAGTGAGCAACCAATGCATCTGTGTCAGTGTAAAGAACAGTGGGATAAAGTGGGCAAAGGCCTGGAGGGATTTCTACGAATTTTTTTTTTTTTTTTCTGGACAAACAACGGTATGGCTAACAGGTGGAACGGTTATGAAAATATGGCGAATACATACTCCGACCAGAGCTAAGCAGCTATAGCCGAGAGGGGGTAAAATAAAATACACTTTTAGAGAATAGTAAGCTAAGTAAACAATTTGTAATTAATTAATTAAAGCCACTGCCATTCAGTGTAGATGTACAAAATTTAACATAAATTTAGTAAAAAAATTTTTTGCCGAACTTGCACTAAACTGTCTGGCTAATCGAAATACACTGAAAGGACAGAATTCATGGGAATACCTGGTTCCTGGGAAACGCGACACTGCCACCCTCTCGCTAGAGGGCGAACCCACCACTTGGCAGGTATATAGGTTCACTGCATTCAGTAGACGGTAATTTGATGTCAATGTGAATAAACGTCGTGAGTTAACAGACTTTGAAAGAGGGATGATAGTGGGTGACCGACGCATGGGTTATTCTATCCTGCGGGTGGTACAGAAATTGCACTATACCCGTTCGCAAGTGTCAAGAGCGTATCGGAAATAGGCCATTTCCGGAATAAAATCTTATCGTGGACAGCGCTGTGGGTGGAGAAAGGTGGTGGATGAATATGGCCGTCGACGTCTGTCTCGCATAGTTTCATACAGCTGGAGAGCGAGTGGCACAAATCACCGCTCACTTCAACGAGGGAGGTGGCAGAAACGTCTTCAACAAGACTATCAGGCGATCATTAGCCGCAATAGGTTATGGGAGCCGCCGACCCACCAAAGTCTCTTTGCTAACACCACGAAAGTGGACTCTACGCCTCAACTAGGCTAAAGAACAACAGCACTGGACCTTGGATGATTGGAGACGGATTTCCTGGTCCGATGAGTCGCGTTTCCAGTTATTTCGAGTAGACGGGAGGGTGCATATCTGGCGGAAACCGCAAGAAGCTATGCACCCGTCATATCAATAAGGAACTGTTCAAGCAGGTGGACGGTCGGTAATGGTCTGGGGCGTGTTCAACTGCACATGTTGGGGCCTCTGGTACGTCTAGACGCATCTTTGAACGATCCAGGTTACGTGTCTATCCTTGCAGACCATCTGCATCCCTTTGTGGTCATCGTGAACCCATAGGGCAACGGACTCTTACAGCAGGACAATGCGTCTCCCCACAGAGCCATGGTGACTAGAACATGGTTCGAAGAGCATTCCTCTCTCTAAAACTGAACCAAGTAGGAAAAAAGAAAAAAAAAGCTGTGTTATATAATGCACATTTTATTAATGTGAATAATAATTCTTGGCATGGGCGCCAGCAGCATGGTGCAAGGTACTACACCACCTTTGGATTTAGAAGTAATACACAATTTTAAATATCTTCATTAATTTCTTGAAACATAAGATATTGCATATAATCGAAAATTTGGTGAACAAATAACTTATTCCCACATGCACCACCTTTCAAAATATCCTGCCGGCGCCCATGATTCTTGGTGTACATATTTGTTTGACAATATAGATTTTGAGAAATATTTCTTTTCGTTTTAGTACTTTGTTACTGTTAATTATTTATTATATATTAAATACATTTATTAATATATATAAAATATATATTATTTGTTCTTAAAATATTAAGTCTTTTTTTAACTAATTGGTTTTAGAGAAATAGTTACATTCCATTTAAAAATATATTATGAAATAATTTTTTATATGTCAAATTTAATTAACATGAGCGAGGATTTAGTTGGCATCACGTATGTCCAGAGCTGACGCAAGGGTTCATGCCCCCTAGGCGAGACTTAAAATTTATGCCCCAGTTGTATTCTGTATCATCCATCCTACCAACAAGCTTATCTATTCCCACCCATTCATCTATATTTATCTGCTTGCTGTATATTATTAGGATTTATTGTATGATGTGATAATAGCAATACAGTGCACGAATGCGACATGGAAATACGACATGCGACATCACAAATTAAATTTTTACCGCCCTACAATTCCTCCTTAATTTAAATAATATATTTTTTAAACCACTAAAAAAAGTAAATTACATTTTGTTGGAATGCGCCCCTAGGACCTTAGCGCCCTTGGCGATCGCCTAGATTCGCCTAATGGACGGTCCGACTCTGTGCGATAGTAACTGTAATCCTGAGCGTCTTGGATTTGCAAGAGTGATCATGGTTGATTTCCTGGAACGAGGTGTCACTACAAATGCAGAGTATTATTCTAACCTACTGACACGTTTACGCGAGGAACTGAAGCTCAAGTAATTGGCCAAAGCAGTCATCTTGCGTGAGGACAATGCACGGCCCATACAGCGTTTGTGACTCAGGCAACATTGCGTGACTATTATGGCATCGACTCTCTACTCACCGGATTTGGCTTCATCGGACTATTCTATTTCCAAATTTCAAAAAGGACTTGAAAGGAGAGAAATTCGAGAGTGATAATGCTGTCAACAACTGGTTTGAGTCAAAAATTTCTGAATTTTATTTGAGTGGGTTACGAAAGCCGGTGGATCGCAAATGAGTTTTTACAACTTTCCAGCATTCCTTCTATGAGAGGCTAGAAACTTTTTCAACATGCACAACTCCCCTTGTACACTTCTGTTATGGAGTCCTTCAGAATAAGGAAAGGATCCATGCAGTACCACTAAATTAGTTCTGGCAAGAACACCACAAGCAGCAGCCTGCACATAAAGCAGGATGTGTTCAGGATCCATTGTTTCACGCAGCATTATTTGTACCCTAATGCGCCCGTCAGTGCTAAACAATGTGAATCTTGTGTTCGTCTGATGTTTCCAATGTTCCACCAATCACTGCCACCAAACGGATTCGTCTATTTCTTTCCACACGACAGGATTACAGACTGCCATAGTGTGTTGACCCACTGTCCTGAGCTCCTAGCTGTTGTTGGTGGAAATGTAGTTTTTCGCACTCCTATAGTTCTGGTCGTGAAGTATTTTCTGGCCCTACTTCTTGTTGCTGGGTTGTTTTCACAGTAGCCAGAGATCGAAGATCCTCGCCACCTGCTGCGTTGATATACGGTTGAAATCCGCTGTCATGCAACGATAGTTCCTACTTTACGAGCGCCTATGATCATAATAAAAGTTGCTGGCGTAGTCTTTCTTTTCTGCGGTCCACCTTTATTCACTTCATAGAGAATTTAATGAAGTTGGATTAGTAGACTCGGTTTTTCGTCCAAAAAATCGACCAAAGAATATACGCCATTTACATTTAGACCCAATATACTGACGCCTCATAGCCTTAGTTTCTTTGGCGCTTAAGACGCATGCAGGTTACGCCTGACAGAATGGCGCCAGGGACTCGTGCCGTTTTCGTTATATTCTGGTCTTCTCATCAGCTTAAAACAAGAGGAACATGGGTTAGTCAAACCAGGCAATGTTTCTCTACTTTTCCACTGTTAAGTGTTGGTGTTTATTAGCCAACTCTAAAGCGCCTTCTTGATTTTCGTTCACAGAATTGGAATCCGGGTCGGTTGTAACACCCCATATGTGACAAGGTATGCCTAGTTGCGCATTCTGAAATGTTTGTTTGGCTATTTTTGTTGTATGAAGTTATTTGACCGACAAGCTTTTCTGCTACTCTGCACAAGTCTTATTTGGTTATTGGACCAATCTTTGCAGATTCTGATATACTCATACCAGCCATTCTGAAACTGACTATCATTTCGGATTCAATGTTTGGTCTTCACTGAATTGCACACATACAGCAGCTGTATTCAGTTACTAAAGGAGCACTCCATTTCATGAAAAGTAAGTAACCCAATAAAGTGGCCACTCAGTGTAGAATCTTTGTTTTTTCTTAAGCTAATATACATGAGTTGATCTTTGGATAGGTGACATCCCAAGCATACTTTTGAAGAAGAAAAAAAATCCATTACTTCTGTTTTGCTGAAATTGCTCACTTATGAAATCTGGAGTGCCTTGCTGCACTTCACTGCCTTTCAAACACGGGAAAGAGGGCAGGTCTAGGTTAAGCTGTGGGCCATGTCGCACAAGTGGTGCAGCAATAGGTCTTGTTACTATTTGGCACACAACGCTTATGATACCGTCAAAGGATGTTGACTGAAGTTTTTTTTTTTTTTTGTTTTGTTCAGCTCTACAGGATATAATAAATGGCAGCAGCTATCAAGGAAATGACGCTATATCTGGACTTCAGATATTTTCATTTCCTAGAGTTGATAACACTATTATTACTAGCTACATAGTGCAAGGAAGCCTGAGGCTTATGCTGCACCAGCAAAAAAAAAAAAAAAAGTTACTGAGAGAGAGAGAGAGAGAGAGAGAGAGAGAGAGAGAAGAATGATGATATCCAGCTCAGAACCCTGGGTGTACCAAGCCCATACTCACAGATGTGAACCCCTGAAAGAATATCTGCTACAATATGGTTCACTGCTCGCACAGTACTTGAAATCCAGTACATCGATACGTGAAAAGAAAACCCATGGTTGAAAATTCTATCCATATACATTTGTTACCCAAAGTATTACGAGGATAGGACGAACTACATTTCAAAATGGTATAGGGCATTCTTTGGAATGTAATACTAAAGTAGCCATTCCTGAAAGAATGGGTTTATTGAGGATGTTTCTGTATTGCAATGTACCATCCACAAAAAACACATCGGGCCAATACCCCCCCCCCCCCCAACTAAAAACCAGGAACGCTACATGCCTATGGGGCGCCTTTGTGCAATATCTTATCCGTGCTGCTCCTCAAAATCAACAAAAAAAATAATAATAATAATAAATAATTGTAGACAATTATTTCAATATACAGACATTAAAAAAAAAAGCAAATGTATTTTTAAAATACATTTGGAATTTAAAAACGATATTTGGAATATTAAAACGATAATAATATAACGGGCTGGTAACTTTTTAGTAACGTTTATAGTAAAGTAAAAAAAAAACCGGACCATATTAGGAACACCAAAGAACCAACTTAAGCTGGACGAAAAACCCAAGTTTCCAAGACAATAACATGCCAGTGACTTAGTCCTTCACAAGATGTTACTGTATAAGCTGGCACACATTGTAATTACTTAAAAGATTCTAAGATGCTGGGTGGTTGCAGGGCAGAAGGTTATGATTAATGGATATTCTTTAGATTCTTATAACGTCAGAAGTGAGGTACCCCAAGAATCGGTTCTTATACCGCTGTTATTTCTCATTTTCATAAAAGACCTCGACGAAGGAGGTGATGTCAAAATTTTCAGACGACGTTAAGAGTAGGAGAGTTGTTTATGAGCAGTGCCAAGCAGCGCTCCTTCGGGATGGCTTCAAGAATAGTCAGAAAAGCATGTAGCAAATTGCAAGGTCTTATACTTCGGGAACAGCAACCCCAAAAATAATTTACTGGCTTGGTGGGGTTGAATTAAAAACAGTAGAGGAAGAAAGGGATCCGACAGTTACGATATGGGCAGATATGACGTTTTCTGAGCAATGTAAACAGGCGGCCAGGAATGCCCATGGTGTCCTAATGATGACTTATCAAACACTTGTAGAGATAGGAAGGTCATAATCCCACTGTATAAGGTAAGACCTCATCTGAAAAAAAAAAGACGACGAGCTTCTTGAACGGATCAAAAGACGTGCGATCCGCAAAAAGGAAACCGATCGTACAAGGAAAAAATTTCGGTGATGTGGGCTACAGAGCTTGGCAGCCAGGTACCTGATTGAGGTTTATAAGGCTCAGAGATTAGTTAATGAAACATTGAAGGCGGTATTTTCACTGTTATAAAGAGTTCCAAAACTAGGGACCATAAATTAAAATTACAGGGGAAGAGGTTTAGACTAAATTGTAGGAAGTTTTAGCTAGCGAGTCCGTGATTACTGGAACAAGTTGGCTCCGCAGGTAGTTTACATTTTCAATTTGAAGAAATTGAATGAGGAGGGAAGAGAATAATTTGAATTTTCTCATCTACTTTTTTTTTTTTTTGGTCGGTGCAGCAAAAAAAAAAAAAACGCCTCTGGCTTCCTAGCACTACATGGTTAATATTAAGTTAGCCAAAGAATGAAAAAAAGCCCATAAATGTTCCAGGCGTCATTGAGGAAATTTGAACTCTAGTTATTATCTATCTATCTATCTATACATTAAAAAAGTTTTCCTCTTAGTGGTATTTATTCGATTCAATGAAGGAGGGCGGGGAAATTACGTCACTTATTCGAGCCAATGGAAGAAGAGAGCGGGGCAATTACATCACTCCAAATGCTCAGCGTAAGTGGGATGCATGCCAACGTTCGTTGCATTTCAAGACAACTGCCTCCATAATGTTCACTAACCTCGTGCACGTGCTTTGCTGTCTAATACGTGCACGTGCCTGGCATCATTTGATGTTCCATTGTATCGTTTTTTGTTTATTAATGTCAGCTGATGAAGGGACCCATCGTCCCGATATAGTTTGTATATTTGTAATTAGTTTAAATATTTTAGTCCTACTCTTTCAGATGCAACAATATTCCTCATGCATTACGGAACATGAAGCAAAAGGTCTTTTCCTAAGTAACCTATGTAAATGCAGGTTACCTAGTGATATTTATTCGACTTTGAGAATGCCGCATGGTGGGGTAGCCAATGGGAGAAGAGGGATGTGGGTCACATGGTACAAGTTGGCCGGGAATTACGTCACTACAAACGCAGAGGTAAATAATTACATAGGTCATTTCCTGATTAGATATCTATCAGTGCGTTTTGACAGGTGTCGTTATGTAGAAAAGATTTGTTGTTTGTTTGTTATTTGGTTTTTAGAAGTATTAGCAACTAAGGCTGAATTGCTCCCAGGATATGTGGTGATCCACATATCCCCTCCGTATTTGGTGGTCACGGGCTTGAACCCTGATCTAATCAAGAAGCGTGTGCTATGCACTGCTGCTCCTGCCCACCTGGCTACGGAGGTGCCTAGAAAAGATTTGACTTACTCCGTCATACCTCTACATCTTATGCAGAAAAGCATGCACAGGGTTGGCGAGCAGGGGGCAAAGCCCCTAGTTATTATTATTAGTGAGAGAGAGAGAGAAGTAGAAGGAAATCGCCAAGAAAGAAAGAATGATGATATCCAGCTCAGTGTGGGGAGATGGTGATTATAGCCACTGTGCTATCTTCACAGATTACGGTAAAGTACAAACAAAAATGAGACTAATCATGCTTATTTTTAATATTTTAAAAATTCGCTCATACTCTATGTGCGAAGCGCCCATGTTCTTTAAGGTGTTGATGTACTCTGATGAATGTGCATCTGTGGGGCTGCCTTCGGTGGGGAAATGCTTCTTGGTACAAATGTGTAGTCTCGAGTGCACTGCCGTTGGCTTTACCATTATGTGGCTTTGTGGGGTGCTCCAACATGAAAACACCTGCATGCGGTGGCCCTGAGTACCAAGATTTTTCCATTTGATGGGAAAAGCATAAAATCAAGAGTTGTCTCCATATTTGATTTTCCACTCCTAGAGGCCGTGATCCATGCAAGTAGTACAGTGGTTATAACCACTGTTCTCCCCAGACTAGGTGGATTAGGCCCGGGATGGACTTTTTTTCACTCTGTGCCGAGTTAGTTTACAGTGGGATCAACTGACGATGTTACAAACAGTAAATTCTAAGTGGGAAGCATTCAAGGAATTAATCGTGGAAGCTACTAGACTTTTCATACCGATGAAGAAATATTGTTCAAGGTTTAGGCCTAAATGGTTATCAAATGAACTAATGAGACTCGTGACAGAGAAGAAAAATGCATGGGATGCATATAAATTATCAGGCGACGCAGAAGCCTGTAGCAGATATAAGCTAGTCTGTAATCAGGTCACAAAGGAGGTTAGGCAGGCAAAGGCGGATTACGAGAAATCTTTGGCAAAAGATGCTAAGAAAAACAGCAAGGATTTCTTTACTTATATAAACTCTAAAAGGAAGGGGATGAATATGATTGGTCCACTTGACATCGATGGTTCGACTGTTGATGATCCTGCTCAGATAGCAAACAAACTGAATGAGTATTTTGCATCTACATTCACACGTGAGGAATTATTACAGTTTGAAAATGGAAGAAGGTTATCAAATTGTAGCAGTGTGCTTAATGATTTTGTAATAACTGAGAGCAAAGTGGAGGAGAAATTGTTGAAGTTAAACATAAGAAAGGCACCTGGGGTGGATGGGATCTATCCAGTTATATTAAAGGAGGCGGCAAAGCAACTAAGCAAACCCTTAGCCATAATTATGAGAGCATCCTTGGATTCAGGGGAGGTTCCCACGGACTGGAGATGTGCAAATGTATCCCCAATTCACAAAGGAGGTTCGAAGGGTGACACGAGTAATTACAGACCAGTTAGTTTAACTTCTGTTCCGGGTAAAATAATGGAGTCACTGGTTAAAGATGCATTGCAGGATCATCTAGACAAGACTGCAGCAATAATTCAGACACAGCATGAGTTTGTTAAGGGAAAGTCTTGTCTGACAAATTTGATTGGTTATTATGATGTGGTCACAAAGGAACTGGATGCAAAAAATAATTTTGATATCATATACTTGGATTTCAGGAAAGCTTTTGACACTGTTGCGCATGGAAGACTACTGTACAAATTGGAGCAGAATGGTATTAAGGGTAGGTTGCTACAATGGATAAAAGGATGGTTAAGTGGGAGAAGACAGAGGGTGGTAATCAATGGGTGCTGCTCTTCGTGGACTAATGTTATTAGTGGAGTCCCACAGGGTTCGGTGTTAGGTCCACTGTTGTTTTGTATATTTATCAATGATATTGATGAAGGTATATCAGGCTTAATGTCGAAGTTTGCAGATGATACAAAGGTTGGCAGGGTTGTTAATGACAGTAATGGCAGTGTGCTACTGCAACAGGATCTAGATAATTTGGGCAGATGGGCTAAGAAGTGGCAACTGAAGTTTAACCTTGACAAATGCAAAGTACTGCATATGGGTAGAAGTAACCCCAGAGAAACGTACCAACTGTGTGCTACTACACTTAAGGTGGTAGAAAATGAAAAAGACCTGGGAGTAATTGTGCAGTCAGATATGAAGTTTTCTGAGCAATGTAAACAGGCTGCTAGGGCAGGTCATGGGGTTTTGTCAATGATATATAGGAATTTTGCTAGCAGGGAAAAGGAGGTGATTGTCCCTCTGTATAAGGCAATGGTCAGGCCACGCCTTGAGTACTGCGTACAGGTCTGGAGGCCTCATTTTAGGAAGGATGTAGATTTGCTTGAGCGTGTACAGAGAAGAGCAACACGATTGGTGAGGGGAATGAAGGGATCCTCTTACCAAGAGAGGCTTAAGTTCTGCAAATTGCAGTGGCTGGAGACTAGGCACCTGCACGGTGATCTGATTGAGGTCTATAAGGCCTTGAATGGGTTGAGCACGCTGAATTCTGATGGGATCCTCCCACTTGTTCAGAATACGAACCTACGGGGACATAAGTTCAAATTAAGAAAGGATAGATGTAGAATAGATGTGCGGAAATTTGCCTTTAGCCAGCGGGTGGTTAATTGCTGGAACAAACTTCCATCTGTCGTTGTGGAAGTTGATAGGTTAAATAAATTTAAGGAGGAACTGGACAGGCATTTAGCATTAGCATTAGCATTAGTAGAGGCATATGATGCAAGAAAGCAAGCTTATTCAGCATCAGCCAAAAAAAAAAAAAAAAAAAAAACCACTCCCATTTCACCCCTCCGTTCGTTCGAAATACCTGTCCAGTTGAGCTTTAAATTTGTTTAGGCTATCAACTTCAACAACAAGTGATGGAAGTCGGTTCCACCAACCAACCACCCGCTGGCCAAAGGCAAATTTCCGCACATCTATCCGACATCCGTCCTTCCGCAATTTGAATTTATGCCCTCTGAGGTGATTATTCTGAGCAAGATGAAGAATCCCATTGGCATTGAGCATGCTCAAACCATTCAAAGCCTTATACACCTCTATCAGATCACCTCGCCGGTGCCTAGTCTCCAGACTCTGTAATTTGCAAAACTTAAGCCTTTCTTCGTAAGAGCAACCCTTTGTTCCATTCACTAATCTTGTTGCCCTTCTCTGTACCCGTTCCAGCAGCTCTACATCCTTCCTGAAATGAGGCCTCCAGACCTGTATACAGTACTCAAGGTGTGGCCTGACCATTGCCTTATACAAGGGAATAATCACATCCTTATCCCTGCTAGAAAAATTCCTGTATATCATTGACAAGACACCATGAGCTACTCTTGCAGCCCGTCTGCACTGCTCAGAGAACTTCATATCTGCCTGCACAATTACCCCCAGGTCCTTTTCATTCTCCACCACTGTCAGTGTAGTACCACAGAGTTGATACGTTGCTCTGGGGTTACTGTTTCCCATATGTAGTACTTTACATTTGTCAATGTTAAACTTCATTTGCCACCTCTCAGCCCATCTGTTCAACCTTTCCAGATCCTGTTGCAGCAGCATAGCATCAGTAGTGTCCTTAACGACCCTGCCAACCTTTGTATCATCTGCAAACTTGGACATTAAACTTGATATACCATCATCAATATCATTCATAAACACCGAAAACAACAACGGACCCAACACTGAACCTTGAGGAACTCCACTAATAACATTAGTCCACGTTGAGCAGTGTCCATTGATTACCACTCTCTGTCTTCTGCCACTCAACCATCCCCTTATCCATAGCAGCAATTTGCCTCCAATACCACTCTGCTCCAATTTGTGCAGCAGTCTTCCATGTGCAACAGTATCAAAAGCCTTTCTAAGATCCAAATATATAATATCAAAGTTATTCCTTGCATCCAGTTCTTTTGTGACTACATCATAGTATCCAATCAAATTGGTCAGGCAAGACCTGCCCTTAACAAAACCATGCTGCGTCTGAGCTATAACTGAATTCTTGTCTAGATGATCCTGCAGTGCTTCTTTAACCAGTGCCTCCATTAATTTACCTGGAACAGAAGTTAAACTAACAGGTCTATAATTACTTGTGTCAGCCTTTGATCCTCCTTTGTGAATTGGGGTTACATTTGCACATCTCCAGTCTATGGGTACCTCCCCTGAGTCCAATGAAGCTCTCATAATTATGGCTAGGGGTTTGCATACTTCCTTTGCTGCCTCCTTTAATATAACTGGATAGATCCCATCCACCCCAGGTGCCTTTTTTATGTTTATCCTCAACAATCTCTCCTCCACTTTCCTCTCAGTTATTACAAAATCATCCAGCTCACTGCCCATGTTTACTTTACCTACATCATTCTCCTTCCTGAATAACTCCTCATGCGTGAATGTAGATGCAAAATACTCGTTTAGATTGTTAGCCATCTGAGCAGGATCCTCAACCGTTGAACCATCAATATCCAGTGGACCAATCTGATTCATTCCTTTCCTTCTCGAGTTCAAATATGTAAAGAACTCTTTTCTGTTTTTCTTTGCATCCTTTGCCAAGGATTTTTCGTAGTCTGCCTTTGCCTGCCTAATCTCCTTTGTGACTTGGTTACAGACCAACTTATATCTATCATAGGCTTCCATGTCACCCATTAATTTGTATGTATCCCATGCATTTTTCTTCTCTGCCACATGTCTCATTAGTTCATCTGACAACCATTTAGGCCTAAACCTTGAACAATATTTCTTAGTTGGTATGTAAAGCCTGGTAGCCTCCAAGATTAGTTCCTTGAATGCTTCCCATTTTGAGTTTGCTGTTGGTAACATCATCAGTTGGTCCCACTGTATAGAATTTAAATACTGTCTCAGACCATCATAGTCGCCTTTACGAAAACAAAAACCCTTCCCTTTACCTCTGATGGTAGTTACCTCCTTGAGTAAATCCCACTTCAACACACTGTGATCACTGCCACCTAGTGGTTCATTTATCTGCAGATTCTTAATGCATGAAGAATCACTACTGATAATCAGATCAAGAGTATTTCTCCCTCTTGTTGCCTCACGAACATGCTGATGTAGAAAACAATCATCCAATAAATCCACAAAAGCCTTGCTAGTGTGCGAGTGACCAACCCACAAATTCCAGTCAATATCTGGGAAATTAAAATCCCCCATTATAAGACTCTCTGATTTACTGGCCCACTCTATTTCCCTGTACAATATCTTATTATACTCATCAGAGTCATTAGGCCTATAGCACACTCCTACTCTCAATTTTGAATTCCCTATGCTTATGTCACACCAAACTGACTCGACACTGCCCTGTCCATCGATGTCGACTGGCTTCACTTCCTTGGACTTTATGTGTTTCTTAATTAATAGCATAACCCCTCCTCCCCTCCTGTCCTGTCTATCTTTTCTATACACATTGTATTCCCCAAATTCCAGTTCCGCATTACTTATATCTGTGTGACACCACGTCTCTGATATCCCAACAATATCTGCCTTTGATGTTTTGAGCAATACCTCAAATTCATCAAATTTATTTACCAAACTCCTAGCATTGGTGTACACACAGGTATACATGCACCTGTTTCTATTCTTAGCTACCCTAACACAACCCATGTGTTTACTTGTACCGCAATGACTACCAGCAGTCTCTGAAATATCCGGTATCTTGTTTTTCAGGCTTCTGCTCATTTCAATAGAAGCAGTGCAAGAATCACTTCCACCTCTGCCAGTGGCTACTGTTAATCTATTAGTCCTTGTATCCCCCCCAACTAGCAGTTTTCCGACCCACCTAACACTGCCTCGACAGCATCAGCAAAAATTCTTGCACCCTTTCTATTTAAGTGTATCCCATCCCTGTAGAAGCAATCTCTCCTGTTAACAAGTACAGTCCAGGCTGAAAAAAATTCTACCCCTTGAGCCTTGCACAATCCCTCCAGGGCCGAATTGATCGACAAGGCTCTCATCATATACTCCCTCCTATCGTGTCTGGGCAGAATTGCAGACACTCTCAAGTTCAACCCTAATTCACGGCTTTTTTTCAACAGTGACCTGTACTTGCTAAGTAGTTCCGCCGGTCTCCTACTCTTAATATCATTAGTGCCAACGTGTACAACTATATCACCTTTTGTGCCCTTAAAAGATGATATCCGCTCTACAACGTCATCAACCTTTGCCCCTGGCAGACATACCCTGGTCCTATTCCACCTATCCTTTTTACAAAGCATGTTCCCCGTTTCCCTGACAATAGAGTCACCAACAATTTGGAGGGTATGGTGTGATTTTTTTTTTTTTTTTTTTTTTGGCTGATGCTGCATAAGCTCCTACACTTGCTTTCTTGCATCGAGTGCCACTGCCACTGCTACTACTACTACTACTACTTTGGCATGGGCAGCAAGGTTTTTTTTTCGCCCATCAAAAAGAGACAAATTGACCAGAGAACATGAAATTTATGGACACATTACACAATGGCAAATGAGTTCATTCTCAGGTGGCCCAAATAGGACAGCAGCATTAGTCCTCTTAGAGGAACCTAGGGAAAAAAAAAAAGTCCACAAAAATATGGCTACATAGGTAAAAATTGTCCACGTGAGTGAAAAAATAATACAAATGGGATGTCCGTGAAACGATTTCCAGACTTCAGGAGGTTGTTAGCTATGTGATTTTCTGTGGAATATTATAAACTAATAATATAATAATAAATGAATAATACTTCTAAAATAATATGATATAAGCAAGTAGTCCAATCTCAAGCTTATAGAGCTAGGAGCATTTGATGTATTGAACACAGTTGTTACTGAAAAGTGATTAAATGAAACCATGGCTGATACAACAGTTCAGTGGTTCACATAAAAACAAAGTTTGGTTCATCTTACCAGTACTAGTAAAGGGAGTGAAAATGAATTATTTTGGTGTGTCCTTTGAAATGTCCATATTTTTTTTTTTTTTTTTTTTTTTAATTCAAGTAAATTGTATTAGAATATACATGATAGTTGTGTTCATAATAATAATTTTTTGAGTTATAAACCAGTATATTTTAGATATAGGGCTTGAAAATAATTAGTTGTACTGAATTTTTTTTCATTACTATCTTGCTCAAATGAGATCTACAATGTGTTAATATTAAGGAAAGTTGACTGGGATCTAGAAATATTTTCATCATGAAATTCTCGTTCAAATAGTATTCATTGTAACAGGATTTTATGATACTGTATAATGCTTACGATCGAGGGCACGGACTTTCATTGAGCCAGTGGGAAAGAATCAATTTTTCCACTTCATGAAATAATTATTCATCATATGTAATCAATTACTCCTGGCTGAAAGCAAAATATTTGCAATATATACATTGTGATCGCTGAATTATGACCATCCCATCTATAATCGCTGAATTATGACCATCCCATCGATAGCATCCCATCTCGATGCTATCGAGGCAGTGTTAGGTGGGTCAGAAAACTGCTAGCTTGGGGGGGAGACAAAGACCAATAGATTGACAGTAGCCACTGGCAGAGGTGAAAGAGATTCTTGCACTGCTTCTATTAGAATGAGCAGAAGCCTGAAAAACAAGATGCATGATATTTCAGAGACTGCTGGGAGCCTTTGCGGTACAAGTAAACACATGGGTTGTGTTAGGGTAGCTAAGAATAGAAACAGGTGCAGGTATACTTGCGTGTACACCAATGCTAGGAGTTTAGTAAATAAATTTGATGAATTTGAGGTATTGCTCAAAACATCGAAGGCAGATATTGTTGGGATATCAGAGACGTGGTGTCACACAGATATAAGGGATGCAGAACTGGAATTTGGGGAGTACAACGTCTACAGAAAGGATAGACAGGATAGGAAGGGGGAGGGGTTATGCTATTAGTTAAGAAACACATAAAAACCAAGGAAGTGAAGCCAGTCGACATCGCTGGACAGTGCAGTGTTGAGTCAGTTTGGTGTGACATAAGCATTGGGAGATCAAAATTGAGAGTAGGAGTGTGCTATAGGCCTAATGACTCTGATGAGTATAATAAGAAACTGTACAGGGAAATAGAGTGGGCCAGTAAATCAGAGAGTCTTATAATGGGAGATTTTAATTTCCCAGATATTGACTGGAATTTGGGGGCTGGTCACTCGCACACTAGCAGGGCTTTTGTGGATTTATTGGATGATTGTTTTCTACATCAGCTTGTTTGGGAGGCAACTAGAGGGAGTAATACTCTTGATTTGATTATCAGCAGTGATTCTTCATGCATTAAGAATCTGCAGATAAATGAACCACTAGGTGGCAGTGATCACAGTGTGCTGAAGTGGGATTTACTCAGAGGTAACTACCATTAGGGGTAAAGGGAAGGGTTATTGCTTCCGTAAAGGCGACTACGATGGACTGAGACAGTATTTAAATTCTATACAGTGGGACCAACTGATGATGTTACCAACAGCAAATTCAAAATGGGAAGCATTCAAAGAACTTATCTTGGAAGCTACTAGGCTTTACATACCAACTAAGAAATATTGTTCAAGGTTTAGGCCAAAATGGATGTCAGATGAACTAATGAGGCATATGGCAGAGAAGAAAAATGCATGGGATACTTACAAATTAACACATGACACAGAAGCCTATGATAGATACAAGTTGATATGCAACCAAGTTACAAAGGAAGTTAGGCAGGCGAAGGCAGATTACGAGAAATCCTTGGCAAGGGATGCAAAGAAAAACAGCAAAGAGTTCTTTACTTATGTAAACTCTAGAAGGAAGGGGATGAATCAGATTGGTCCACTTGATATTGATGGGTCAACTGTTGATGATCCTGTTTAGGTAGCTAACAAACTAAATGAATATTTTGCATCGACATTCACACATGAGGAGTTATTCAGCGAGGGGAATGCCAGAGGTGTATTCAACTCTAGCAGTAAGCTACAGAATCTTGAAATAACTGGGAGTAAAGTGGAGGAGAAACTGTTGAAGATAAACACAAGAAAGGCACCCGGGGTGGATGGGATCTATCCAGTTATATTAAAGGAGGCAGCAAAGGAAGTAAGCAAACCCTTAGCCATAATTATGAGAGCTTCCTTGGACTCAGGGGAGGTACCCATAGACTGGAAATGTGCAAATGTGACCTCAATTCACAAAGGAGGATCAAAGGCTGACACAAGTAATTATAGACCTGTGAGCTTAACTTCTGTTCCAGGAAAATTAATGGAGGCACTGGTTAAAGAAGCACTGCAGGATCATTTAGACAAGACTTCAGTTATAGCTCGGACACAGCATGGTTTTGTTAAGGGGAAGTCTTGCCTGACCAATTTGATTGGATACTATGATGCAGTCACAAAAGAACTGGATGCAGGGAATAGCTTTGATATTATATACTTGGATCTTAGAAAGGCTTTTGATACTGTTGCACATGGAAGACTGCTACACAAATTGGAGCAGTGTGACATTGGAGGCAAATTGCTCTTGATTTGATTATCAAAGGGGTGGTTGAGGGGGAGAAGACAGAGAGTGGTAATCAATGGACACTGCTCATCGTGGACTAATGTTATTAGTGGAGTCCCTCAGGGCTCAGTGTTGGGTCCATTATTGTTTTCTGTATTTATAAATGATATTGATGATGGTATATCAAGCTTAATGTCCAAGTTTGCAGACGATACAAAGGTTGGCAGGGTTGTCAAGGACACTACTGACACTATGCTGCTGCAACAGGATCTGGAAAGGTTGAGCAGATGGGCTGAGAGGTGGCAAATGAAGTTTAACATTGACAAATATAAAGTACTAAACATGGGAAACAGCAACCCCAGAGCAACGTATCAACTCTGTGGTACTACACTGCCAGTGGTAGAGAATGAAAGGGACTTGGGGGTGGTTGTGCAGGCAGATATGAAGTTCTCTGAGCAGTGCAGACGGGCTGCAAGAGTAGCTCATGGAGTATTGTCAATGATATACAGGAATTTTTCCAGCAGGGATAAGGAGGTGATTATTCCCTTGTATAAGGCAATGGTCAGGCCACACCTAGAGTACTGTATACAGGTCTGGAGGCCTCATTTCAAGAAGGATGTAGAGCTGCTGGAACGAGTACAGAGAAGGGCAACAAGATTAGTGAATGGAACAAAGGGGTGCTCTTACGAAGAAAGGCTTAAGTTTTGCAAATTACAGTGTCTGGAGACTAGGCACCAGCGAGGTGATCTGATAGAGGTGTATAAAGCCTTGAATGGTTTGAGCATGCTCAGTGCTGATGGGATTCTTCCTCTAGCTCAGAATAATCACCTGAGAGGGCATAAATTCAAATTGAGGAAAGACGGATATAGGATAGACGTGCGGAAATTTGCCTTTAGCCAGCGGGTGGTTGGTTGGTGGAACAGACTTCCATCCCTTGTAGTGGAGGTTGATAGCCTAAATAAGTTTAAGGCTCAGCTGGACAGGTATTTTGAACGAACAGAGGGGTGAAGTGGGAGTGGTTTTTTTTTTTTTTTTTTTTTTGGCTGATGCTGAATAAGCTTGCTTTCTTGCATCAAAGGCCTCTACTAATGCTAATGCTAATAATGAACTATGCAGTATAGCTCACAGTATAAAAAGTCAAACAGCTTCATACACTAGGGCACTGGTAATTTGCATATGATCGTACGAGTTAAAAGTGATAAAATGGCAGTTATAGGATGTAGTAAAGATATTACAAAAGGGCATGAATGTGGCAGCCGTGCATCGAATGCTTCCATATCGGAAACAGCACGTCTTGTCAGTTGTTCATGGTCTGTTGTGGTTAAGGTGTACAAATGGTGTCGAATGGGTCAAATCACCTCCCACACAGAACTGTAAAGGATTATGCAAGGATTAAGCAAAGGGTGCAGTACGTAGTACAGGCTCAACAGCAGGTCACTGGGTGACAGTTGACATTGCTATACAATAAGGGAAATGCAAGAACAACATCCCAAATGATGATGCACTGCTCATTGAGACATATGGAGTTCCACAGCAGACGCCTCCTCCTCACCGCCGATCATTGTTGATGGCAAATGTGTCAACAACAACACACACTGGAGAACTGGAAATGAATGTGCTGGTCAGATGAGCCCAAATACCTGTGGTGCAACATGCTGATGGATGTCATTGTGTGTGATGCAAGTAACATGAATCTATGGACGTATCAGGCATGGTGCCCGCTTTCCAGGCAGGTGGCGGTGGTGGTTGCTTAATATGGTGCATGTTCTACTGGGAAGAACTAGGAACTCTCTGGTGCATATGGATCAATTGGTTTCACTTGTGAGGTTGACCAGTTCTTAGGAGACCATGTGCACCATGCCATATTGTACTTTTTCTAGAGAGAAACTGGATCTAAGATGATAATGTGTCATGTCATCAGGACCCACACTCTGCATGAGTGGTTCGAGAAACACAGTGGAGATATCGTCCATCTCAATTGGACTCCAAATTTGCCTAACCTCAATCCAATTGAACACCTGTGGGATGTTTTGAAATGGGAAGCGAGGTGTATGGCCATACAACCATCATCTATTCTGACACTGTGGAAAGCCTTGCAGGCAGCATGGCTGCAGAATCTATGGATGTTGTCAGCCAACCAGCAGAGTCAATGCCTAAGTGAATAGCAGCTGTTATCTGTGCGAACAGTGACTCAACAAGGTATAAGGTAGGTGGTCACAATGCAATGATCATTGAGAGTGTGTATACAGGGCGTTTCAAAAATGATAGTCAATAATTTAAAGGTGAAAAGTATAAACTAAAATAAGCAAAAAAGTCCCAGTGAACATCGGCCCGCAAATGAACCATTTTCGAGATAATGCACATTTTCTGTTAAGATCCGCCACTGACTAAGGGAGCACTAATTTAGCAAAAAAGATGTGAATCCTTTGCTAAGGGTGGTTTTATTAAACATAAGATAATATATTTTTGGTTTCAACACCACAGGATTTTACAGTTGTTACAGGATGTTCTTTCTAACACTCTTTCCTGAACATCAGGTGTTATGCTTCTGGGCCTACCTGCTCATACTCCATGTGCAAAGTTCCCATGTTCTTTAAGGTGTTGATGTACCCTGATGAATGTGCATCTGTTGGGCTGCCTTCGGCGGGGAAATGCTTCTTGGTACAAATGTGCAGTCTCAAGTGCACTGTCGTTGGCTTTACGATACACGAAGTGCATGCCCGCATACTCTTCATTGCTGTAACCTCTTTTCATGTTGACTATCCTTTGACAAGTACTTGTTGTTGTTATTTGGTTTTAAGGAGCATTAGCAACTAAGGCCATATTACTCCGGGTATATGCTGTGGTCATTCTCTGACCTTTCCACATCCTCTGTGGTCACGGGCTCGAACCCCGGTCTAATCAAGAAGCGTGTGCTACGCACTGCCGCTCCTGCCCACGGAGGCAGCTTGACAAGTACTAGTATGCCTGCTATGTCTCAGAGCATTGAGAGAGGGGAAACAGAGAATGAGCATAACCTAACCTAAACAAACAAGTCAGTGGTGAATCCCAACTGAAAGGTGTAATATCTTGAAAACGATTCACTTAAGGACCCATGTTTATTAGGTTTTTTTTTTGCATATTGTAGTCTGTACAGTTCACCTTTAAATTATTGACCATCACTTTTGAAACACACACATGTTCAGACAATAGTTATGTATAAACATTATATATACACACAATAAAGTTCCCAGACTGGTGCAATAAAAAGAACGCAAGGCGAAGAAACTCAAAAATGGTTTTATTTTTATTCAAAGTAATCACCACCTGATTTATTACACTGCTATAAAATTTCTGAAGAGTCAGTGAAGATGTCCAAAGAGATGATGTTCAGTTCGTTGGTCATGTTTTTCTTTATGTCCTCAACATTCTGAAATCTCTTTCTTTTGAGGGCAGTTTTTAACTTCGGAAAGAGGAAAAAGTCCAATTGGTGCTAGATTGGAAGAAGAGTAGGACGGTTGGTTGATCTATACAATCCAGCTGCATTTCTCTCAATTTCAGCTTCTCCTAGGAAATGTACTTCAATAGTTCACTGAAGAGGTCTCTGGAAACAGGAACTCTATGATTTATCTATGGAATTCATCTATGATTCATCACTGAAATACTTCAATAGTTTTTGAAGCATCTGTACATAGATCGCAGCATTGACATTCTCCCCTTCAGGTACAAATTCCTTGTGAAACAATGCTTGTCGAAAAATGTGATCAGCATCGTCTTGTTGTTGTTATTTGGTTTTTAGGAGCATTAGCAACTAAGGCCATATTGCTCTGGGGATATGTGGTGGTCATTCTCTGACCTTTCCGCATCCTCCGTATTTGGTGGCTCACGGGCTCGAACCCCGGTCTAATCAAGAAGCGTGTGCTATGCACTGCTGCTCCTGGCTACGGAGGCACCAGCATCGTCTTGATCTTGGACTTCTGTAAACAAAACTATTTGGGCTTTGGTGATGATTTTGCAAGTCCACTGCATACTCTGATGCTTTGTCTCTCTCTGGGTCATACTGAAATACTCAACATTCATCTCCAATGACAATAGTCAAAGAAATTAGGACTATCTTGACAAGTTTGGATGAAGTCTTTGCATGACATTCTTTGTCGCTTCTGCTCATCTATGAAGCTGTACAGCACAAATTTTGCACAGACCGTCCTTTCTTTAAATATTCATGCAGAATTTGATGAATCATCAAACTGATTATTACTTGAAACCTGTCAGCTTACTGGATAATCTCTGTGCCACCATCTGCTGGAGGAAGTTTGAATTACAATATACCACTTCTGTTTATTTTTAAATTATCGAACATGACAGCAACAGCACCAGTCTGGGAACTTTATTGGTACAGCTCATATATAACCCTGGGAAAAATTTGTCCCCGGTAAATAAGAACCTCAGGAATGAATTTTTTAAATTGTCTGTTTTTTTTTTTTTTTTTTTTCTCTGAGATTCACTAAGAACAAAGAAAGATGATACCACATAGCCTGTTACCTGGAAGAGCAAAAGTGTCGGTTTAGATCAACCAGATGACTATTTTGCAAAAAATCCAGTAGAAAAGGGAAAAAATTCCACATTATTTTTATTATGGGGGGGGGGGGGGTTTGCCCCCTTTTTCTGAATTCTATTTCTCTGAGCATATTTTTCCTTTTTTGCTGTGTGGAGCTTTACTGTTGGACAATTTTTTTTTTTTTTTTTTTTTTTTTTTTCTGGATACCATCTAGAAACCATGTTATACTATTCTAACTTATGCAGATGATGTTAAAAAATGTACAAAGCAATAAATAATATCAGTAACTGTAAGCAGTTATAAAAGTGTACAAAATATTATTTATAGCTGGGCCATTAACAAGGTTATGGCAATTAATCTTGACAGAAGTCTAGTGCAGAGATTTCCAAAGTGTGAGAACAACTGGTGGCCATAATTGGTTTTTTGGGAGGGTGTGTGTTGTTTTCATGAAGTCACTTAATGAAATGAAGACAAATCATCCCACTAATCCAGATATGAAATATTAAAGGGAAGCAAGATATAACACATTGGGAACCTCTAATCTAGTGGTAACCTCCTAACTATTTTTAAAAAAAGTGTGTTACAAATATAATTATTTTTAGGAGAATATAACTCTTAATAAAAAAAAAAAACTGACTTCAAATTTGTAGTATGCCATGGTTCCAAAGATGCCACCTGCATCCTAAAGATATATCAGGTAGTCCTTGTCTCTCACAAGGAATACACCTTACAATTATATTCACCACATACTAAAATACAAGGCTGTCACTTGTGGGTATGGAATAACAATGCCTCACTCTTTTTTTTTAAAGTGAAAAGAATGCTTGTATTGACTAATTTACATGCAAATCTAAGTGTACGTAATGTAACTGCAAGGCATGCATATGATGTTTACATCATATGGTGTAAGGAAACCTGAGGCTTTTGCTACACCAGCCAAAACAAAAAATAAAATAAATAAACAAACAATAAAATAAATTACCTGTTTGACTCCCTCCTCACACAGGTGACCAATGGGGGCAGCTTATTTCAGTAATCAACAACTTGCTTGCAAAAGCCAATGGAGAAAACTTATTTCAGTAATCAACAACTTGCTGCCTAAAAGAACTTCCTGCAATCCAATATGTAAATAATAAAACAGCATACATATCAAAAGGAAATCATAAGAATACACAAATTGGCTAGTGTAATTATTTATAAAGAGTTTCTCTGGAAAAGTAATATCTTTGATCTGGTTCTCACCATAGAAATTTACATAGTCAAAAGAAAAGATGTCCTTCAAGTTCAAGAGATGGACCTGCAGTGGATTGAAGTACATCTCCTAGGCTCCATTTCCCAGATAATTCACTGGAATAAATTGTGCCAATCTGGTTGAGGCAATGATTTTGGTAAAGTTCAAAGTTGCCTCTGTAGGTGGTTGAGACTGACTGGAGAAATACAGAAGTCAGCAAGATGGATGCCTGTGTCAGGAGGAAATCATAGGTATTTTTGTTTTATTTTTTTGTCTGGTGTAGCAAAAGACTGGGGCTTCTGTCACTGTATGGTTAATACAATACTAATTTTCTTATCTATGAGTATAATTTTTTTCTTTTTGATTTATTTCTATTCTCTCAAATCTTGTGCAATAAGAGGCATTACTTTTCACACCACCCTCTTACAATTATAGTACAAATACTAAATTCAATCCTTGAGTGTGTGGCTAAGTTTAATTCAGATAGTGCTGTTGTTTTATTGCATGAAGTAAAGGCATGTCCACGTATCCCTATTTTCTCCAATTCATTCATGTATAACTTATTTACTCTATGTCAAGATTGAAAAAGTCTAGCTGCCAATTATGAATAATCAGCAGCCAGATTTTTGCCTATTCTGCCCTTCTTTAACATCTTCAATTCCTTTAATACTTTCTTCTTGGAACATAATGAGGTTTGACAATAAAGTTCCAGGACTGACCATTTTATATCTAAGTGGCTGAACTAGTTTGGACTTAGCTATTGGGCATGTTTGCCAACCTTTCTGCATATATTTGTATGAAAATCTTAGTGTTTCAATCAGGCCATTCCAGTATTTAAAATGATTTATAATAGTTAAAAACCAGAATTCACCCCCACCTCAAATCCCTTAATTTGCTCATTCCTTCTAATAATTTGTGCAAACCTTAATTTATTAAAAATACTCCCTCCAAAACATTTGGTGAGAGTTCACTCTAACAATAAACTGCTTTCTGGCTGAATGAAAATTTCTGCACATCTATCTTGCAACCATCCATTTTCAATTTAGGTTTGTCTGCTTGTGTATGTCATCTGAGAGGGGAAATGATACCATTATCATTAGTTTATTTTTCCCTTTAAAGTCTTATACATTCCAAGAGTCAAACTGGCAAACGAGTCAACCATCTAGTTTTGCTATAACCTACTGAACATGTACATCATCACATATTTCTTTAAAGTTTTCAATTCTAATTGTGTAGATGTAAAAGTATGAATAAATTTTGGTAAAACTTCAGAACAGGGTTCCCTTCCAAAATGGCGGCGAGAAGAAGAGGAGGAAGGCAGTGGTTGACATGCCTAACCACTGTGGTTAGCATTAGTTAGTGTTTATTCCCCCTTGCCGCTGTTTTAAAATCTGTAACTCGTTTTCCTATTTTAAAACAGCGGGAAGGGGGGGAATAAACACCTAAGACTGAGGCAGCTTGGAGGGGGACCCTATTCTAATGATCAGCTACTAATACAACTTCAACATCAACTTCATTAGCCTTTTTCTGTGCAAAGCATACTTGCTACACCAGGTCTTCCTCGAAACACGTGCTTAATACTAAAAGACACTATGCATTTTAACTGAGCCACAACGTTATAAGAAGCAAGTGTTACAAAAGGATTTTGTGCAATCAGACCATGTATTAAGTGGTTCCATTCATACAATAAAAGTTAAATGACTAAACAAAAATAAAGGACAAAAGTGGGTTTTTGAAAAATAAATAAATCTAAAGGACAGCTTCCTGAAATAAAGGATGTATGGTCACCGTAGCTGTAGGACAGTCCATTCACTCCTTGCATGTATTATTATGTAATACTCATGAAAGTGGTGTTATTTGTGAAAAGATATATGTATATATAGAGAAAAGAGATTGATAAGAAAGGAATATACAGTAGGAGAGTAATAAATATTATAGTTTTAATTAAAATTGAATGGCTAAGTTTCAAGAATGTAAAACTAGAGTTTTATTAAGTGTTCTCTAAAGTTATAACCTTATTAATTCATTGATAAGAAGATAACTATATTTACTTACTTTTCACTTCAGTTAATTAGAGAGAGAGGAAAAAAAAAAAAAAAAAAAAAAACAAATTTTAACTAATTCAAATAAAAAAAATTGAATGTGCCTGAAATGTATTGCACCATATATACAGGGTGTTTCAGTTAAACGTTTCAGAACTTCTAAGAGGGGTAGGGTACATCCTGACAACTCGAAATCATATAGCAATGTGGGGTCGGAAATGCTTTCCTGAAGCGGTGTTGTACACAGAAGCACCATAAAGAAAAGAGACCGTAAGTGAGAAATCGTTTTAATAATACATGAAAAGAAGCAAAAGGTACATGGATTAAAGTAAGTGTTCGAAGTTTCTTCCACGGGCTACAATGCACGCCTCACATCTCCGACGCATGGACATCCGAACATTCTGGAATACTCCAGGCGAATTTCGAATTTCTTCGGCAGCTACTGCGATTCTTGCAACCAGCTCCTCAGCATTGTCAACAGGGGTGTCATAAACTAGCGATTTCATATGACCCCAGAAATAAAAATCAAGACATGATAGGTCGGGTGACCGAGCAGGCCAACGCACGGGACCACCACGTCCGATCCACTGTTGACCAAATGTGACATCCAGGTAGTTACGAACATCTCCGCTATAATGGGCAGGGGCTCCATCGTGTTGGAACCACATTGTCTGTTGCGTCGATGCAGAAATCTATTCATCTCTCAAAAGTTGTGGCAATACTTGCTGCAGAAAGATCAAGTAGATAGGTCCGGTTAGACGACACGGTAACAGGTAAGGTCCGATGAGGTGATCTCCCATAATACCGGCCCATACATTGACCGAAAATCGAATCTGTGCTGCACGACGTCGTATTGCATGCGGGTTCTCGACCGCCCAGATATGGTCGTTATACGTGTTGAAAATTCCTTCCCTTGTGAAGGATGCCTCATCGGAAAACACTTCAGCAGGAAAAAGGGGATCTGTAGCACATTTTTTTTGCATCGACGCAACAGACAATGTTGTTCCAACACGATGGAGCCCCTGCCCATTATAGCGGAGATGTTCGTAACTACCTGGATGTCACATTTGGTCAACAGTGGATCGGATGTGGTGGTCCCGTGCGTTGGCCTGCTCGGTCACCCGACCTATCATGTCTTGATTTTTATTTCTGGGGTCATATGAAATCGCTAGTTTGTGACACCCCTGTTGACAATGCTGAGGAGCTGGTTGCAAGAATCGCAGTAGCTGCCGAAGAAATTCGAAATTCGCCTGGGGTATTCCAGAATGTTCGGATGTCCATGCGTCGGAGATGTGAGGCGTGCATTGTAGCCCGTGGAAGAAACTTCGAACACTTACTTTAATCCATGTACCTTTTGCTTCTTTTCATGTATTATTAAAACGATTTCTCACTTACGGTCTCTTTTCTTTATGGTGCTTCTGTGTACAACACCACTTCAGGAAAGCATTTCCGACCCCACATTGCTATATGATTTCGAGTTGTCAGGATGTGCCCTACCCCTCTTAGAAGTTCTGAAACGTTTAACTGAAACACCCTGTATATTACCTAACTTGTAATGGAAGTAAGTTAGCAGATGTTTAGACATTACTTAATAGAAAAAAAAAGTTCAATCAGTATCGCATTTTCAGTGTATGTTTCTTTGGTCCCTGGAAAGCTTTTATGATCAATCACAGTGTCCCCCAACCACAGAAATCTATTCGTACGAATGAAAGTATATTTTTCATATTAATCTAGAACAAAAAGTCAGATAAAGGCCAAAATTTCAGCCTGTTCTTTTGGTCCTTGGGAAAATTTCAAGTCTAGTTATAATTTCATAGCCCTTGTTCCCCCCTCCACTACAAAAATTGGCATAAATAAAGGTATGTTTTTGTATTAACCGACAAGAAAAATGTGGATTGATACCAAATTTTCAACATGTATTCGCTTTGTACCTGAATGGTTCTAAGTTCAACTCCAATTTCATAGCATTTCCTTCCCAATTTCCTCTACAGAAATGTTATTATAAATTTGGAACATGGGAAAATCTATTTCAATGCTTACTTAGAATATTTTAGGAATCTTTGGAAAAAAATTTTCACATCAAGGGTTCACTTATTTTGTTATAAAAAATAAATTATTACTATTTCATAATGTGCTAAAATGTAACACGCTGCATACATTAACTAAACTTGTCCATAACTTGCAACAATGTCCAGGGCCCCTTAAACAATATTCAGGCCTGGGGCAGCTGACTGACTGTAGACCCTACTTCCATTTATGAAAGAGTGCTCATTTTATTGTTGCTCTTCATCGTAGACTGTTACCAGGACTTCACTATTTGTTTCATTAAAACAAAATGCAATTTGTTTATGTGTTCATATACACATGCATCCCATGAAACAGAACATATGCTAATGCTGTTATTTCAATAAAAATAGAGCATCTAGTTATTAGACTGTGGACCTTTACACATAAACATGACATAAAATGGTGCAGGCACGACTTTTTAAATTCTTATAGAAAGCTGAAATTATTCAGAGTTCAAATTTTCTATATTTCAGATGTATATTTGAAGTGCATTTTGCATATAAATAATCACCTTTTGTAATGTTTTACTAAAATAGAAATTCATTCTTGAATAGATGATCTTTGCATTGATCATATTATTTCTGTGTTGAAGAGCCTTTTGGCTAGTAATAATATATAATTGTGTTGTTGCAGGGCAGCTTAACTATGTTAAGGACAAAAACATTCCTACTTTATTTAGTTGGAATAGCAGCATGTCTGGTGCTGGTTCAAGTGGGTTTTGATCGTTGGATATCTCTGAATACTCTCCGGCATTCTGGAAAATTAAAAGACAGACCAGGTAGAGTATATAGTAGTAGTAGTAATGGGAAATGATGCAAGAAAGCAAGCTTATATAGCATCAGCGAAAAAAAAAAAAAAAACCTACACAGTTCACCCATCCATATCCCTCCAAGAATTTGTCTAGTTCTTCCTTGAATTTATTCAACCCATCCACTTCCACAACAACGGATAGAAGCCTGTTCCAACAATCAACCACTCACTGGCTGAAGGCAAACTTCTGCACACCTATCCTGCAATCATCCTTCCTCAACTTGAATCTATGCCCCCCTTATGTGTGTAGTCTGAGAAAGAGGAAGAATACCATTTAAGGCTTTAAACACCTCAATCAGATCTCCCTGCAGTTGCCTAGTCTCAAGATGCTGCAATTTGCAAAAATAAAGCCTTTCTAGGTAAGAGCACCCTTTTGGTCCATTCACCAGTCTAGTTACCCTTCTCTGCACTCATTCCAGCAGATCTACATCCATCCTAAAGTGAGGCCTCCAAACCTGTATACAGTATTCAAGATGCAGCTTAACCATGGTCTTATATAAAGGGATAATCACCTCCTTATCCCTACTAGTAAAGTTTCTGTATATCACTGACAAAATCCCATGAGCTGTCTTGGCAGCATGTCTGACTGCACAATTACCCCCAGGTCTTTTTCATTCTCTGTTACCCTGAGTGTAGTACCACACAATTGATAAGTTACTCTGGCGTTACTATCACCCATATGTAGTAGCTTGCATTTGTCAATGTTAAACATCAACTGCCATTTCTCAGCCGATTGACCCAATTTTCCTAGATCTTGATGCAGTAGCTCACCCTGATGACTGTTGTTAACCACCCTGCCAATCTTTGTATCATCTGCAAACTTAGACATTAAGCCTGATATAGCTTCATCAATAGCATTGATAAATATTGAAAAAAACAATAGCCCCAGCACTGAACTTTTAACTCCACTAATAACATTAGTCCACAAAGAGCAGTGCCCATTGATAACTACTCTGTCTTCTTACACTTAACAATCCCTCTATCCATAGCAGTAACTTGCTCTTAATGCCACATTGCTCCAGTCTGTACAGCAGTCTTTTACATGCAACAGTATCAAAAGCATTTCTAAAATCCAAGTATATAATTTTTGCATCCAGTTCCTTGGTCGCTGCATCATAGTAACCTATTTGATTGGTTAGACAAGACCACCCTTTAACAAATCCATGCTGTGATTGCAGTATAACTCATGCCTGTCCAGATAGTTCTGCATTACTTTAACTTTTTTTTCTAAGACACCATTCATATCAATTTGGTTAGCCATAGAACTTATAGCGGATCCTCTATAAGTTCTGCACCTGACCACGAAGGAGCATTTATGTATTTGTTATATAATAATCTAGTCAGTTCAGTATGTCAAGGGAAAATTTGTGTCTAATTACAGCAGATCCATGTATAGGTACAGCTTTCCTTTTTCTTATGTCATTTCATAATAATGGACAAAAACATGGGTCCATTACTTCCAACCCAAGACTATATAGCAGCCTAAATCTAAACAGTGGAAACACTACTTCCACCCTCTCTCCCAACCAAAAAAGAAGGTAAAGTCCATTCCTTCAACTGGAAAAGTCATGACACTTGCCTTTTGAGATTCTGAGGGAAGTGGTGTTAGTTTATTTCCTCCAAAAGGTACAACTATTACTGGAGCATATTATTCAAACCTTCTGATTCAATTAAAAGGCGAAATGAAGAAAAAGTGCTATGAGAACAACTGGTGAATGAGTCACTCTTTCAGCAGGACAGTATACCAAGTTACATATCCATCATTATTGTGCCTGCAGTCTACAAGTATGGGCTTCAGTTACTTCAACATCTCCCTTTTGCTTGATCCAGCCTTCCTGCCTGACTTTAATTTCTTTCCTTACCTTAAAAAAGCAAATTGGCAGCTGTCCATCTTGTCCCTGGCAATGAGTTTATGGCAGCTCTGGGTGGACCTTCATAAAATATTCTATGCAGCCAGGATTAAAGCACTCCAGTACTGCTGTGCCAAGTGTGTGGAGTTACAAGAAGACTGCCCTGAGAAGTAAAAATGTTAGTACTACAAATGCCCTGACTTGTAATAAAATTAATTGAAATTTGAATTTTTTGTTTACTGTTTGTGAGCTATTGGGGGATTTAGCTCATATAGCCTCTGCTATAGGTGTACTGTTGAATGAATTTACATCAAGCTTGACAGTTTCTCCACTTGAATTTCTTAATGTTGCAACTTGTGGCATAAGTCAGTTTGAAAATAATGGTGCAAGTCAAGATTTTTGTTTGACTTTCCTAAAAGATTCCCTATGTAAAAAATCTATTCTAGGACTCTTCATTTGCATTTGTAAGATGAGTCCCAGGAAGCAACCATTGCTGGAGCTCAGCTAACTGCAGTTTAAACAGCCTACCAGTTAAGTCTGGGCAAATCCACTCGCAAAACATCCAAAAAAAACAACTGAACATACCACATTTAAGTGTCTATAAGATTCTTTGTAAATGACCGAAACAAATTATGTAAATTACAGCTTCTTCAAAACATGATCCCCAATGAACTCCACTACATATTTTGCTATAAAGTAATTTCCAGGCTTGAAGCTGGTCAACATTTTTACATAAAAATATTATTAGTGATGAACTACCTTTCACTTATCCATAAAAGTAAATTGTTACAATTTATAAATGTGAGAAAGGCAGAATGCTCAACTGAGCATTATAAGATGGTCCAGAAAATGCTTAATTTAATAATAATATTAAAAAAAAAAAAAACCCCAATAGAGTTTTAATTGCTGAGATTTTTACTGCACAGATTTTCTCTTGATGAAATTATTTACACCTCTATAAAAACCCTGAATTATTCTCAAACTGTGGCATAACTACAAAAAAAAAATCTGCTTCACTGCAGAGAAACTACTTGCTCACCCCCCCAAATTTTACCTCGGTCCAGTGGATGTGATTTAAATGAAAGTTTTAAACATTAATATTACCTTTGTTGGCTTCAAGCTCCACTGTAACAACACTGTATGTAATTAAATAAAGAAATTTCCACAGAAAGGTGGAAGCAACATGTAGTAATGCTTTAAATGTGAACTAAGTCCATACAGAGAAGGAAAACTTGGATGCAACAGCAACTGAGAACTAAATAACTATTATCATGAAACTTTGGGAAAACAATGCTTTTTCTTTTGCAGCACATATCTGAATGCACTATCGTGTGTGTGCATTCTTAAGCACTGTGGCAATTTCAGTATAGCCATGGACGAAACATGCTAGGCCTCTCCTGGTATAAAAGAATAGCTTGAACATGCTATGACATGGCTGTCATGTGAAAAACACTACACTGAAGCATCACTCCAAATCAAATGGGGGAAATTGTAAACTCATAAAATTATTGCTGAATGATACCTCCCTCAATATGATTTACCAAAATCTCTAATTGAAGAGCCATTGATAGACTGGAAGTATATAATGTGCTACATATGGCCTGACTGTCAAAGTGTTTTCAACAGATGAGGCCAAGTGGAAATCCACCATAAACTTTACCAAGAGGTGACAATGGATGGCAGAAGGTACTGTTCTAGTGAGTTCTATAGTCCTATACAGATGTCAGTCAACTTCACACAGAAATGCCTTGACAAAGAGAAATTTTATGTCCACTGATGAATAATTTGTTTCACTGGCATATCTCTAATCCATGGAATTCAGTTCAAAAACATTCACTTGATTTAGTGTGAATTTAGTGGAACTCATAAATCCTTCCTTGTCCAGGAATGACATAAATTTTGGTAGAGATGAATGGATGAATTGGATACCACCTGGCAGAGATAACATCCTGAAACCAATAGTCCTTCCATATGATTTTACAGTCTCTGTCCACCCTTACTTTAAGTTCATGGCAGATTTGGTTAAGGATTATTTTTAATAAGAGGGCTTATTACTGCTTTTGTTATGTAACTGTGTTTATAAGTAAATGCTCATATTCCTTATGATTAGCAAAATGTATGTTTATTTTCTTAAATGAAATAATTAATTTAATATTTTTGCAGACTTGTTTCAAAGATGATGCATTTATACAATTCTAAAATGATTAGTAATTCAGCTGACAAGGTAATATGCTAATAATGCCAAGAAATATTGGCATTAGTAGAGGCCTACGATGCAAGAAAGCAAGCTTATACAGCATCAGCCAAAAAAAAAAAAAAAAAAAAAACACTTCCCATTTCACCCAACCATTCATTCCAAATGTTTGTCTAGTTCTGCCTTGAATTTATTTAAGCTATCAACTTCCACAATGACAGATGGAAGTTTGTTCCAGCAATCAACTACCTGCTGGCTAAAGGCAAATTTCCGCACATCTATTCGACAACTGTCTTTCCTCAATTTCAGTTTATGCCCGCTCAGGTTTGTAATCTGAGCAAGAGGAAGAATCCCATCAGTATTGAACCTGCTCAATCCATTATACACCTGAATCAGATCACCTTGCAGGTGCCTAGTCTCCAGATTCTGCAATTTGCAGAACTTAAAAGCCTTTATTCGTAAGAGCACCCCTTTATTTCAAACAGTTGAAAGGTGGCTTAACCAATTCACATAATAGTTACTTTGACACAAATAGAAAAAAAAGAAAAAAAAGTTGCACGTGTGCCGAGCATGCATGGTAGATGGTTTTATGTGAAACATCCCTCGAGTTTCTTTTAGGTATTTTGATTTGTACTGTTGCAGTCAAATGACAAATACGACATATGTCATATGACAAATACTTGTATTGTTGCAATCATACTATTCAACAAATAGCTACAATCAAATGGGTAATAGACTTGGATTTTGCTAACGTCTTCCAAGCCAAACATGTTTTCACATAAAACAAAACATCTTTTGTGTGTACAAGGTACACATGCACTTTTTTTTTTGTTTTATTGCATTTTTCTAATGCAGTTCAATGACATTCAAACTAATGGCGTTTGAATTTTGTAAATCAGTTCACTAGAACTTGAGATATTGTACCAGTCATGAAAAATGCATCACACTACTAGTGAGTGCTCAGCACAAACTAGTGGTGGGAGAATGGGAAGCACCTCTGGTGAAAGCCACAGAAGATGCCATTTCAGTGACGCATATTTTGTGACCAATCAGATTTACTTGGTTTTAGATGACCCCAAGGATGTAAAAAAAAATCTCTGAACAACAGTTGATAGTAGCATTGTCGATTAAATTATGTCCAAAACGAGTAAAAAAGTGTATGAGAGCAGTTGCTGGAGTATATATTATATAAGCAACGTGTAACATCAGTAGGGCTTGAAATGATAGAATCTGTCGTTTTTATGGAGAAATGTTATCTTTGGATGTGTTTCCTACACAAAGAATTTTCTCATTTCCCTTCTTTTCAAAAGGTGTGGATGATGCATTATTTGAACTGGCTTTGTATGCTATGTCATGCTGATCAATTATCTTATCCAAAATAGTATCAGAATAAATTTTATTCTGATACTATTTTGGATAAATATCTTGTTATCCAAAAAAATTTATTTTTTGACTGCTTCATTTGGCTGCTTGCATTGAGAAGCAAGTATATGAAATACAGGAAAATTAACATGGGAGTGCAAAACACTTTATACACAAATGAAGAATTTTTTTACACTATACTTTCCAATAGAAATAATTAATAATGTAGATCAAATTGAATAACATACTGAAGGAATAATAGAATTCATATTTATGCAAAGAGATATTTGGGTATCAAATCATTGGTCATGAGATTCCAACAGCTGATTTATATATTTGGTATCCACTTCTAGGTTAAGGTATTTTGCTATATCTAAAATTCCACTGTGATATTTTCTTGCATTATCTTGGAAATCTTCACAGTTATGGACAAACTGTGGGAAAGGCAATCTTTCATAGTGGACTGCTTGATATCTTTCAAGCTTGCAGCAATGTTTCTCACTGCTATAAAGATGTTATACTCCTTCCAAAACTGCACGAGAGTTGTTGCTTCCTTCCTGTCAGTAGCAGCATTAGCCTAAGCCACCGTTCATCTCAAATAATCTGCTTGATGGTAAAAATGACCCCTTGGTCTATAGGCTGGAATAAGTAAGGTGTTTGGGGGAAAGGAACACTACTTTAACTTGAGGGTGAGGATCCACAATATGAGAAAGCTGACCAGGAGAACTGTC
This sequence comes from Mastigoproctus giganteus, assembly GCF_048544385.1. NCBI lineage: Eukaryota > Metazoa > Arthropoda > Arachnida > Uropygi > Thelyphonidae > Mastigoproctus > Mastigoproctus giganteus. The sequence continues at coordinate 232,174,586 of NC_143577.1, forward strand.
GAGGATTAAAAATGCCTCAAATGCTTTAACATCTGATACAAAACAGTGCAGAAAGCAGTAATCTATGCTTTCTTAATATATTTCCAAATCACTGGCAGCAAAGACTGAAACATTACTGAAAGCCCATGGATTCTCCCTATGTCACTTACACTAAAAGTAGCTTTGATTTGAAGTCACCAGTTGCATTACTATCTGTGAATAAGGTCAAACAGTCTTTTGCAGCTTTGGAACCTATAAATTTCTCCTTTTCAATTGCAATGAATATAAGAACACTGAACGTGATTACCATTGATTGATGTCCTCTTCCACCAAACATGACATTGTACAACTGCAGATACTGTACAAACAAAATCATTATAAAATGTATGTATCACCAGATGTATTGTAAGAGTTAGGTTTATTTTAAAACTGTCATAAATGATGTAGCATTCAACATGATAGATGGAGCTGCATAATTGTCCTTATGTATGGAAAATTAAAATATACTTTTCATAATACAATATTTGTATTTTTACTGATTGTATTCTTGCATTTTAGTAATTGTAATATCCCACTAAATTAAGTATATAACTTTGGTGTTTTTTTTTTTTTTTTTTTGCAGAGCACCTACCTAGTCATACCTTAGCCAATCTTTCTGCTTTATATAACCAGTCATGGGACCTAAATGAAGAGATCTATAGTGATACTAACAATAATGAAACAGTTGTTTCTTTTGAGTTTTCAACAATCACCCAATCTACTTTTGACTCAAAACCAGAAATGTTGCACAGGACTCCCACACTTGTAATTCCTAATGCAGCATATACACATGTGAATTTTCAACCAAAAATTCCTGACAATTTCAATCCTCTTCATGTCATTCCTACTGTAAATGGCACTGAAGTAATCAGGGTAGTTGTAGCAACCTATTTTAGATCTGGATCTACATTTCTTGGTGATATTCTTCAGCAAAACTGGAGGACATTCTATCATTTTGAACCATTACATTACATGAGTGAAGCTCTTCGAATTTCAGAACACAGAATTCCTGAAGCATTATCTCTACTTGGAGATCTACTAAGATGCAATTTTAGGAATGCTTTAACATATATCAATTGGGCAATGCCTGAAAGTCATCAGTTTCTGTTCCAGAGAAATCATTTTCTTTGGTCGATGTGTCAAATGAACTCTAATTCTTGTTTTTCACCAAAATTTATATCAGAAGCGTGCCAGCGATCACCACTACAGGTTATGAAAGTAACACGACTAAGTCTTCAGCACATTCAGAAGCTCCTCAATCGGAACCGTGGTCTTAAGGTCAAAGTAATCTTTCTAGTTCGTGATCCACGTGGAATCATAAACTCAAGAAAAGTCCTTGACTGGTGCAACAAAACAAAATGTGTGGATCCAGGAGAATTATGCGATGAGATGTCACAAGATATTCAAATCTTCCAACAAATGAAGGAAAATAACAGTACTGATGTTATCCAGTTACGGTTTGAGGATCTAGGTATTAACCCTGTTCAAGAAACGCAAAATTTATATCATCAACTTGGTATACCCTACTCAAGTACAGTGGACAAGTTCTTAAAAACTCACACACAAGTTCGTAAAACAGCCAATATTGATCCATATTCTACAAGAAGGAACTCTTCTAAAGTGCCTTTTGAATGGGAACACCGTCTTAGCTATGGTGACATCATCAAAATTCAGTCTCTGTGTTCATCTGTTTTGCAACAACTTGGCTATAAACTAATAACATCACCACAGGATCTAGGAAAGGAAGTTCCTCTGATTTTAAAAAGTCCTTTATGACATTTAGTGATATAAGAGAAATGTAAAACAAAGCACATATCTGTATATCAGTACAATATTTTACATTGTATATTTTTTATAAAATAATTTAAATGGTTATAAAATTTCAAATAAAGTCATCTTCATTTATATATTAAATCTTAAGCTACCATAATTTTGAATATGTTAAACAAATTTGTATACACTCATACTGCACATACACAAAATCCATTTGGTGTTACAATTAATCATATAATAAACACAAAGTAACAAGACCTCAGCTGTCCTTCATCACAGTATGGTAGTTTTTCCACTTGTCACTCATTTGGAGGGGTCTGGGTTTGATTCCAGTCAATGGCTGGAGGAATTTCTAAAGTCCTCTTCAATTGAGGCTTTAATTAGCTGATCTCAGATAGAGGGAGTAGGATTCCTTCATGAGTTATTCCAGGTTTTTCGGCCTGCACAACATGCAAATCAGCCTGCGAACACACTTCTACAGACATAATAAACAATGGTGCAATATGGTCTAAGTTGTTAATGTGCTTAAACCCCAGCATCAGGGTGGATCTCATCTGCATAACTGTTCCTTAAAAAAAAAAAATAACATTATCTCTACTTGGAGCTCTACCAAGATGGACTTTTAGGAGTGCTTTATATTATATCAATTGGGTAATGTCTGAAAGTTCTGTTCAAGAGAAATCGTTTTCTTTGGTTAATGTCTCAAATGAACTCTTAATTGTGAGCAAATGTATACGCCAATTGTGAACAAATGTATCACGGATAACAATCTACCAATAATTTTCTGAAAATGAAAAGAAGCATATCTTTGCCTAACCACTCCACTCAAATGTGTATACTTAATGCTGCATCTCTATTAGTATACCACAAGTCCTGTGTGTTATTTGTAGCAAAATCAAAATGTCATCACAACAGACTGGAAAATATGGTGAAAAAGAATGATCAAAAACCACTTTTATGCAATTCCCTAACAGCTAGCACAAGGGATATAACTGCCATTTTTTTTAAATGGCTTGGAAAAGATGTGGGAGTTTTTTTATCTTTTTTTTTTCTTTTTTTTTTTTCTCTCTCCAATACTTTGGTTGAATTTGTTAATCTGAGACAAAGGCTGCACAGTTTTTCCTCTCAGAAAATTGGACTGCTCACCTTATATACTGACCAAAACATTTCCTTTATTTTGGGATAGATATTGCTTTCTCTTATTCCTAATTCTGATCTCTTCATCATAATGGATATGTATCAATATGTAGAAATCCAGTCCAAGAAACCTCAGCACCAAAATTTCTTTAGCAATTTTGTTATTATTCTCTTATTCCTAAATCGATATAGTTTCATTCGCTCATTATTTAATTTTTGAGTTAGTATTATGTACAGTTTCTCTGATCTAAATTGCCCTTTCCTTAGTACATTTTGGTTTTATTTAGTGACACCTAGTGACTTATCCCTCCACATGGAATGCTGTATGTTTCCTAGCAGTGTTGTTTCCTTTTTTTTTGTCTATCTATGCCTCATATTATATAGTTCCTACTTTTTGACTCCTAATGGAGTGATTTTCATATGACACTAAAAAATATTAGCATTAGTAGAAGCATATGATGCAAGAAAGCAAGCTTATGTACCATCAGTCAAAAAAAAAAAAAAAAAAACCAACCCCTCCCATTTCACCCCTCCATTCATTCCAAATGCCTGTCCAGCTCAGCCTTAAATTTATTTAGGCTATCAACTTCCACAACAAAAGATGGAAGTCTGTTCCACCAATCAACTACACACTGGCTAGAGGCAAATTTCTGCACATCTATTCTACAACTGTCTTTCCTCAATTTGAAACTGTGCCCCCTCAGGTTCATAATCTGAGGAAGAATCCCATCAGCATTCAGCTTGCTCAACCCATTCAAGGCCTTATAAACCTCAATCAGATCACCTTGCAGTTGCCTACTCTGCAGACACTGCAATTTGCAGAACTTAAGCCTTTCTTGGTAAGAATACCCCTTTGTTCCCCTCACCAATCCTGTTGCCCTTCTTTATTATACTCGTTCTAGCAACTCTACATCCTTCCTAAAATGAGGCCTCCAGACCTGTAAGCAGTACTCTAGGTGTGGCTGGACCATTGCCTTGTATAATGGGATAATCATCTCCCTGTCCCTGCTAGCAAAATTCCTATATATCATTGACAAGACTCCATGATCTGCCCTGGCAGCCCGTCTGCATTGCTCAGCAAACTTCATATTTGACTGCACAATTACCCCCAGGTCTTTTCCACTTCCTTGAGTGTAGTACCACGCAGTTGGTACATTTCTCTTCATTTATTGCTACCCATATGCAGTACTTTCATTTGTCATGTTAAACTTCAGTTGCCACTTCTCATCCCATTTGCCCAACTTATCTAGATCTAGTTGGAGTAGCACACTGTCTTTACTGTCGTTAACAACCCTGCCAACTTTTGTATCATCTGCAAACTTGGACATTAAACCTGATATACCTACATCAATATCATTCATAAATATACAAAACAACAATGGGCCCAACACCAAACCCTGGAGAACTCCACAAATAACAATTGTTCACAAAGAACAGTGTCCATTGATTACCACACAACCATCCCTTTATCCATTGTAGTAACTTACCCTTAATGCCATACCACTCCAATTTGTACAGCAGTCTTCCATGTGCAAAATTATCAAAAGCTTTGCTGAAATCCAAATATATGATATAAGAATTATTTTTGGAATTCAGTTCCTTTGTGACCACATCATAGTATCCAATCAAATTGGTCAAACAAGTCCTCCCTTTAACAAACCCATGCTAGGTCTTAACTATTACTGCAGTGTTGTCTAGATGATCCTGCAATGCTTCTTTAACCAGTGATTCCATTATTTTCCCCGGAACACAAGTTAAACTAATTGGCCTATAGTTACTTGTGTCACCTTTTGAACACCCTTTATGAATTGGTGATACATTTGCACACCTCCAGTCCATGGGGACCTCCCCTGAATCCAAGGAAGCTCTCATAATTATGGCTACGGATTTGCTTACTTCTTTTGCTGCCTCCTTTAATATAACTGGATAGATCCTGTCCACCCCAAGTGCCTTTTTTATGTTTAACTTCAACAATTTCTCCTCCACTTTGCTCTCAGTTATTAAAAAATCACTTAGCTCCGTTAGTTTGATAAACTTCTGACACTCCTCCTCATTAAATAACTCCTCATGTGTGAATGTAGATGCAAAATCTCATTCATTTTATTAGCTATCTGAGCATGATCATCAATAGTCAACCCATCTATGTTAACTGGTCCAATCCAATTCATCCCTTTCCTTCTAGAGTTTATATAAGTAAAGAACTCTTTGCTGTTTTTCTTTGCATCCTTTGCCAAAGATTTCTCGTAATCTGCCTTCGCCTGCCTAACATCCTTTGTGATTTCATTACAGGCTAGTTTAAATCTGCCATAGGCTTCTGTGTCACCTGATACTTTATATGCATCCCATACATTTTTCTTCTCTGCCACAAGCCTCATTAATTCATCTGACATCCATTTAGGCTTGAACAGTATTTCTTAGTTGGAATGAAAAGCCTAGTAGCCTCCAAAATTAAGTCCCCGAAGGCTTCCCATTTAGAATTCAACATTGATAACATCATCAGTTGATCCCACTGTACAGAATTTAAAAACTGTCCGAGACCCCTGTAATCACCTTTACAAAAGCAAGAGCCCTTCCCTTTAGCCTTGATGGTAGTTAAATCTTTAAGTAATTCCCACATCAGTACATTGCAATCACTGTCACCCATGGTTCCTTTATCTGCAAATTCTTAATGCATGAATAATCACTGCTGATATTCAGATCAAGAGTATTACTCCCTCTGGTTGCCTCTTGAACTGTAGAAAACAGTCATCCAATAAATCCACAAAATTATTGCTGGTGTGCGAGTGACCAACCAACAAGTTCCAGTCAATACCTGGAAAGTTAAAATCCCCCATTATAAGACATTCTGATTTAATGGCCCACTATATTTCTCTGCACAATTGCTCATTATGCTGATCAGATTCATTAGGGCTATAACACACACCTACTCTCATTTTTCCTTTCTCAGTGCTTATGTCACACCAAACAGACTTAACATTGCATTGTCCACCAACATCAATTGGATGCACTTCCTTAGATTTTATGTGTTTCTTAACTAACAGCATAACCCCTCCTCACTTCCTGTCCTTTCTGTACACACTGTACTCTCCAAATTACAATTCTGCACTGCTTATATCTGTGTGATACTATGTCTCTGATATCCCAACAATATATGCCTTTGATGTCTTGACTAGCACTTCAAGCTCATCAAATTTATTAACTATACTCCTAGCATTGGTGTACATGCAAGTATACATGCACCTGTTCCTACTCTTAGTTACCCTAACACAGCCCATGTATTTACTTGTTCCACTATGACTCTCAGCAGTCCTGGAAATCTTCATTTACATTGCTTTCCAGGCTGCTGCTCATTCTAATAGAAGCAGTGCAAGAATCACTTTTTCCACTGTCTGTGGCCACTGTTAAACTTTTAGTCTGTGTATCCCCCCCCCAAGCTATCAGTTTTCCAACCCACCTAACACTGCCTCTATAGCATCAGCAAATATTTTTGCACTCTTTCTATTTAAGTGTACCCTATTCTTGTAGAAGCAGTCTCTCCTGTCAACAATATACTTTATTTACTCAGTTTTCCTAAATTCAATAACATGTAATATATTTTTCTTTATGTAGTGTAGGAAATAATAAGTGCTGAAAAAAATGGGGCATTTAAAATTGTTTCACAATGTCAATATGAAAGCCTAACATACAAAGGTCAATCAAATTAAAACTGCAAAACTAGCATAAATTGTATATTATGAAAAAACTGATGATAATCGTGTGTCAGATTATTGATCTGTATGCTTGCGACAATGCCCACATGGTACCATCTGCTGGTATTATTTGGAAACACTCAATTTTCAAGATGGTGGCACCTTTGCAATCATGCACCAAAATAGAATTTTGTACTATAATTTGATTTTAGAATAAATAAATACTTGCTGAAATTTATCAGACTGTTTGCTCAGTATGGTGAAGCTTGCACAAATCAACAGCAAGTCCATGATTGGATGAAAGAATGCCATTGAAAGTGTTGAGGATTCTCTTTGACCAGGGCAAGTATATGGTATTAAGACACTAGAAGTCAGAGCAGCAGTGGAAGATCTCATACAAGAAAATTGCTATAGCATTCAAGATTAGTGTTAGTTTGGCCATGTGCTATCGTAAGTTAGGAGTTGCTCTTTCAAAAAAGGGTGTGCTTAATGGATTCCTTAGTATTTAATGCCAGAAAAAAAAAAGAATGACAACTTAATGTGCTTCGTGCTTCTTAGATGGTATGAGTGTGAAGGAGATGCCTTCTTGGAACACAGCAACCAGAGAAGAATCCTGGGTTCACTGTTACACACGAAAAGCAGATGTGCAAGTTAATAGTGGGGGCTATACAGGCTCACCTTGACTGAAGAAGGTTTGTACCCAAGCACAGCCCAGGGAAGTTGCTATTGTATTCTGGAATCATAAAGGCATAATTCTGAAACATTATTTAGAGAGAGAAAAGAAACAGTGATGAGCAACAAATACTATGTGTTTCTGAACCATTTAAAGCTGGCAATTCAAAAAAACATGTTGATCTGCTGACCTTGGGTGTGTGCCTGCAGTATGGTAACAACTGGGCTCACACTACAGGTTCATTCTACAGGAGATGAAGTTTGAGGAGTTATGTCATCCTCTATATTCACCGGACTTAGCTTCACATGATTATCACTTTTTTTTGGGCACTAAAAGACTTGGTAGGAGGATGGGTGAAGGTAAAGAAAGCCTGCACGAGAACGATGAGAAACATCGGATAACTTACGCGGAAAATTAGTTTGCTGATACGGCACTCTAGTGCTGCTCACTCGGTAAACAGACGGTAGGTGTTATCGGCCTTGAGCAAAGTTGAGAACGATATACTGATTGACAGGTAGGCGTGGCAAATGACGTGCTGATTGGTGTGCAAACACAACACACGATAACATCGGTTTAGTATCACTGTAGCAGCACTAATGGTAACTTGTCCTAATCACAAATGCCCTAACATTTACTGTAATGGTGAAAAAAGGTCAGGTTACCTTGACTTGAATCCCATGGGAGCTTGAACCCCTCCCGAAGTGGAGGGAGTAACCTAACCTTTTTTCTTTAGAATCAGTCATATTTAGAAATACATTCATAAAAAAAATTTATTTTTTTTTTATGATTGTATTTTTATTTTCTTGTTCTATAATATGCCCTAATGGTGAAAAAAGGTTAGGTTACCTCCACTTGAATCCCATGGGAGCTTGAACCTCTCCCGAAATGGAGGGGGTAACCTAACCTTTTTTCTTTAGAATCATGAGTGGACTAGCACATAAATTGTTTATTAATAAAATATTAATTTTTTATTACTGTACTTTTATTTTTAAAGACACTCATGCAGATACACACATATCATAACGTCAATCAGCACTTTAATAGCTATTCAGTGTGTGTGTATATATATATATAAAGAATCTTTCTTTCTTTTTCTATTATTTCCCAACCTAATGTTTAAGTTTAGGTTGCGAAATACAAGGAAACCTTTTCTTTTATTTCCTAACCCCCCATTTAAGCTCAGGTTATGAAATACAATGAAAAACAAAGAAACCTTTTCCTTTTTTCGTATGACCTGGTTTTGGCGCATTATAGCCTTAGTTGCTGATGCACCAATAAAACCCAAACCAAACCCAAATCCTTTTTTCGTAACCAAACAGAAAATTTATTTATTTAAATCAATAATACAGTAAAAGCACTCATCAACTCCAAAAATCTGCTTTTAATAATGAGAAAAAAAAAACACAATGAAGAACATAAAGAACAAAACGAAACTTTCTCAGAAAAAAAATTCATGAGTACAAATCATACAGTTGGACCTGAATAGCTATTCGCAATTTGAGTAACAATATTGTGAAAAGTATCTTCATAATTTTTCCCATAAATTTGAAGCCACATATATTCATTAATGTGACCCATCAACATATGTTTACAGCTGCCATTTACTCCTTTAGTCACACTTTTTAGTTTCTTCCACTGGGCTTCGATATTATTCGTATGTGCTATTTTGTAGATCCACTGTATGTGGATCTACAAAATGTTCCTTGTGTTTCACCATTAAATGTTTGTACTTCTTTTTTTCTAAGGCCGTAATATGGCTATATGCATGCCACTCATCTGTTATGATGGTAGTATTTTTCTTCACTACTTTTCTAATAATGCACAAAAGAGTTTTTGCTTTCCAATTTTTTATCAATTTCATGAAGACGAATTTAGATTCTCTTTCGAAAACACCAAACACCCATTTCTTCTTAGCAGTTAAATTTCGTCCTCTGTGATGTTTTGGTTTTACCAATACAGTTTCGTCTGCTTCTATAATTTTCCCCAATCCACCCAACTTAATGGATTTTTTATTAACTGCAATCCGCAAATATCTCTTAGTTTCTTATAAAACTTAATTGCTGTCACTTTCGAAATTTCCAGATGGAATACTGTCTTAGTTACTGGCGTGCACGTTGACCAAAAGTATATAATGTACATTATCTTTTTCAATGAAACTTTTGTATTTTCCATAAAACTGTTTCAATAAAGAAACTCGCAAAGAACATTTTTTTGCAACACCAAAACTTTCCACATGACTCTGTTCATGATTCAATTAGTTGAAAATAATCATCGCACTTAAAACAGTACAATTTCAGTCTTATCAATTTAATTTTCATCAAAAAATCAAGCAATATTTTATTTTCCTTACAATTTTTTTCCATCTTTAAAAGATTCATTGCTACTATTACCTGTTCGCCGTTCATTACAAAACTATTATGCACCGTTCTTTACTGATAAATACACATAATGCCAACCAATGACTACACAGTAGCTTGTCGTCTGTTGCGCCCACCACCAATCATTTCATCGTTTGCCACGCCTACCTGTCAATCAATATATCCTTCTCAATTTCTGCTCCAGACCAAGCAGCACTAGAGTGCCGTATCAGGAAGCTAATTTTTCACGTAAGTTATCCGATGTTTCTCGTCGTTCTCGTGCAGGCTTTCTTTACCCAAGCCAGAGGATGTTATTTTCATAAATGAACAGATAAAGACAGTGGTGCACAAATGTCTTCAACGTCAACCACAAAACTTCTCTTGAGGAATCAAAGCATTAGAGGAAGTGTGTTAAATATAATTAAATTACATTGAAGATAGACATGTATAGTGTTCTTGTTTGTAAAAACAAAATTTTCGTTTGAACGACCTTTGCATTGCTACCACTCAGGATTTTATCTCTCACACCATTACAATTTCAAGCACTGAGCCAAACCCACATCTCATAAGTTCATTTATTCTTTTTTTTTTTTTTTTTTGATTTTACAGTAATTCACATAAAAAAAAAAAAGTTTTAAGCCTTCATCAGATTTGTTCCTATACCACTGTACTTCATGATATGATGATGCACTACCGCTTTCAGTTCTTTCTAGTTCAACAATTCCAATTCCAACTATAAATGTAGCAAGGTGTCATTGAATAAAAAAAAAAAAAAAATTGATGCTTTGCTTTATGTATGTGTAGGCACATGCTATGTTAGATAAATAATCTATCAAAATAAGCACTGTTAAAATGACATTAAAATTTTAATCTTTGATACTGTAAAATTACATTCATAAAATAACAAAAAAAAGCATTTCTAAAAGGCACTTAGTCTTAATCCATCATTAAGAAAATGTAGGTTTATAGACTTAAATATAACATTTAAAAATGTTAAAACATTACTGCAAGTTTTTGCATGTTATTTACAAAGAAGATGAATGTTACTTAATCTCAGAGTATTTTCAATCATCCACATTCCAATTATTGTCATGATAGTCCTACCTCACGGCAGTTTTGTTTCAACCATTTATGGTACTTGTTCAACATGTGATCATCAGGACTTACCTAGAAATATTTAAAAAAAAAAAGTAATAATAAAATAAGTTTCAAATGTAATTTATGGAATTTAAATTTAAGTAACTTAATTTATATTTATTAATCATAGAAGGGAATCATTTCATAAAAGTTTGAATATGTGCATTAGAGAAAATTACATATAAACACATTAAATAATCTATTCAGCTGAAAATGCAGAGATAAATGGGAATATGGAGAATGCATTAATACAGAAGGGACGGATATATTTATTCCCCCAAAAAATTTATAAATATAATCTCTTTCGGATACTTAAGTGGAAAAGCCAGTGCTGTAGTATATGTATAAATACTATCTAATTAATACTGAAAATTAATCCTTTTAGTCACACCCCTGATTGTAGCAAACACAGTCAGGTGACACCTGACAGATATCTACATTTTTTTTTTTTTTCTTTTCAATTCTGTTGAAGTACACCAATGCTTAGTCTTTTACTAACAAATTATAATAATGTGATTTTTTTGACGAAAATTTGAATTTTAAAATATTTTTGTGTTATTTTCAATAAAAATTTATTAATTCTGCTTAAAAACCAATTAAAATCATAAAATATAAATGTGAAAATAGTAACTTTCATTTTGCAGTTCAGAAAACTGTTAAGTGCATGAAATTTCAAACTTGTGCATGTATTAAAGTTTTGTCAAAATCAAGTAAAGCCTCAGGTTTGTACATACCCATAAGCAATTTAGTTTTCTCGGATGCATCAAAACCTCTGTCTGGGTAATGGGATGTATTTTAATTAAACAATGCTTTTTTATTTAATCTGTATAATGTAATTCTGGTACCCTCACCAGAAAATTTCTGCTGAGGGTACCAGAAAGTTCCCCAGTATTGCACCCCGATATGAGATTGGTGTATTTGCAACAAAACTTGGTTTGCTCATGGCTACAAATTCGAGGCTTTTGCCCTAACCTGTGATTATGTTTTGTCAAGTGAATAAACCAATTAATAACAATCAAAACAAGAAACCCCATTTTACATCCTTTTGTACAAATAATGACAACCCTCAATATATTTTAACACCTTGAATTAACCTGGTACTGGTGGCACTCCTAATTAATAGTATGGGTCAGCTGAGAAGTGACAAGAAGTCTTTTAAATTTCGGAAAAAATTTTTGAGATTTTTTTTAAATTCTGCTTTGATAATACCAATAATGTGATTTTTTATTTTTTAATGAAAATTTAGAATTTTAAAATATTTTTGTGTTATCTTCAATAAAGATTTATTAATTCTGCTTAAAAAACCATTAAAATCATAAAATATAAACGTGAAAACCGTAACTTTCATTTTGCAGTTCAGAAAACTGTTAAGTGCATGTATTAAAGTTTTGTCAAAACCAAGTAAAGCCTCAGGTTTGTACATATCTATATGCAATTTAGTTTTCTCGGATGCATCAAAACCTCTGTCTGGGTAATGGAATGCATTTCAATACTTATTATGTGAAACTTTTTTTTTTTTTGTTTAATAAAATTAAATATGTACAAGATGCTATGTTTTTTCACACTTTTTAGTTTTATAAAAGGAAAAAAAAAATCGATTCTGCTGTTTAAAAAAAACAAAAAAATAACATCCAGACATAAAAATATAAAAATGAATTTATACTCTTCTATAAATTCATGTTTATAGAAGAATCTAGGAATCTATTAGACTTCAAGTTTAAAATACCATTAAGAACACAAAATTTTAAACATGCACATACATTCCTGCTTATTTTGTGTACAAAAACTTAAAAATTATATAAAAATAAGTTTTTTCATGTCCATTTTTAAAGTTTTAAAAATTTATTTCAAATATGAAATGCTTCCTACACAGTAGTAGGACATCTTGAGTGAATGTCATGTTTTGTGTTCTTGTCTTTGTTTAAGTGAAAACAATAACAAATCTTTAAAAAAAAAAAAACTTATGTGAAGCCATGGATGTTTATGTAACTATATTTGTGTCTAACCTTATACTAGAGCGTCTATGGAAGAAAATGTACAACTGCAAATAATACAGTTCCCCTAAAAGTTTGTAACATATTAAAAATACCATTTTTAAAACAATTTTAATCAAAAATTAATTACATGCCATAAGTATTGGACATGCACGCATTTGTAAACATCTTATCCATATTTATAACTTTCCTGCGTAGTTAGTTTTTACCCAATCAGCTATCGGCTTCCTTGCTAGTTATAGCAATACAGAATGTTCTAGTCAGTTGATTAGCAAACTACATCCAGCATGTAATAAAAGAGGGAAACAATATGTGGGAATTAGATAGGTTTGCAGAGAGTGCTGTTGAATGCTAAATTTCTATTGGAGAATCCAACACTTCTAGTTACTCAGATAATCTTAGTGGAATTGTACTTTTACAAATGTTAAAAACAGCTCTTAAAAGAGCCAAATAAAAAAAAAACTAGAAAAGATATTTCTCTATGAAAAATAATATTACATATAAAGTGAAATAATTGGTGAACCTAATGTACCACACATTTTTATTACATGTTACATTTCGCTTAAATCAAAACACCTCTGACTTAAATAAAGAATGCAACAAATATTTCCCGGAAAACTGATGCACATTCTAGTGGCTGGCTACATCATGAGTGAAGGTGGAGTGACACTTTCGTTGTTCACATGATGCAGTTTCTGTGATATGGCTACTGCCACAGATTCTCCAATACATGTTACGTTTGCTGCAAGTACAGTGGGAAAGGAAAAGCAACTGTAACTTAGAACTATAAAGAAACAGGTAATTTGAATAATTTGAAACTTTATGCCAACATCAACCTATCAGATAGTGTGCTACTGCTAGAACCTGTCATGTGACCTGCCACACAAATAGTTGTCTAACATGGCAGGTCACCTGAGAGGTTCTCAAAACTTTTAATGATTTGAAAACTGTTCAAAATTGCTTCAAGCACTATTGGGCTAAAAAGTTCGTCTATATTTAGGAAGGTAAAAAAAAATTTCAGATTTTTAATCGCTAATTAAAGGTTAACATGGAATTGTTATTTTCAAGGGTCACCTGTCAGATTAAGCAAGTGACAATAGTTATCAAATTTTCTGAAACAGTCCAAAATATAATACCAAATGACCTTATCTAATTAGCTGACTGTTAAATTCAATAAATGACTGTTACTGGGTGTTTTTTTTTTTTTTTTTTTTTTTTCAATATTATGTTAGAAAATGTAATATCTATGCAATTCTAACCTTTTAAAATGAATAGTAAAAAGGAGTTTAAAACAATCAGAAGATATATATATATATACACTTGCCCTTTTCCATTCATTCACGCAAAACATACGATATGAATCATTGCCATATTTTCCTATTCCATGGAGCTCAATGGGATATAGCCAGTCTTTGGTTAAATATTCTTCTGCAAAATAAAAAAAAAAGTGTTTTGATTTATAAATCCAGTCTGTTATTAAAACAACATTTTAATTAATTATACCTAATTGTTTAAAACCTGGCAAAAGGCATGCAAGCATCAGGCAGTGTACCCCATTAGTAAAATCACTTTCCTGTGCAAAAGTAAAGTGACCAATCATGATCAGAAATTTTGGTATCAGGTTCTTATTAATGGGTGAATAATGAAAAATTTCAACAAAAGCAAAGGACGCTGACCTTCAAGAGATAAAGATGCTTGAGATATCACCAATACCTGATGTTTGTTTGTTGTAGAGTTTTAGGCACATCAACAACTGAGACCATATTGAGCTATATATGCTGTCTGTAAATTGCGTGCATTCTGAGGTAGATTTTTTGTTTGCTGGATGAAAAACCTGAGGTGGAGGGGAAAAAATCATGTTACCTTCGTCTGAGACTGACTAACTCAACCATGTTGTGAAAAAGACCCATAAAAATTCCTCACCTCATTCAGAGGATTCAAATTCAGGTCTTTTCCACCTGGTGTAGGGAGGACAGCGATTCTACCAACTGTGCTACATATGAAGGCAACACCCGATGTATTCACTTATAAAGCTCTTTCAAAAAAAGTTGATTTCCCATTTTAATTGATTTATGGTTCAGAAAAGTGTTTTTGAAGCCAATGTTTCCTGTGAAAATTTCATGGTTTTTTGTTCTGATAACTTTATTGCAGTTTTGCAGAATATGAAGTTTCTTCCCACAGTCCCTTAGGCTTAACATGGTTCTCTTATGTTATTAACATGTTCATTGCTTCCTCACACAAATATGCAACATTGGATTTTTAATCCACTTGGAGTGGAAACCACTCTACTTTTAGAACTTTTTTCCCAATTTGACAGAAGAAAAACACATTTTTGTCAAGCAGCCTTCACCAGAGGCTGATTAATTTTAGTCATAGTGATTGAATTGAGACTAGTTTCACACATGCTTCATATACAGTGGTTGCATAGGCATTGGTTTCGTTCACAAGCAACTGAAAAAATTCAGTTGCAAGCAGCTCAAAATAACTAATTGGATTATTTTTCTGGGAAGCTTGAACAAGTAGGCACTGCTTTTTAGTAAATGGAAGGGATTTCTTCCATGAAGAATCTTTACTCCAAGTAACACTGTCATCTATCGTTTATAGTGTTCTAGCATCAACAGACACATCTGAACTAGATTCAGAATCTACATCACTTGAATCAAATTCTATTTCAGTATCAGATGACATATAAAGGGCTGATCCAATGCCATTAGCTTCAACATATTCTCCACCCCTGTTCCTTTTCAGTCCTGATCTACCAGGCTGTGGACCCATTATAACAACCTTTTAAGGCAGAGTTTTATGCAAAAAAACTTTTTACACAAACTTTTATCAGCAGACACACAGTGAGGATGTTTTGTTTTTCACAAACTAATGAATTAAAATTCAGCAAGCACAATCTTCAAAAGATTTTAAATTTTTTCTTGTGGAAAACACTAAGCCAGGTAAAATAACTTCGACACAAGCAAAACATATGAAACTGGGAACTAAGTATACAGCTTTTTATAGCACTCTCTAGACAGTGTGATTGATGGTAAGAAAAATCCAAGCTGTAATGCAAATAGCCCATAGTCCAATCAGTGTGCTGATATTGATCAGTTATTTATTTCATGTGCCTTTAGTTTTACAGCACTCAATCATAAGGTGATTATGCTATTATTAAGTAACTTATAAAATAATTTTGACTCAAGAAGTAGTTTATTATATAATGGTAAACAGAGGCTTAACTAGGGTTGATGGCACCCCTTGAACACATGGAATTGGAATTTTTGCATTTTTTAACCATAAAAATGGCACCTCCCTAGTTGAGCCACTGATGGTAAAAGATAGACCCACTGCAAGTATATAAAATAATATTTATTATGAAAAAACTTGAGGGAGAGAGAATGTGTTGTGTGTTCAGTTTTCATTAAGTTTTAAGGTTTTAGTAAATTAAATAATAGAGATCTCATTTTTTTATAGGTAGCACAAACTAGAGAATATACACTTAAATTAAGGAAGAAGAGTTGTAGAATGGATATAACGATATTTTCTTTTAATCAGGTTAACTGTTGGAATAAATTATTACTTAGCTTTTTTAGAACTAGTTTATAAATTTATGTAAAGTTAGATAAATGCTTGTATGAAACAAGTGTTTATTTATTTATTTTTTTAATTTGGTACTGAATAAGCCCAGCTTCCTTGAATCAATTTGCTTTTATTAATATTAATGCTAAGTTCTGTTGGAGATGTTGCAATGATAAGAAGGGATTTTGGAATGCGTTTCCAATTTGATTAATAACAATATAGCAGTATTATATTTTACCTGAGAACTTTATAATAATTTTGGCTCTCTTTTCATGTAGTCCTAATGGCTGTAATAAATTTGCAATCTCTTTCCAATCTGCTTGCTTTGCAACTTCAGCTGTAGGATACTTTTCCAAAAATTCCCATACAACAGGAATTGCTGCTTTGCCTATCAGGTTAAGAAAAATAAATAGCTGGTATTATCTAAAAAATATAATTTCAAACAGTTAAATACTTTATATAAAATGGTTATATGTGACAATGTACACCATTATAGTTACTAGTCAAGTGACACAAGTTGAATTTTTTTTATTACTTCATTCATTCTTTAACAGCATTGTTTTCCTTTTATGTTATTTTAATTAATGTCTTGCACTTTTGTCCCATGTAATGTAATTTTTTGTGTGTATATGTGGGGGGAAGAAATGGAGGGATAGATAGATGGGGTGATTATGATTTGTTTCATACAACTTACTATAAGCTGTTTTATTTTTTTTTTCAAATCATTAGCACATACTGTATATATTTTGAATCTGATCAAGCAAATATGTTTAACATCATATTATCGAAAGATAACTAATTTATTTTAAACTGCATAATACAATGAATGCAGCACTAGGTTTCTGAAAATTCATCCCTGCTTTCCTTAATGTATAATTTTATTACATTTGATAAAGGAAGAAATGAACAGTTTGAAGAGGAGTTACTCTGCATTTTTTAAAAATAAAGTTAGAAGATAAACTGATTTATAAATATCATTAGAAAGCAGTTATTCTTCTAACTGCTAACCTTATAAATTGATAAAGTACTAGCCTTACATTATGGTTTGCTTTTCAGACCTTTTTCTAGTAGCAGAAACAATGAAAAAATTCTAAATTTTCGAATAAAATTCTCAAATAAAACATAGACTATCTGAATTCGCTGTACTTTCTGCTTTCTATCACTGGGGGAAGGGGTTGCCACAAAGTAATATCATTAAGAATTTCATCAATTACATTTATCATCAATCACCTTTAAAAGATCACTCTTTTATTTGTAGAGTGATCTTTCAAATGAGGAACTCATGAAAATGTGAATAACTTGGAGTAAAAAAGTGCTAGACTTTATAACTGTTCATAAACCATCAGAGAATGATATTGTCTATCTCTGGCATTATTTAGTTAGTCACAAAAAATGTTGAAAATAATCACCATTGTGATCACACCATAACTGGCATGTTTGAAAATGCTGCATACCTGTGTGAACATAAGTCATACCATTCACATTCCTAGTCTCTCTCTCTCTCTCTCTTCTCTCTCTTTCATACTGCAGATTTGATGGGTGCCACAACTCTGTTTTGAAGTAATATTCCACCATGAACAAATGCTCCTCCATGCTGAATGCCACATTCACTTAAAAATTCTTGAAAATTCAATGTGCATATGTAATTTTCCAGGCTGTCAACAGATGGTGACACCATGCACAAAATAAAGAATGTTATTTGTAAATTTTACACCTCTAATATTCTTTTACTCAAAGTTATTTGCATTTTCATGGAAATAGCAAAAGGTATTAGAACCTATAGTATTTATTATTTATTTCCATGAAAATGGAAAGAAATAATAAGTACTATAGGTTCTAATACCTTTTGGATGAGGTTCTCATTAAAAAAAATTCACAGAAACATTTATGCTTACAAAAAAAAAAAAAATCTAGTATACAAAAAGTGCATTTATAGTAAACAATAAATCTTTTTTTTTTTTTTTTTTTTTATACATTTGGAATTAAACTGCAAAACAATCTAATCTTATTGGTACAGTTATTAATAAAATCTGATGGAAAAAAAATTTCAAAAGTTTTATATATAAACAATAAATAACTTACCACTTGTTCTGTGAAGAAAAATGGTAGCCACAAGTAATTTCCAAGGATCATGGAAGAGACTTTCTTGAATTAAATTAAAAGGTGATTTTGGAGGTGTCCACTTTTGCTTTTTTCTCCATTGAAGTAAAACATTTGGCAAAATGCCTTTAACAGACTGTTTTGAGATTTTGAAATATGGACTACGGGCTGACAGCTGGGACTGTTTTTGGGTTGACAATATATCTATTGAAGCAAAGTAATGCAATGAAAACATACAAAAGAATATAAATACTGCAAGAGATTAATAATAAACTTTTGGCATAATAATTTATAAAGAAACTAAATGTAAAAAAAAAAACAAAAATAACCCTCAGAAGTCAGGTGACATTCATAGCAGCTCTAGTTTATAACTGCCTGAAATGATTAACATTCTTACCTTTCCATTGCTAGTATGCTTGACAGATGCTACGTTTTTTTTTTTTATTTGTAAATGAAATCAAATTCTCCTCTGTACCTCAACAATATTCTCTAACTGGTTATACAACATTTTCTGTTTTCTTTTGATATATTATGGATTATGAGACATTTTTTTGTGTAGCATTTAACAGATGCCAGGTAAGTAGAAGCATCTATCTATCTTCTAGGCTATCCACATTCCCACATGGGCATCTGTGAGATGCCAACAACATGTGTTGGAAAAATGGAAAATAATACTAAATGTTATATTAGTATTTACTCTTGATCAGAAACCACTTGAAACACTGAAAATACAGGGAAAAAAAAAACAACAACAAAAAACTGGTATGTTTTTTTTTTTTTTTTGTCATCAATGTTAGATATAATTTTGTATGTATGGTCCCCCTTTCCTCCCTCTTCATCCTACATAATACACCCATCCACAATCATAATAATATCTATTTATAGACTATACCATTATTAACCCTTCATTGGTTGCATGATTTTTCGTGACACTTTTCGTCGCACAGATTACTATTGTCTTCCCATTTAAAATTCATTTTTAAGCTTGTGGTTTTTTTTTGCCCCTTTGTAATTTCATAATAGGTGCTTTTAATGATCTATTCAGAGACATTACAGACTGGTTTTAAGCTTTTGGAAAAAAGAACAGCCACAATTAATCATCTAATGTTCAATGTTGATAGAATATTTATATCGATTATGATTATACTATCAATCAGTAGACTATTATTTATAGAAGGTTCATTATGGAATAAGCTGATGTTCAATACTAATAGAATATTTATTAATATTTCGTGTGCGTTAAACAAAGAGTAAAGATACTGGCTTCCATGATATATGTACTATATACACTGGTGTGCAAAACTTAAGGACCAACACTATTTCTAAAGGTTACAACCACAAAATCTTTATTTAAGGTACTCTTTACTGATGAGAGTAGATTCAGTCTCAGCAGCTATTCTGGATGTCAGCTAATCTGGCGAGAGGTTGGCACACGGCATCACCCCGCAAACATCACTGAAAGGGATCAATATGGCGGTCAAGGTGTTCTCGGCTGGGGAGGCGTTATCTTGGATGGATGTACACAACTCCAGATACTGGAAGGCGGTACTGTAACTGGTGCATGCTACTGTACTGAGGTAATCCTTCCCCATGTGCATCTGTTCCGAGGTGCCATTAGTCCCAAGTTCATGTTTGTGGATGATAACGGCACACCCCACCGCACTGCAGCTGTTGATATGCTTTTGGAAAGTGAGGACATTGTTCGTATGGATTGGCCTGCCCCTCTCTCCCGATCTAAATCCCATCAAACACATGTGGGACGCTCTGGGGAGATGCCTAGTGGCACGTCCACACCCATCAGAAAATGTTCACTAGCTGAAGATGCCGCTGACAGAGGAATGGATGATGTTACCGCAAGAACTTATCAACAACATTGTACTAAGTATGGACAGGTGGTGCAAAGCCTGCATCAACATTAGAGGTGGCCATATCTCCTACTGAGGATCACCTCTTCCCTTTGTTCCATATTTGGCAGTGATGCATCTGTATCATGGCAGCCAGTGCTATGTTGCAATTTTTGAATAAAGTCCCTCTGTATCGTTTTGTTTCTGTCGTTGTGTCTGTGTTGTTTCCTTCTTCATTTCTGTACCTCATGAGGTTCCTTTAGTATGCTTTTCCCATATCCAGGCCACTCCTATAAGAAGCTACAGGTGAAAAGCTGACTGGTCCTTAAATTTTGCACACCAGTGTATATTGAAGAAACACTGCTTTGGAGAAATAATAATATTTTATTACAGTGAATATAGGTATTATGTATAGGTAAATAAAATTATGTTAGTTTAGTTCATCATGTGTACACTCATTCATTCACTGTAACAATTGTGCTTCACTCTCAGCACTGAAATCACCTACTCTTAATCCTTTTAGAACATAACATGGTAAAATCTACTTAAACAAATAAAAAAATATGAGAAAACAAGGACACTGCATTCTAAAATCTAAGCAAAAACTGAAATCGTGACAAGGACAGAATAAAATAACTCTGGGAATCAACAGCGAACCAGAATGCAGAAAGTGAAATGGAGAGTAGAATTGTAATGTGGTTAGTCACATGGATGACTATTGTCCTCTAGGCCAATTTGTGTGCCAATTACTCAGTAAACTAACAGCCACCTGACCTCGATTCACACAGAAAGAATAAGTTAGTTTAAGATAGGACGGTACTAGGAGCTGAACTGCTGAAAGTGTAACTAAATTTAAAATTCCATGGATGACTATTGTCATCCACATGATTCCTGAAGGGCGGAACAAGGATTCCTCTTCATTGCATCCTCAACTGTAACCATATGTAGTCATACTAAGCAATTCTAATTAAAAAAAAAGCACTTCTTTCAATAAAGACTATTTAATTATCTTGAATAATACCATACATTACACAGGGTGTTTCAATTAAAAGGGTCTATTTCACTTATTTTTAGGTTTTTTGGCTATTTGTCATCTGTAATTTTCTTTGTCATATTTGGGCTGAAATTTTTGAATTTGGTGTTAAGCCTGTACTATTACCAGTTAGATTTTACAATTTCTAAATTAAAATTTGCTTATCAATCATTTTTCTCAATGAAAAAGTTGTTCCCCATCCTCAATTTAGTCTAAAAATGCATTGGTATACCTCTGAAACATAGGTAAACTGATTTTTGTTTAAAAAAAAAACAAAAAAAAACTGTAATAGTTGTATATGATGTACACTCTTCCATATGTATATTTAGCTGCAGCACAGCTATCTGTTCTGCATCTCATCCTGCTACAACCATTGTATTTGTTTCTTTTTCCTTTAAATAATCAGTTTATATTCTTTTCTGAATTACCAAGGCTGGTGAACAATTTTCCCACTGAGAAAAAAAGCAGATTTGGCAAAATTTAAATGGTAATACTTAGTCCAAGTAAATTTTTTTCCCAATAAGACAAAAAAAAAAAAAAAAGTCCAAATAAGAAATAGATTAAATTTAAAAATAAGTGAGACAAACCTTGGTGCCTTTTAATTGAAACATCGTGTATATGAAAAATAAAGTCAAAATGCTTCTGAGCTCATACACAAAATCTGTAATGTGCCACAAGCACATGCACATCAGTGAAGCTGTGCAGGTATAATCAAACATCAGCAGTCCATGAACACATTCTCATTCAGTGGAAAAAGGTCAGCTAAAATTAAGATCTGGTGAGCAAAAAGGCAGGATACATATTAAAAAAAGTACCTTTAAAAATATATTTAAACAGATGAGTAAAGTTTTATAAGTATTATGGCTAAAATAACATCCCAAGATAGAATTCTTGTAGTAAACGCGATACATCCAAGTATCAAGTACCTTGTTAATACATCCAAGTATGATGCTCAGCCAAAGAGAACAGCCGCTAAGCATTCTGACTCCATCACCCTTAAACAGGCTATCAAATAATCAAGCATTTTGAGGAGACAGAAAGTGTTGCTTATCTCTCTAGACATAGAAGGTCACATTCAGCTTGAATAGAATATAACACTACACATGCTATGCAAGCTCTGAATCAAATCCTCCATCCCCCCAACAAAATCCACAAAAAGCTTTCAAGTGAGCTAGAAATATCTCAGACTTCAGTAAGAATTTTTAAAAGATTCAGGAGTCAAGATTTACATTTCAAAATTGTGTCACACACTTAATGACTTTTTTTTTTTTTTTTTTTTGGTAGTTGTTGGTGCATAGGCTTCTGTGGCCATAATGCACCTCCCAAGGTTTTTGCAGTACTTTGATCCAAGCCCGAGGCGGGAATCGAACCCGCGACCTTTGGGTTGCCAGGCAGTCACTTTACCCACCAGGCTAGCCCGGTCGGCCCACTTAATGACAATGATCCCATATAGGAGAGGTGAAATTGTAGGAAAGTTTCTCTAGATGTGTGAAAATATTTAAAATTTTTCCAATGAAATCTTGTAGTCTAGTAAAGTACTTTTTAAAATTAATGGACATGTTAATCAACACAACTGTGTTTATTGGGCCACTGAGAACCCTAATATCCAAATTTAAAATGAATTAAACCCTCTGGGTGTGGTTATTTGGAGAAGAATTTGCTTTGAGGGGATTTATCAGATTTTGTTTTGTTTATTCTAAAATTGAAGGAAAATACCTCTTTTTCAAAATGCAGAATGGTGCTCTTATACATTATTTCCTCAAAGTTAGGAAATTTCTAAATAAAAATTACCAAATAAGTGGATCACGCGTTGTAGTTCTAGTGAGTAAATGGCCAGGTCACCAAATTAAGCACATTTTTTTATTTATTTATTTTTTTTTCTGGGCAACTATTTACAAATTCCATGTTTATTCCAGGAAACTGCATACCACAGGACACCTAAAAACAGTGATAATTGAAGAATTATGCACTGAGGACACCATTTTGTTAAATAATAAAAGTTTAGTTTCTGTTATAATGTTTCTATACTTTTTAAACATAAAAGTGTACACCGACTTTTGGTTCACCCTTATTTCATTTAGTTTTAGTTGTGTTTCTTCCCTTTGTAATAAAAATGCTAATGAGCAATAAGAAAATATTCATTTTGGTGTACAACTAGAGAACAGTTTGCAGAAATCTATTCTAGTAGGTATGAAACATGATAATGCCTCAGCACATCGCTCAATGATCATCTGGTAAGGAATGCAGTTTCTATTTTTCTGTGACTGGTAAGATCACAGATGGATGCATGTAGTACTGCTTTCAGCAATGATATGTTTGAAGGTAGAAGGGGCATAACACAAAAGGGGTGTCCAACCCACGGTCTGTAGGCTGTGTGCAGCTCACTCCCTGACACTGTGTAGCCTGTAGCCACATAGACAGACTTCAAGTGTTATACACACCCTGAGTTTAAAACAAGTTTGTAACAAAATGTAGTTTCACATTGACTTTTAAAAATATCTGTTTTAATAATATTCAATTTTTCTATATTTCTTTCTCATGTTTTATGTATCTTACTCAGAATTTAGCAATATTATTATAACTATATATAGTGTAATAATAGCTATTAGTATTATAATTGGTGGATTTACATTTAATTATTAAATGTAAAAAAAACAAACAAAAACAATAAATAAATAAACTGTAAATAACAAAAATTTAAGTTTATTTTGAAAACGCGTAATAGTGATAAGGAAATGGTCTTGGGGCCCGCAACTTTCTTGCCTAACAACCCATGCAGCCCATGACGTTTGGCATTTTATCTGTTTTGGTCCCTAGCCAACAAAGGTTGGATGCTCTTGAAATACATGCTGAAGTTTGAAGCTTTTTTTTAACACTATTTTGTAATTTGTTCTGCTATTGTGTTTTACATTTATGAATAGAAGTATTTGATAATAAAACAAATAATATGTCATATGGATATTAATGCATATGTTCCAAATGTATGTGAGTTATATATTCAAAAATTTGATCTTCACTATATAAGTATTAGGCCTCCGTAGCTGAGTGGTCAGGAGCGGGAGTGCAGTAACACACACTACTTGAGTAGACTGGGTTCAAAGCCCTGACTGCTAAATATGGTCAATCTGCCAACCCGAACTGGACCAGAGTGGCAGATTATGGTGCATTTATCCTCGACGTGAATTGCTGAGAGGGTTTCCATCCTGCAGTGGATTGATAATGGCTGCTGCTTATATAAGTATTATAAAATTTTGCTTTTGTAAAATTGACATCTGATTTAAACATGTAAAAAACCTAATTCTGCAATGCATAAATAATGCAGATTACTTAAATTAAACCATCAGAAACATACACCATTTCATGTTATTTTCACACTGCCTGTATACCTTCAGTTTTTAAAATTCATTTCAAAATTTACCTTCCAATTTGACTATGTATTCTTTGAACTGCAATGCAGATTATGGCAAGTCTGCAGTGGCCGAACATTTTTGGGAGAAGCAACACCAGATCTTCCCGGACGAAGCTATCATCACTGATCGAGTGCATAGGTTCTGGGACCGCAAGTGGCTCGAGAGTTTGCAGATTAATTCAACAGAGAACATTAATAGAGACAAAGGTTTGCGGATTCATCCCCTCTTTGAGGCCACGATCCTCAGAAGGGATGAACGATTCCGTATAATGCGCTCCCGAGCTGCTTCCGGTCCCAGTACATAGGAGATAAACACGTGATTTAGACCGTAAACCTGCTGGTACTTAAGATGCACCGTAGTACAAGGAAGCTACCGCTGAGGAAGAAGGCAGGAGCCTTCAAAAGCTACGCTCAGTGTTATCGCTTTTAACCTGGTATTTTAATGTATTTTATTCAATGTATATATATTTTATGTATTTTATCCTTTTTAGTTGTCAAGTTATTTTAAATATATAGTAGTAAACATAGTTTTCAAGATTCTAGTTTCCGTGTTTTATTTTATTATTGGTTGGTGAGAAACATTTAAAATCACAATATAAACATGAAAAGTAATTTTTATTTTCAGCTTGAATACATCTTAAGCCTTCTATCTGTTATATTTACCATTTGAAACTGTGTGATTCTGTTCATCCTGCTCTCCAAAATAGGAACTTCTAGTTGGCGGTCGCAGCTTTGTTTTCTTACTTTGTCTTTTTTCTATAAAAATAAGAATTGCTATCTTTAATTAGCATTTTAATATGATAAAAGATTTACTATATTTTTATGAATGATAATCTAAACAAATTCGTAATTTGATTAAATATGTAAATTTCTACAAATATTTCTATAAATATTATGCTTCCAAATGTACTCTGTAATTTCATCCCTTTCTTCCAAATGTGTTTCTGCTATTCGGAACCACAGTTCAACTGAAAACTCACCTAACTAACTTTTCTTCTTTTTCATTATTCCTCATACACATGTTCTCTGGAATAATTTTCCTCCTTATGTATTTCCTGATAAATACAACCAACAGAAATTTGAGTCCAATGTCAACAAGTTCAATCTTGTTCTTCAACCCATCCATGGTACTAGTATAATAATAAAAAAAATATAGTGCATAGTTTAAACAACTTCTAAATATGATTGAAAAACAAAGGTATCATAAATATATATATACATATATATCATATTAATATCATATATAAAGATAACACATTATGACTATGGAAAAATGTTAATTTTTTTCCCAGAGTGGGGGAAAGAAATGAGAAAAAAAAACAAACAAACCTTAATAAATAATAAATAGCTATAATTATTGTTTATTGACCAGCACTAATTGTGAAGGCCTTAAAATATTGGTACAATAATGTTATCTTCATTACAATGCAAAAAATTTAAACAGGTGGATTTATCATTGCATGCAAAAAGGTACATAGCAAGCCCCACATCAAGTTTGAAACTCTAAATTAAAAGTTAGTTAACGTACTTAGGGCAATACATTTCAAGCACATTAGCAAATGGTATTAATCCATGATTTTAATAAAAAAAAACATACAAAAAGCAACAACTTTTAAGTATGAATGAGGAATATTTTGTTTCTGCACATCTGTCACATTACCCATTCATTCCTCCAATCAGCACACAGCAACAAACATATTACCCAGTGCTCCAGTTACAATATATAGTATATGGATAACCTAAGTGACATGTATAAAAAAAAGAAATAATAATTACAAAATTTCTATTAATAACAATTGTCAGATTTGATTTTAATGAAACTTTGGATCGATGGACAAATCATTCTAAAAGAGCCAAATATAAAATTTCATGAAAACAAATCCACTAAAGGTCAAGCTATTACATGAGTACAGAGAGACAGGCCGACAGACAAAGAAATGATATTTGTCAGATTTCCACTGGACTGATTTTAATGAAATATAAGGTAGCTTGACCAATCGATCGACCAACCAACCAACCATCGGGAGTTAAGTTATTACATGTGGATTATGGGAAGACAATAACTGCTGATTGGTAAATTTGAATGAAATCTGTAATGATTTTACATATTTTTCTAAAAGAACCAAATATAAAATTTTATGAAAATCCATCCACTAGGAGTTGAGTTATTATATGCACAAAGACAGACAATACACACTTTGTGCACATATGCTAATGTGCCTAAAAATGATTATTTACACATGCACAGTGATTTTTGATTCACTGAGCCATTTTAGTTCCATATATTTTTTTTTTCTAATTCCTGTAGTCTCAAAATTATTATTATTAGCCATATGGTGCAAGGAAGCCTGACGCTTATGCTGCACCAGCCAAAAAAAAATATATATTTCTGAATTACCCTGAGAGAGAGAGAGAGAGAGAGAGAGAGAAAACAAGAGTCAGAAGTAGAAAGGAATCACCAAGAAAGAGCAGAATGATGATATCCAGCTCAGGATCCTGGGTGTGCCAAGCCCATACTCACCAGATGTGAGATCCTGGGGTTAATATAAAACTCTGGGTAGATATTTGAAATTTATCTACAATATGCACCAGAAAGTTTTTATTGTGAAAAAGATCTACAGGAATGAAAATTCTGTGGTTAGTACCAATTAACCGCAGAATTTTTTATAACTGAATTAAAAGTATTAACTCAGTCAGCACAAAAGGATCAATCAATACACACACGTGATGTGGTGGAAAAGCACTGAGATATATATCACTGAGAGATATTAATCATACTAAACAATTTTACAAACTTGTTTAGATATTAAATAAGTTTGTGTATTTCACAATACAAATATCCCAATATGTCAGAAGGGTAGATTTTTATCACTGTTCTATAGCTCATATTCATATTTTGAGAGAGATGTTACAAGCTTTGCTCGGACTGCCCAATTACATTGTTTGTCTGGTTCATCCACCAGACATGTCCTTTCCACTGAATAAGAAGGCAATTCAGTATTAGTATTAGTAGTGGTAAACGATGCAAAAAAGCAAGCTTATTTATCAGAAAAAAAAACCCCTTTCCACATGATCTGTCCATCTGCTTCAATAGTTTGTTTAGCTCTTCCTTGAATTTATTATTTATTTATCTATCTTGCAACCAGTTTTCCTGGTTACTATACTATTACTATCCTATTGATGAAGTGGGCTGTATTGCTTCTTAATAAACATTCTGTACATGTTTCCCACAAAATGGAAACATTTCAAGTTTATATGTTATTGTTCACTATAATAATGTTCATTCTGCTCAAATAAATTACCTACAGATATCTGAGATTGCTGTTTTCAATCATTTATTTGTCCTACATGTTCTTCAAACCTAATTACATTAATTGTCTTACACAATCATTTCTTACTGTTAATTCAGTTTTTTAATCTATTTTTAATTTATTTCATACTAACTTAGCAGTGGATATGTATATATGGTGGTTTTATGGACCTCATTACTCCTGAGTAATGAAAATAAAATATCATAAATCATTGGTATGATGATTTCTACAGAATAATAAAGGTCCAACTCCACTCTGATCATTTTTGTTTAATTCTTTGATGATAATAAATACAGAAATATCATGTAGGCTGAGCAAGAGGAAGAATCCCATCAGCACTGACCTTGCTCAGTCCATTCAGAACTGTTTAACTAAATGCCAAAAAGTATTATTTGTTGACACATTACATAAACCAAATTCATACAGAAATGTGGGTGTATCAGGTTCACTTTGCTCACTGCCATGAGATTCAGACATTTGCAGAGCATCTTTTCTTTTTCTTTTGTTTTCCTCAATCACTGTTGAATTGACATCTCCAAAATTAGTGATGATGGCTCTTTAAATTCATGAATGTTTTTTTTTTTTTTTCTGAGCTTGCATTTAATTACACAGTTGGAAGATTTGTTGTCGATCTCTAGAACATCTATATTTTCGTTATCCCTAAAACTCACATTATCACATTATCGTCATCATTTCTTTTCAAAAATTTCACAAGCTATCTGCTTATTGTTTCTTCTTCTTCTCCAATTCACCTTTTCCTTTTATTATAGGCACACTGGATTCATATTTGCTTCCTGTGTTGACTATTTTAAAACTAGACATCACACTTAAGCAGATTTAATTCTGTATGTTTCTCTATAACTTTACTATTGCAACACAAAGCAACAAAAGATTTTGAAGTTTTACTTACAGTAAAGAATATGTATGACAAGCGAAATGAAATCGAAAATGAAACCAAAGATGATCAAGTGACATTGTGGGATTTTGTTTATCTGGCTGGTTCCATACCCCTGTTTAATGTATGTGTAAACTGGTTTCTCTGTAAACAATGTTCCATTTGGCAGTGTATGTTTGCTATAAGAAATTCGCAATTTCAAGTTTATTTTTCAATACCTACAGTAATTTAATTTCTTTAAAATATAGTAATGTTGCATTTTTAATTAATGTACAATTTGTACTGGATTTTCTATGGTGTAAAGTTAAATGAATTTCTGGACATCCATATAAGCAGGGCTTGAACATTTTTGGCCATCAGCTCACCCCTTTCCCTTCCCCTTATCCATGACCTTTGTGGCCAGTGCTCTTATTTTCAATTTCACAATTAAAATTTCTGCTACTTATTGTAGGCCACCATGATGTTTGTGGTTAAAATGGTGCAGTTCCAAAGTTTCCAATTCCAAATATGTAAGTGGCCTTTCAGTTTTCAATTCCAAGAGACAAGGAATATTTAAGTATTTAAAGTATTTGTGTATTGTATGGCAGTCTCCAGGGTTCCCCTATATGCTGCTGATGCATCTGACAAGACATAGCACCAACGCCGGCAAGTGTGTGCATGTGTAGGTATGCACAGTGTATGTGTGGGTTGCGTTGAATGTCGAGTGCTGGCACCTGGCAGACACAAGGAGTAGAAAAATGTGTGTAAAAATAGTTTGATGAATAAAAGAAAAAAAATCATCTGTATGTATATGAATTTGTATTTTTAGCTTAGCACTGGCAGCAATCTAATAAATTTTTAAACAATTTTCAAATCATGCTACTGAGCACAATTATAATCTTAAGTACTTTATTCCATTTATATTTCTAAAAGATACCATACTGTACAACTGCAGAACTACAGAATAGAAATCTATAATTTCATCAGTTCGGTCAATATTTTTATTTTCAAACTTTCATCTGTGTTGTTATGCTTACCACTTGGAAGAGTGTTGTTCTGTTTAATCTGCTGTTCAAAATAGGAACTTCTAGTTGGCTCTTGAAGCTTTGTTTTCTTGCTTTTTCTTTTTTCTATAAAAATTAACAAAAACACCTTTAAATAACTTTTTAATAAGACTTAGTATGAGCAGCATTCTAAAAAAATGCCTTGTTAGCATTCAAAGAACCAAAAGATAAATTAATACAATTGCAAGATGTTAGAGCAGTAGTTCACAAACTTTTTTGGCCACAGTCCCCTTAGTTCCATAGACCTATCCCTAGTGCCCCTTATCCTATCCTATAAAAAGCATTATTCAGACTAACAGTTTGTATGACCCACTAAAGAAGATAATAACACAATAAAATTTAGAGCAGTAACAATAAATTGCACATTTATTCAAAATTCAATCCAATTAATTTAACATTGATAAACTTGATCCAGTAATATCTGTTCAATCACTGTTCAATAAATTCTTATTGAACAGTGATACCACTTTTCTAATGTTTGGTTTAAAGTCACTTAGTAGGAGTCTTAAATCACCACATTTAGTAATCTGGAGTTGATTTCTTTGCTTGGAGAGAAGTTGGATGACCACATTAAAACCAGCATAAAATATTTATATAAAACTACTTACCTAACATGCACAAACCTTCACCTACTACAGATGTACAGTAACTAATTTATAAAAAAAATCAATAGCTATTACCAATAATTGGCTATCATGTGACAACTCTGAATCACAAATACAAAGTGACCAAATGAAATACCTTTGAAAGTGACAAGAGCAGTTAAACTTTTAAGTACAAAGCGAGGAAGGTGATGCACCCTAGGTTCTAGTCTGGTCAATCATAAATAAGCAATCAATGCACTCAGAGGAGCCCACTTCCTCCAGTGCACCCACCTCCCTGCTACCCCTTGCCTCTTAGCACCTTCTCTAGGTAATCGCACCACCCTCTAGAGGTGGTGGGATTACCTAGGGCAGTGGTGTCCAACCTACGGCCCGCGAATAATTTTTATAAGGCCCAGAAAGTGAACTAAAACAGCATCGATCTCCACTGCGTGTACAGGCATGCAAGCGTCCAGCTCGACTGTATTAAACATGTACATGTGGTTCAGTGCAGTTATATGTACGCTAAATACAGTTATGTGTTTTGATATAGCTTGTTCATTGCATTGAATTAATTATTAATTTTTATTGAATTAAAAAAAATCATTCTTAAAAATTCCAAAAGGGGAAAATTGATTTGGAGTATTGTGTTTTTGATCCAAGGTGGACTGAAGACTATTTCTTCATTGATTACCACGAAAAAGCTGTGTGTCTGGTGTGTCAGAAGACTGCGAGTTTTAAAGAATATAAATCTTATGATCAACATAAAGGAGTGCTGCAAAAAGAAAAGTGTTCAAAGTTACAAAACAAATTAAGAAAACAACAAAACATGCTGAAAATGTATCGTCAAGAAACTTATCTGCTGTACGTGCATATTTGATCGCTTTTGAAAGTAAACTATTCAATGATGGTGAATTTGTTAAGCATTGTTTGTTAAAAGTTGTGGAAGAAATTTGTCCAGAGAAACGAACAATGATACAAGACATTATTTGTCTCGACAAACAATTATGCGAAGAGTAGAAGATATTGGAAAGAATTTGCTCAAACAAGTTTTGGAAAACATAAAACAAATGAAATATTTTAGTGTGGCACTGGATGACAATACAGATGTAAATGATACAGCCCAACTCCTCATCTTCATACATGGAATTAATGATAATTTTGTACCAGCTGAAGATTTAGCTGATCTACAAAGTACGCGTGGAACAACTACATGTGAAAATCTTTGCCAATCTATCGAAAAGTTAGGATTAAATATTAAAAACCTGGTAGGAGACACAACTGGCAGTGCAAAAAATATGATTGGTAAAAACATCGGGCTTATGTGTAGAATAACCAAGAAAATGATAGATATTGGAGCTGAAACTCCGAATGGAATTCACTGCATTGTGCATCAAGAAGCTCTTTATGGGAAAGTATTGGATCTCCAACACGTTATGAATGTGATTATTTCAACTGTACATTTTACAAGATCACATGGCCATAATGTGGCTGTTGAAACATCACTGAATATTTCAACACAGAGAAAAAGGGAAACCAATAAAACAACTATCAAATACGGAGTGGCTATTTGATCTTGCAATTCACACATACATTTCTAGTCATTTAAATACTCTTAAAACTACAAGGGAAAGGAAAATTGGTCTGATTTGTTTGGTGACATCAAATCATTTCAGAATAAGTTATTATTTAAATTCCACTTGAGCAAGACAATTTAGTTCATTATGAATGTTGTACTGAGCTAAAGGAGAATTAACCTAATTCATTAATTAACCTAATCATTGCCTTTCATTATTACAATTACTTTTTGACAAGTTTGAAAGTCGATTTTCTGATATAAAATCCCATGAAAAAACATAAACTTCTATGTTTTTGTTTGAGAACCCATTTACTTCTATGGCTGAAAACTACAATCCCAGATTACAACTTGGAATTATTGATCTTCAAGCCAAAATATGATTCAAAAATAAGTATATAGACTGCAAAAATAAACTATTTGAATTCTACAAGGCTTTCCCATCTGAAGATTTTCAGCTAATAAAAGAAAATGGCTATTTTGTTCGGATCAATGTATGTTTGCAAGCAGATTTTTTTCACTCTTAAAATCAAATAAATATTTAAAAAGAAAGAGAATAACAGATGAGCATTTTTTCTTTTATGAAAACCCCAAACATGAGAGATATTATAACCTATAGTACTTAGTACCATGCTTGGGTTGGAGGTTGAAAAGACGAGAGAAGATATTTGTTGACATTAGACTTGAACTTCTGTAGACTGAAATTTTCAGGAAAGGAATACGAAGGAAGTAGTTCCAGAAAACGGCAGTTGAATGAATAAACGAGGAAGATGAAAAGTTGGTTCTGTGAGTTTGAAGTTGGACAGTAAATGAATGTTGGTTGGTGGCGGCGCATGTTCAGACTGTTTTGAAAGATAGAGCGGGAATTATAGAAGCCAATTCAGAAGAACAGTGCCCATGGAAGTATCTGTAGAAAAGGCATGCAGCAGAAACAGTACATCTATGAGACAGCGAGTGGAGAGACTCTGTTAGAGATGAGTCATTAATTAACCTAACTGCCCTCTTCTGAATGGAATCTAGAAGCCTGAGAGAGGTTTTGGGGGCACTGCCTCAGATGTGGGAACAATATTCCATGGTAGGGCAGATTTGCGATTTGTACAGAGTGAACAACCATTTGGAAAAAAAGTAATGCTGAGAGCGAAAGAGAAAACCAAGTTTTTTAGATGCAGAGGAAGCAATATTTGTAATGTGCTTGTGCTAAGAGAGATTAGAAGTCAGGGTAATCCCCAAAAGAGATATATCATCTTGCTTAGAAATCAGAGTGTCACCAAAGATAAACATAGAAGCAGAAGAATAATTTTTGCGAGATATAAGACAGGACTGAAATCAACTAAGTTGTCTTTGTCCCACTGGAGAACTATCTGGAGACCGGCATTTAAGGAATTGATTGCGGATATTCGAGAAGTTGAAGCTGATTGAGCAGGGCAAGGTTCCTCAAACTGGAAAGTGGAATGCAATGTGCTATCATCAGTAAAACTAAGAACAGGATTTCCGATCAATGAAAGAAGGTCATTAATATACAAGAGGAAAAGTATGGAGGGAAAGAAGTGAACCTTGGGGAACACTGTCATTAGTAGTGAAGTTAGAAGACAGAGAGCTGTCTTCTAACTTCACTACTAACTTCATTAATGAGCAAATTTCCAAGCAGGAGGAAAAACACCTTTGGAATAAGAAAGTGAATAAAGGTGGCATAGAACAGGAGTAAGTTCAGGAGCGAAGATTTTGAGAATAAGTGGAGAAATACCACCAGGACATAATCTTCATTATGTATTGAGATTGGCGTCACAAATTTGCAACCAAATTTTGAACAATTATTTAAAAATATCCAGCCTCAATCATCTCATTAAATGTTAAGTTTTGTCCAGTGAGTGTTATTTTGTATTGTACTTAATAAAATTTTCGAATATTTCAATTTTAGGTTTATCATTATATTTATTCACCTTAATATTGAAAAGCAGTGATCCTTTTCAGGTTGTAAATTTTCTAAAATGAGCATTTAAAAGCAAAAGTAGTTTTTTTTTTTTTTAAACAAAAGTGAAGTATTTAAAAAAACAAAACAAAAGTAAGTCATATTTTTATAATTTTAATAAAATCTAAAAATAAATCACTCACATAGATTTGTTGCACATAAAAGTACTGGGAATATGCATTTTTTTATATATAACTTGAAAAGAAAAAACGGTAACATGAAAACAGAAACTTTCTTTTACAAGTAACAAGATATAGAAAATGTGACACGCAATTTTTTCTCGAATCACTCTGTGCAGCCTGTGAAACAAATCTAACTTTGAATACGGCCCCCGTATAGGAAAAGGTTAGACACCACTGACCTAGGGTATTACCCATCTTGGGAACCACTCTGTTAGAGCATTAGAACAAAATTAATGTTTTTTACTCTTATTTGGGACTTGCAATTTACCTGTTCTCCAGTCATTTTTCTCTCATCTGTTTCTTAATATTATCATTCCAAACATGACTCCTGTATTTGTTAATTCCATTACTATCACTATCCAATAAGTGCTTATTAGCCTTCATCCACTGTTTATCCAATAATGAGTTGCAGTAATGTGTGGTGAATTTTTTAAAACAAAAAGTTTTGATTAATATATGGAAGAGGTGGTGCCAATGATAGTTACATGAATGGTAGCAGCTACTCTGACAGACCAAAATTTCCTATTTATTTCAAAAATGTATTTAGCTTTTTTTTTTTAATTCTGCCTATCCAGGATTCATCTAGAGTATACCAATGCTTGACCTTTTATTAATGGATTTTAATTCTTATTAAATATAATTTTTTTTATTTTTTAATGAAAAATTCAAGTGTTATATTTTTAAATGCTATTTTCCTAACCTCTTTTTATTCATAAAAGTTTGTTTCAATGAAACAAACTTTTGTTACCTCTCTTGAAGAAAAAAAAAAAAACAACATTATAAACATAAAACTATTAGTCTCTTTAATTTTTAAGTTTATAAACTCATGTAACCCTCTAAGCATACAACATGCTATATTGGATAATAAGATAAAAAATATTTCAATTTGAATTCTTATAAATTTTGCAAGTTTCATAACAGATATGTGGATTTTTGAACATTCATGATGCTGAGAAACTTCACAAAAATTATTTAAGTCACTGTGTCTACATTTAATCAAAACACTGAGTCTCTCTATAGAAAATAAAGTACAAGGGCAGCAGAACAATTTTCTCTTATTCAACATATAGTCAGCTACTTTGTGTTTGATTAAAAAATTTTGATTCTAATTGTTTTTAATCCATTGAAGTCTTCCATTTTTAATAACCTCATGCTTATTGGAAATGATGCAGCTAATCTAATTAGCATTAGCAGAGGCATATGATGCAAGAAAGCAAAGCTTATACAGCATCAGCCAAAAAAAAAAAAAAACCTTC
The DNA here is from genome assembly GCF_048544385.1 of Mastigoproctus giganteus. Taxonomy (NCBI): domain Eukaryota; kingdom Metazoa; phylum Arthropoda; class Arachnida; order Uropygi; family Thelyphonidae; genus Mastigoproctus; species Mastigoproctus giganteus. The sequence continues at coordinate 232,210,130 of NC_143577.1, forward strand.
CAATTTCACCCATCCATTCATTCCAAATGTTTGTCTAGTTCTGCCTTGAATTTATTTAAGCTATCTACTTCCAAAACTACACTAGAGTGGCTTTTCTTTCAAAGTTTCTAATATGCAGCTGTCCAGCTGAACATTAGTAACATCATACTGGTTAGGTTAGGTTAGTGCCAGTTAGTTAGAACTGGCACTAACCTAAATACATATGTAAATGCAGTATTGATATTAAGCCTCAGTCACTTACACCCTAAATAGAACAAATATGCTTGCATTGCATCTATCTTTGTTTTACTAAAAAGTTAATTTTTAGCTTTTTAACTGAATTGAAAACTGTTCTATTATAAACTAAACTAAATTTTTCAGTATTTTGTAACAGGACAAAATACTGAACAAAAATAAACAAGAGAAATCAATAATAACAATAAAGAATGTTTTTAGCATATTTCTTGGAATTTTCATGGTCATCATCTGTTTCTTATTTAAATAAGAAACAGACACCACACAAACAGCTGTGCTTTAGTCAGCTGTTCATGTTTAGCCAGCAAAACTAACGCTACAGTAATATTAGACAGCTCTTGCTGGTATCTGACAGATGCCATGTGAGAATGGGAGTTGAATACAATAAAGATAGATGGTGTTGCTAACTTGACATACAGTTAATGCCAAATAAAAAATTGATTTCTCATAATTAATAGTATATTGAAATGGAAACAGAAAATACCGACAGGGAAAGGTACATGAAAGGATTTGATTTTATTTTAAACTTTAAATTAAAAAAAACCAGAAAAACTTAAAAAAGTAGCACCTGTCAGATGCTGTATTATCAGCAGAGGGCTAATAAAGTAACATGAGCAAGAAACTGACGTATGGCCTTCCAAGGAGTATGAAATTTTTTATGTGGTCATCGGCAGTAATCCAGTAATATCAAATATATATATATATGAAAGTATGGGAATTACTAGCAAATGAATGACTACAGCATCCTAAAGTGGACAACAACAAATAATATTTCAATAGTCTAGTGTAAAGTTTTCAATTTCAAAAAAGGAGATTATTGCAATATATGGAACTTCTTGGACAACAACTAATACTTGTTGAAATACTGAATTCATCCAAGTTAATAACTGGGATGAAATATAAAGCACAAAAGTACAGAAAATATTGCCCAAGGAGGATGTCAAGATGGATGAAAAGGGATTTAGTAATCTTGATAGAACATAAGAACAGTAATGGACAATTACAGTGTGATGGGTGACTCAAGTTGATCTGTAACAAACCCATGGAGCCACCTCCGTAGCCAGGTGGGCAGGAGCAGCAGTGCGTAGCACAAGCTTCTCGATTAGACCGGGGTTCAAGCCCGTGACCACCAAATACAGAGGATGCGGAAAGGTCAGGGAATGACCACCGCATATTCCCGGAGCAATATGGCCTTAGTTGCTAATGCTCCTAAAAAAAAAAAAAAACAAATAACAACAAACCCATGGACAAGGTTAGTCAGGCAAAAGCTAAATATACAAAATCACTGGTCATGGAATGACCAGTGATTTCATGTTCATTCCATGACCAGATGAAGAGTTCATGTTCATTCTTATTTAAATAAGAGGAAAGGAGAAAACAGGTAAGACCCCTTGCACAATGGAAATGATACAATCACAGAAATCCAACTGATGTGGCTGGAGAGCTTGGATACTTTATACTGATCATTACAGTAGAAAATCCTTTTTGGGCTGTGAGATAAGTGATACTAATGTTAAAGAAAGCATTCTATCGGGAAAAATACTGAGAATGAGATTGGGTGAGGTCTCAAGTGCTGATGGTACCTACCCAGTCATACTAAAAGAGGCTGCAAATAAGTGTGCAAAACTATTAATCATAAACATTATTTTTAGATTCAGGGATAAAAACCTTGGACTGGATAAGTGCCAACATCTTACCAATTATCTTTATCTCCCATATTCACAATATGGGAGATAAAGATGAGATGGCAATTATGGACTGGTCATAGTTTGATGTCAATAGTGGGAAAGGTCATAGAGTCATCAAGGGTGCATTACAGCTTCATCCTCAGAGGCATAATATAATAAATCAACCACAACACAGTATTGTGAAAGAAAAATTTTACTTGACCAATATGATAAACTACTATAGTATGAACAAACTGGAGTTGGATGCAGGAAATCAAAAGAATAGCAATATGGCAAGAATAAGAGTGGTTGAGACATCCATATGAGGAGAGATTATGAAGATATGGATTACAGAGCATCTTTTTTTCAGATTGGAATCTTTTCTGGCTCAAAAATTTCTTTACCACATTCCACCATTTGTTACCTCTATTACTCTCCCAACTCAATAGTAATAGCATTTCTTGCAGTCTAACTTTCCTTACGAGGCAATTTCTTCATTAATTTAAATGTCCACAATTACAGTTGACTTCAATTTTTTAAGTCATATGGGTCCAGCTGGAAGACAAGATTGGGATTTTGCTATTACTAATGAACTTACACAACTTGCTTATCCCTTCTTTTCACCAATAATCCTACAAAGTACACAGTTAATGCTAGTTGTCCTCTACACACCTCAGATCATAACTTGGTAATGCTCCAGTGGCACTGCTGTCCCATCCCATTCTCAGCCTTGTCTTTTGGATTTACAAGAATGCAAAATGGGGTTTTGTGTGACTTCCATTCTTCTTTTCTTTGGTTGGGCTACCATTTTAAATCTTCTGACTGAAATTATTCTTATACAGAGGGAATTCTTCATTTCATTCTGCCCTAATTGTTGGAATAGGATTTTATCTAATATGTGGAGGTGAATAGTTTGAATAAATTTAAGGAAGGTTTGGACAAACTATTAGAAGGAATGGAGGAAATTAGGTTTTTTTTTGGCTGGTGCAATCTAAGCTTTGCTTCCTTGCATCATGTTACCAATACTAATATCAAACTCTTGTCCTTTATCATCCAAACCACGGTTTTTCAAAAAAACATGCTGGGACTGTTCAAGATAAGAATATATATATATATATATATATTTTTTTTCTTTTATGAAAACCCCAAACATGAGAGATATTATAACCTATAGTACTTAGTACCATGCTTGGGTTGGAGGTTGAAAAGACGAGAGAAGATATTTGTTGACATTAGACTTGAACTTCTGTAGACTGAAATTTTCAGGAAAGGAATACGAAGGAAGTAGTTCCAGAAAACGGCAGTTGAATGAATAAACAAGGAAGATGAAAAGTTGGTTCTGTGAGTTTGAAGTTGGACAATAAAAGATGTTGGCTGGTGGCGGAATGTGTTCAGACTGTTTTGAAAGAGAGAGCGGGAATTATAGAAGCTAATTCAAGAAACAGTGCCCATGGAAGTATCTGTAAAAAAGGCATGCAGCAGAAACAGTACGTCTATGAGACAGTGAGTGGAGAGACTCTGTTAGAGAGAGTGCAATGACTCATCTCTAACCCAGACTCTGTTAGTCTGGGTTAGAGATGAGTCATTAATTAACCTAACGGCCCTCTTTTGAATAGAATCTAGAAGCCTGAGAGAGGTTTGGGGCACTGCCCCAGATGTAGGAAAAACATTCCATGGTAGGGCAGATTTACGATTTGTACTGAGTGAACAGCTGTTTGGAAGAAAAGTAAAGATGAGAGCGAAAGAGAAAAACCAAGTTTTTTAGATGCAGAGGAAGGAATATTTGTAATGTGCTTGTGCCAAGAGAGATTACAGGTCAGGGTAATCCCCAAAAGAAGGCACCTCCGTAGCCAGGTGGGAAGGAGCAGCAGTGCGTAGCACACGCTTCTTGATTAGACCGGGGTTCGAGCCCGTCACCACCAAATACGGAGGATGCAGAAAGGTCAGGGAATGACCACCGCATATCCTGGAGCAATATGGCCTTAGTTGCTAATGCTCCTAAAAACCAAATAACAAATGACAACAATCCCCAAAAGAGATATATCAACTTGCCTAAAAATCAGAGTGTCGCCAAAGATAAGCATAGGAGCTGAAGAATTCTTCTTGTGAGATATCAGACAAGAATGAGTTTTAGAAGGATTGAAATCAACTAAGCTGTCTTTGCCTCACTGGAGAATTACCTGGAGATCGGCATTTAAGGAATTGGTAGTGGATATTCGAGAAGTTGAAGCTGATTGAGTAGGACAAGGTTTCTCAAAATGTAAAGTGGAATGCAATGTGCTATCATCGGCAAAACAATGGATAGGATTTCCAGTCAATGGAAGAAGGTCATTAATATACAAGAGGAAAAGAGTGGGGGAAAGAACTGAACCTTGGGGAACATCAGCATTAGTGGAGAAGTTAGAAGACAGAGAGCCATCTACCACCACCCTCAGTGAGCGATCAGAGAGAAAACCAGATAACCAATTACAAAAAACAGTTGGCAAACCATAAGATGAAAGCTTGTTTAGAAGACCTTTATGCCAAACACGATCGAAAGCCTTTGATATGTCAAGAGCAACTGCTTGTGTTTCACCAAACTTTTCCATTGAATTGGCCCATAAATGGGTAACATAAGCCAGAATATCACCAGTGGATCGACACTGATGGAATCCATACTGGTGATCGTTGATCAGAAGGAAGGTTTCTAGGTAGTTTAAGAGTTGGCGGTTAATTGATTTCTCCATTACTTTAGAAAGAGTAGAAGTAATTGCAATGGGATGATAACTGGATGGGAAGGATTTGTCACCCTTTTTAGGAACTGGCTGGAGATGAGCAAATTTCCGAGCAGAAGGAAAAACACCTTTGGAATAAGAAAGTGAAAAAAGGCAGCAAAGAACAGGAGTAAGTTCAGGACCACAGGTTTTGAGAACAAGTGAAGAAATACCATCAGGACCTGGAGCTTTCTTAGCATCGAGATTCGTAAATATCCTTCTGACATCCTTTTGATGGAAGACCACAGGAGGCATTGAATGGAGCATGTTGGGAGGTGTTTTACCAAGATCATTAATACATGAGTTGGAAGAAAAATGGGATGCTAGCAGGTCAGCTTTATCCTTGGTTGAAGTGACAACAGAACCATCTGGTTTTGACAGAGGTGGTATTAGAGATGCGCAAAAGTTGAGGCCAATAGCTTTGGCAAGAGACCAGAATGCTTGGCTACCATTAGGGTAAGAAGCAAGTTTTCTACTCTTAGCCTGTTCAAAATCTAGTTTGGACTGATTAATAACTGCTTTACAATTGTTGCGAGCTTTGGTGTAGGCAGATAATGAAACTGAAGAATTGGAAACAAGCCAATTACGATATGCAATGTTCTTCTCTTAAACAGCCTTAGCATATTTATTCGAAAACCAAGATTTAGATAAAGGACGAGATTTTAAAGTGTGTGGAATCAAGGATTCCATTCCTGCAAGAATAATTTCACTGACGCGATCTGAGGAAATGTTGACATCAGAAGTTTTGAAACAGTAATCCGACCAAGGAAAATAAATCTCACAGGACATCTTGTAATGCCAAACAATACGAGGTTGGGAACAGCCACAAGATAAAGGCTCCATTGGAGAAGAGACAATCACCAAGATGTGATCTGAGGTGCCTAAAGGACCACTCACTTAGACTGTGTACTTAAAAGGGTTGTTTGTGAGAAAAAGATCAAGCGTGTTAGCTGTATGGTTAGGATTGTCCGGTATTCTTGTAGGTAAATGAACAATCTGTGCAAGGTCATTAGTAATTGCAAAAGCCTCAGCATCTTGACCAGCTGGGTTGGTGTGACTAGAAAACAGAAGCCAGCTGGCGCTGTGAACATTAAAATCACTAAGGAAAATTACCTCACTGTTAGGAAAGTTGGACTGGAGAAAGTCGAGCTGCAAAAAGAGGAAGTCAAAGAGCTCTAAGTGATTAGTGGAGTTGGGAGAACGGTAGAAACAATAGATGAATTTGACAGAATGAGGTACAGAGATTTTAAGCCATAGAAGATCGAAAAGAGGAGATTCCAAATTACCAAGTCTCTGATAGGGAATATCAGAACGAACGTATGCACAAGTACCACCTTTGAGGTGAAAGGAATCATACAGCGAGTAATTTGGGAAACCGAGATGAGCAGTAGTTGAATCAACCGATAACTGTGATTCTGTCAGAAAAAGTTCATGGGGTTTGGCAGACTGCAAGTGGAAATGGACATCGTTGAGATTAGAATTGAGACCACGTATATTTGTGATATGAACTAGGAAGTGTTTGGGAGGTTTAGATCTTTTTGCATATAAGCTTCCTCTATTAGTTTGACAATTTATGGTGTATTGAATAGTAAGAAAAAGTGGGGGGAACATGCTGTATGAAGTAATGAAATTTTTGGATATGGCGTACACATGGTAAGAATATACCCAGATCCTTAACATAACGTGGCCTCGAAAATGCCCTCCCCCCATGCATACACACTGCTGAGACTCCCTCCAGTCACTATCTGGCAGAGTAGAGGTAGCAAGATTATACACTAGCTGATCCAGAAGCCTCCTAAAGAGTAACCAATAGGTTCGGTCTGGTGTACACTAGCGGCCGGCGCCTGCGAACATTGTTTTAGAGCTGTACCCTCGAAATGTAAGGAAGATTGGATCTCGCCATGATGTCCATCATAACTTCAAAAGTCATCAGTCATACTACATGATGGAAGAGATGGGGAAGGGTTGACTAGTTTAGCTCTGCAGACTAAACATGGGTTTCACCACTTCAAGCCTCCAATAAGCAAAGTGGTGGTATTGCACCAGTTGATGAGCGTCATCTACCACCTAGTATTGCCTGGTAACAAAGAGGGGCGGCATTCCTCCATGTCGTGTGGGCACCACACGTTGGTTCACACCTGGGTGGTTACCCACAGTCTGCTTGCGTATGGGAGTTATACCCAGGATTACTAACAGTCCCACCATCGTGAAGGTGCAAGCAGAGGATTTGGCTGTCACAGACTATCTGGACTTCGCCGAAATTGGGTCCACTTGACTTGAGTGTCACCCGAATATCAGTTCCATCAGCGTTTTAGACTCCCAAGTAGCAAGTACAGCTTGTCTAGCATATCTGAGAGAATGTCTGTGACAGCCTCAAGGACCAATATAAGTATAATGTAATTTGCTTGTATCTAAATCTTTAGATAAATCAGATTAGACCCTTACATAATGGATGTCAGAAAGTTTTGGATAATGTGACTGTTGTTGCTAATAAACTGAATGGATACTTTTCGAGGTCCCAGGCTGCCTACAACTGCCATTAATAATGATTAGCAATCATTATCCAATGGCAACTGTATGCAGCCTGGGGCCCTGTTGCATATAAATAAAGCAATACCGTTCTAGAAATGTGGGATAATTTAAAGTGGGATACTTGATGTGGCACAGTATATTGCTGTCATGTATTTATGAATTGATTTAGATGCAATAAATAAAAAGGGCAATAATTATTAATACTCCTTGTAATAACTGCTTTAGTCAGGAGTCTCTCTCACAACCTTGGGGCCCTGTAGCAACTGCACACCTATAAATCCAGTCTCAGGTGAGAAATCCCTCATAGAGAGAAAAAACTGTGCTAGTGAAACTGAGTAGTATGAAATTTGCAATACTGAAATTACAGATTTGTATTGGAAAAATTTTGAGTCTAAAGGCAGGCAGTAAAAGCCCCTGAGGTTGATCTCATATGCCTAATAATTTTGAGGAAGGCAACAAAAGAGTGCATTGAACCAGTAAGATAAATTATGGGGGAATTATTGTATTCAGATGCCTTTGGATTTGAGAATTGTTACTGTATTGCCAATTTATCTGTAAAGGCAATTCAGTAGTAAGGAAACTATAGAGGCTATAATACAGGCGGTACCTAGATAGATATGTGAAAATTTGCATGTGATGTGAAGATTTGGAGTGTGGTAAATGCCCACTATCAGGTATCAGTCCTTTAGGATGACTTAAATAAGCATGTGATGGCAAATAAGTGGCAGTTTGATTTCATGTGTAAAATGCAATGTCTGCATTTGGGAAATAACCCCAGACTAACTTATACAATCTGGGGTGTTGAATTAAAATAGAAGAGGAAAAAAGAGATTTGGAAGATTAAAAACAAGGCAGGCATGAAGTTCTTCGTGAAGAAGTGCAAACAGGTGGAGTAATGCCCATGGTGATCTATAATCAATTTATTGAACATTTATTTGTAGCGAAGTACTTTTTGGTTGAGGTCAAAAAAAAAAAAAAATAAAGGCTTCCAGAGGGGATAGTAAAATGAATGAAGGCATCTTACTTTTCCTCTTGATAAATCTTATCGATAAATCTTGATAAATCTCTCACTATACTAAAAAATTTCATTCAATGCCTCCTCTTGGTTTTTTGGACAGAAAGTTAGATCAATTCAAACCAGTCTTGATGCTAAGAAGTTTCTAGGTAATGATGGCATTTTTTTTTTTTTCACTTGTTCTTAAAACCTGTGCTCCAGAGTTAACTCCTGTTTTGGGTCACTTTTTTCACACACACATGCCACTGGTGTTTCCCTTCTACACACACACCCCCATAAATTATTTGAGGTTTTTCAGCATATACACAGCATGCAGTTCTGCCCAGCACAATATAACGACACAATATAGCCTAAAAGGCTGATATACAAAAACCACCACAACTTTCTGCATGCAAATTTGATTATATTCAACTGATTTTCCTAAAAAGTGAAAAATTCCTCCTTTCCAGTTACAATCCTATTAAACTCTTTACAAAGAATTCTATAACTGTCAACTCTTACACTATCTTGAAACCTTTCATCTAATTAATAATCACTAAAATGAATTCCATCAGTGTTGATCCATTGGTTGTCTTGGCATATGTCACCTAACTTTGGATGCCTTCCAGGTAAAAGTTTCAAAAAATCAAGCAGTTGCATCTGACATTTCTAATGATTTCAATCATGTCACTACAGATTTTTCTAAGTTAGCTTCCATTTTATGGTCTGCTTTCTGTTATTTGCAACTGGGTAATCAGTTCCCTCTGACTGTTCACTGCATGCTATAGTATTAACTTTTATCAACTTCTCAACTAATATTGGGGCTTCCCAAGGTTCCATCCACTCTTTACTTTCTGTATATGAATGCCCTTCTTCCACTAACTGGAAATCCTATCCATAGTTTTGCTATAATATGCTACATTTTAATTTCCAGTTCAAAAACCCTACTCTGCATAAACAGCTACTTCTTGAATATCTACTCATATAAGCTGATTTTTTTATTTTGATATCTAAAATGCATCCCAGAATTTTTTATTTTTGAACATACTTTTAAAACCCTGTATATTGGCTTTACTTTAATCTGAATCAATATTCAAGTTAGAGCTGATATACAGATTATATGAAAGCTTCTATGGAGCATCTGGTGTTTACTGGATTGGAAAGTGTTGCTGTTATTTGAAAATAATTTGTGGATTTAAGTTGTAAAAACCAATAACTGTGGTTTCCTAGCATAATTTGAAATATAAACTTTTTTTTTTTCCAGTTTTGATTTTCTCATCTCATATTTTTTTTTTTGGCTGATGCTGTATAAAGCTTGCTTTCTTGCATCATGAGCCTCTACAAATGTTAATAATTTTCATATAGTGTTTCTGTAATACTATAGCCTAAAAATAAACAGGAAGTAATTTTTCTTTTTTTTTTTTAAATTTGTAAATGAATTCAAACCTCCTATGTACCTTTGCCAACCAATATCCTCTAAAGGCCTCCATAGCTGAGTGGTCAGGAGCGGGAGTGCAGTAGCATATGCTCTTTGAGTAGACCGGGATTCAAGCTCTTGACTGCTAAATATGATTGACCTGCCAACCTGGACTGAATCAGCATGGCAGATTATAGTCCATTTCCCTTAACATGAATCATTGAGGAAGCTTCCATCCTGCAGTGGATTGATAATGGCTGCAGTTTTATCCTCAAACTGGTTATGCAGTATTTTATGTTTTCATTTCAATATACTAAAGAATTTACAAGACATTAATTGTTTTGTTTGGTTTTTAACAGATGCCAGGCAAGCTAAAAGCATGTCTTTCTTTCAGGCAATTCCCATTCCCACATGGCATCTCACAGATGCCATGTAGGAATGGGAATTCCTACAAGCTACAGGTGTCTTATCTTGCCATGGAGTTTTGGGTTTCACCAGCTAAATTTCAACAGCTGACAAAAATAAAGATGTTTATGTTGTGTCTGCCAATTGTCATATGAGTGTGCTGTGTTTTAAAATTTCTATAAAATGTAATAAAAACTTTCATTATTAATATTGTTTTTTTTCATTTACTTTCATTTGATATTTTTAAATTGAGTTTAGCAAATCATAATTAATAGATCACCACTTAAATTCAGTAAAAAAGTAAGAATTTTTTATAATTAAAACAAAAAGGAGTGACTCACAGACACCACACAAGCACCTTTGTTAAAAAGAGGGCATGAGTGATGAAAGCTAAGTGATGTTTTTTTAAAATTTTGAGAAATTAAATTATAAACAAAAACTATTTCTGAATGTTGTACATAATACAGAACTGGTTTTAAATCTTGCTTTGCTGGGGCAGGAATGGAAAAGACCTAAAATATGTTAATATATAAAAGGGGGACTGTTTCAAATGCAGATTATTACAAAATTTGAAACAGCTTCTAAAATAATGCTTCTCAGCATTAACTTCTGCAGAGGATGCTGTGGTCTCTAGTGATGGTGACAGCACTTAGACATGTGCTCTTTAGAAATAACTACAACTGTGGTTGACAGACAGTTGAGTTGTGTTCAGTGTTTCTAAAGAGTGCATGCCCAAGCACTGTCACCATTACTGGAAAGATCACAGCATCACCTGACGAATAAAAGATAGTATATTACAATTTTTTGTTATTTTACTGCACTCTCCTCCCTGCCTTCTCCATTTGACATAATTGTATTTTTCATCTTATTGTAATGTTTTTTTTTTTTTTAATGAAAATCCCAAAAACACAAAAGGTATTAAAACCTATAGTACTTAGTAGAGCATATGAGTTGAAAGTTGAGAAGACAAGATACTTGGTGACATGCTATCATCTTATGATGATATTAAGCGTAATTCTGCTACTCTGTTTCTTCCTTTCTATTTTATTAGCTTTCCTCAAATTATTTGCATTTTTGTTGTATAATTCACTGATCTAGTTCAGGCAAATACCCGGAAGGTGTGAAACTTTTTTTTTTTTTTTATAAAATGTAGAGTTTAAAAAGATAATTCATTAATATTTTAATTATGGTAATCCTTGGTGCAGATGTTGATTTAGCATGGTTAGTTGCTTTATATATGAGATGACTAACATTATATACATACACAGAAAAATATTCATGTGCATAAACAATGCATTCATGTGGTCACTACTCATTCATTTTTATGCTATCCAAATACATATCTCAAGGTTTCAATCCTAGATGTACATCTGCAGTCAAAAAACTTCTGGATATTTTGGACCATTGAATTAGTAGCCAGAAAGTATTCCAGAATGCTAAGGCTGATAAACATATAGAAGTGGCAACACTGTTCTGCAAATTCCCACAAGATTCATTTAGCCATTAGGTTCTTGCTTGGTAATCCTTGATGCAGAAATTGATTTAACATGGTTAGCTGCTTTAAATACGAGATAACTAACATTATATACATACATATAGAAAAATACCAATGCATTTGAGTGGTCACTACTCATTCATTTTTATACTATCCAAATACATATCTCAAGGTTTCAATCCATCTGCAGTCAAAAAGCTTCTGGATATTTTGGATCACTGAGTTAGCAGCCAGGAAGTAATCCGGAATGCTAAGGCTGATAAACACATAGAAGTGGCAACACTGTTCTGCCAAACACCACAAGATTCATTTAGCTATTAGATTCTTCCATTTTCTTGCAATAAATAATCATCTGAAAAACAAATACCATAAAAAAGGAAAAATTTAGAAATTTAAATATCTATTAGTTTTTACGTTAATGTGAATTTTAGTATTCCTCTGGTGAGAAATTTAATTACATTATTTTTTATTGGAAAAGTATAACCATTAAAAAAAAAAAAACTTTTATGGTATTGCATTTGTGTATCAAGTGCATATGCTCTTGTGCTAATTGCTAATAATTTCCTATGGAGATTTGGTTCTAGCTTTTTCTGCTCACTTTGCATTTTCAGGTATTCGAAGTGAGGTAGTCAGGGATTAATTTATTTTGAATTTTAACATTAAATATATTATTTGTTCTTATTATTCAATATAAATAATAAATAAATAGTCTGTTTATATTCTGGATGGACGAGGCCAGAAGAGTTCACAACTTAATATTTGTTTCTGTGACATTACCCTAGGACTAGTCAGCCCATAATGTCAGAATAAAGAATAAAATTATAAAGTGTACCACTTTCAAATATTCCTTGCCTTAGCAAGGAATAGTTGAAAGTGGTATACTTTATAATTAGAAAAAAAAAAAAAAAAAAGAAGATGCTAAATTGTGTATAGATACTATCCTATCATTAATAACATGAAAATAAAATACCACTTCCATTTCAAAAAAGATAGTATTTATTTCTTAAAAAAAATTTCTGTAATCTATGTGGTGAGGTGGCATGATTTTTTCATCCCAAAATTTAGAGGCTTATATGACACTGCCATACTTGAATATTTCTTTCCCCTAGTCAATAACCAATTACTATAAATATAAAATGTCACATTTGGAATGAAGTTGGTCATTTAAAAACTACCTTTGTAATCCACATGGCTTCAAGCAGTGATTTTCATACTGCAGACTTTGGAAGCTTATAACACAACTTTGTATGACTGGGTCTTTTAAGCATCAGTAACTCATTACAGAAGAGGAAAAAAGTTGGTTGCAGGTTACTTTCTTATTTTTGAATTTAATCAGATAATTTAATAATTCTATGAAAAAGTATATAGCAATTTTTATGTATTATTTTACATTTTGTAATATTTATGTAATTTCATTTCATGAGATAATATTATATTATGCTATGCTATAAATAATGCATGAAACATTAATATTTTAATACCAAAAATTGCAATATTACATACATTTTTATGTGTTCTTTAAAATACAATGCACAGGGAAACTAACTGAAGGATGGATAAGGCACTTCTACTTATACATTGATAATGTTGGATTATTACTGCCAGCTGCATAGAAATTTAGGTGTTTGTTTGGAGACAATGCACAAATAAAGGATAAATATCAGAAACTACATCATTAAACTGATCAGACATTTCATAAAATCACAAGCAATACAATACACCTCTCAGATTTTATTTCATCAGTGAAAAAAAAAACAAAACTAAAAAACATTAAAAACAATCTTAAAACATTTAAATTCACATAAAAATTAATAGTTAAAAACCGACTGAAGAATGAGGAAAATTAACAATGGAGGATTATATCTATGTGAGTGAGAATGAGAATTGCACAAGAATCACAGTGGCCACCTCATGAGAAATGGAGACCAAACAGACCACTGTCTTGACAGCACAGAACCAGCAGTGGTGCATAACATGCTGAAGTCAAATTTTTTTTTTGTTTCCAGTGTAAAATCCAATGTTTTGTTTCGATGCCAGAAACAAAACATTGGATGGAGTTGGGTAGCTATGCTTTATAGTGGATGGGGTTGCAAGAGAGTAGGTCTTTATTCAAGGGACTGCTGATTAATAATGATCTGGTGCATATATTCAGGAGCAGAGTCTTTGCACAAATTCCAATTTCCCAGGATCTCTTGCAACTGGATGATCTGAAAGAGATCCCCATTACCCAGGATCTCTTTCAGATCATCCAGTTGCATTGACACTAGAAACAAAATTTTTACACTTCAGCATGATGTACACCTTCTGTTTCAACTCCATCAGGACAGTAGTCATTTCCAACTCCCCATTTCCTCTGAGGTGACCACTAAAATACACAATTCCCACATGAAACTAAGGCAGATGCTGTAATCTTCTAACCCTTTGTGTCATTACATTCTTTTTTTTGTTAATTTGTAAGCTGTTTCACAAGCCTGTAATTATCAACTTCTTTTATTAAAATTTAAATGTTTTTAATGTTTATGTCACTGATGAAATAAAGCAGTATTGTCTATGCATCATATCTACCAGATGTGCCAAAATTTCTGTGTAAGTAGCCAGCCTTTGATACATTCAAAAGTTTAAGTTGACAATATGTATTAGTTTATTACTGGCAGATTAATGAATATGCCATTCACCAAATTCATACCATAATTTCTTTGGGTTACCTCTTATGATGAGGGAAGGATGAACAAAAGTTGCAATTCCATTACAACTACATTAGCTATCAACTGTGTGGTGATAAAGTTTGTAGCTAATAATGCACAAAAATGATGCACTTGTATGATCACAGTTTTCTAATTAAATATCACACTCTGCCATATAAAGCAGAAATATATGAATTCAAGGTTACTGAACATGGTGATTTTGTCTGTTGTGTCTATTTTAGGACATGTATCTTATAAAGTAAATAAATCAGCTCAAATGCGAATACAAGAAATTTTTTTTAAAAATTAAAATCAGAAATAGCCAAGGTATTAATGAAAGGATGGAAGAAGGGGAAATTAAACTAAAGGAAACTCATGGATTTTCTAAAGATTTAAATTATCTAAGAACTATCTAATACTAACTCTGCCCAAGGGAACAACTTAATGGTTACTCTTGGAAAAACCAAATTAAATTCCATGTAAGCTCAGAGACTATGGAATATTATGAAAATTGGAATGAGCAGCAGCCTGGAAAACAAGATGCAGGGTATTTCAGAGACTGCTGGGAGTCATTGCGGTACAAGTAAACACATGGGTTGTGTTAGGGTAGCTAAGAATAGGAACAGGTGCATGTATACTTGCATGTACACCAATGCTAGGAGTTTGGTAAATAAATTTGATGAATTTGAGATATTGCTCAGAACATCAAAGGCAGATATTATTGGAATATCAGAGACGTGGTGTCACACAGATATAAGGAATGCAGAACTGGAATTTGGGGAGTACAATGTGTACAGGAAGGATAGACAAGATAGGAGGGGTTATACTATTAGTTAAGAAACACATAAAATCCAAGGAAGTGAAGCCAGTCAACATCACTGGACAGTGCAGTGTCGAGTCAGTTTGGTGTGACATAAGCATTGGGAGATCAAAATTGAGAGTAGGAGTGTGCTATAGGCCTAATGACTCTGATGAGTATAATACGAAACTTTACAGGGAAATAGAGTGGACCAGTAAATCAGAGAGTCTTATAATGGGGGATTTTAATTTCCCAGATATTGACTGGAATTTGTGGGTTGGTCACTCACACACTAGCAAGGCTTTTGTGGATTTATTGGATGATTGTTTTCTACATCAGCATGTTCGGGAGGCAACTAGAGGGAGTAATACTCTTGATCTGATTATCAGTAGTGATTCTTCATGCATTAAGAATCTGCAGATAGAGGAACCACTAGATGGCAGTGATCACAGTGTGCTGAAGTGGGATTTACTCAAAGAGGTAACTACCATCAGGGGTAAAGGGAAGGGTTTTTGCTTTCATAAAGATGACTACGGTGGTCTGAGACAGTATTTAAATTCTATACCATGGGACCAACTGATGATGATGTTACCAACATCATCAGTTGGTCTCACCATATAGAAAGCAAATTCAAAATGGGAAGCATTCAAAGAATTTATCTTGGAAGCTACTAGGCTTTACATACCAACTAAGAAATATTGTTCAAGGTTTAGGCCTAAATGGATGTCATATGTGGCACAAGAAAAATGCATAGGATACATATAAATTAATGGGTGACATGGAAGCCTATGATAGATATAAGCTGGTCTGTAACCAAGTCAAAGGAGATTAGGCAGATTATGAGAAATCCTTGACAAAGGATGCAAAGAAAAACAACAAAGAGTTCTTTACCTATGTAAACTCTAGAAGGAAAGGGATGAATCAGATTGGTCCACTGGATATTGATAGTTCAACTGTTGATGATCCTGCTCAGGTGGTTAACAAACTAAATGAGTATTTTGCATCTACATTCACCCATGAGGAATTATTCAGGAAGGGAAATGCCAGAGGTGAGTTAAACTCTGGCAGTGCGCTGGATGATTTTGTAATAACTGAGAGGAAAGTGGAGTAGAAATTGTTGAAGATAAATATAAAAAAGGCCTGGGGTGGACAGAATTTATCCAGTTATATTAAAGGAGGCAGCAAAGGAAGTAAGCAAACTCTTAGCCATAATTATGAGAGCTTTTTTGGACTCAGGGGAGGTACCCATGGACTGGAGATGTGCAAATGTGACCCCAATTCACAGAGGATCAAAGGGCAACACAAGTAATTATAGACCTGTTAGTTTAACTTCTGTTCCAGGAAAATTAATGGAGGCACTGGTTAAAGAAGCACTGCAGGATCATCTAGACAAGACTTCAGTTATAGCTCGGACACAGCATAGTTTTGTTAAGGGAAAGTCTTGCCTGACCAATTTTATTTGATACTATGATGTGGTCACAAAGGAACCAGATGCAGGGAATAACTTGGATATCATATATTTGGATCTTAGAAAGGCTTTTGATACTGTTGCACATGGAAGACTGCTGCACAAATTGGAGCAATGTGGCATTGGAAGCAAATTGCTGCTATGGATAAAGGGATGGTTGAGTGGGAGAAGACAGAGAGTGGTAATCAATAGACACTGCTCATCGTGGACTAATGTTATTAGTGGAGTCCCTCAGGGTTCAAGTACTGGGTCAATTGTCGTTTTCTGTATTTATAAATGATACTGATGATGGTATATCAAGCTTAATGTCCAAGTTTGCAGATGATACGAAGGTTGGCAGGGTTGTTAAGGACACTAATGACAGTACACTGCTGCAACAGGATCTAGAAAAGTTGAGCAGATGGGCTGAGAGGTGGCAAATGAAGTTTAACATTGACAAATGTAAAATACTACATACGGGAAGCAGCAACCCCAGAGTGACGTATCAACTCTGTGGTACCACACTGACAGTGGTAGAGAACGAAAAGGACCTGGGGTAATTTTGCAGGCAGATATGAAGTTTTCTGAGCAGTGCAGACGGTCAGCAAGCGTAGCTCATAGTGTCTTGTCAATGATATGCAGGAATTTTTCTAGCAGGGATAAGGAAATATATAAGGCAATGGTTAGGCCACACCTTGAGTACTGTATACAGGTCTGGAGGCCTCATTTTAAGAAGGATGTAGAGCTGTTGGAATGAGTACAGAGAAGGGTAACAAGATTAGTGAATGGAACAAAGGGTTGCTCTTACGAAGAAAGGCTTAAGTTTTGCAAATTACAGTTTCTGGAGACTAGGCACCTGCAAGGTGATCTGATAGAGGTATATAAAGCCTTGAATGGTTTGAGCATGCTCAATGCGGATGGGATTCTTCCTCCTGCTCAGAATAATCGCCTGAGAGGGCATAAATTCAAAGTGAGGAAAGACGGTTGTAGGATAGATGTGAGGAAGTTTGCCTTTAGCCAGCGAGGGGTTGATTGCTGGAACAGACTTCCATCCTTTGTTGTGGAAGTTGATAGCCTAAATAAATTTAAGGCTGAGCTGGACAGGTACTTGGAACGAATGGAGGGGTGATATGGGAGCGTTTTTTTTTTTTTTGGCTGATGCTGCATAAGCTTGCTTTCTTGCATTATATGCCTCTACTAATGCTAATGCTAATAAACCAAATTAAATTGCATGTAAGCTCAGAGACTAAGGAATATTATGAAAAGGCTTGATAAAAACAGATTCTACCTGGAATATACTAAAAGAAAAACTCATGCACACAGCTTGATTCAACATGATACAGCATTCATTACATTAATAAATATTTCTGTTTTATACAATTAAGTGTCACATTTAGTTACAAGTTAATGTGTATTTCTCCAGCCATTTACTATGAGAAATAATCACAGTTTTGATTCTTATATTATCTCCCATTAGATTAACTTATAAAACTAGAATTAAAAACACTTCTACTTCACATAAGTATTTGGATGTACATTTTTACAAGTTCAAGATATGCCGCAGAATAGCCTTGATCTGCCATTAAAATTCTCTCAACTACAGCAATGGTTTCCAAGTTCCGGACTGGATAATGAGTTCTAAAATGAGTTTGGAACATTGTCAAAAGCTAAGTAAATTGTTCAGTTACTTGGATGTTATTGTAACTTTTGCCAAGAACCAAAGCACTTACATTTACACACACACGATTTATGTGTAGTGAATTGTTTTTATTTCTAGTTAATGTAATTAAATATTATGCCCTCGTATGACCTTCACAGATGTCAAATCGGTTACTTTTATTTTTCAAAGCACTTCCTTCATAAAAAATAAAAAAAATTTTCTTTTTTAAACTATGCTAGCTGAAATCAGCACTTTAAAGAATTCAAATAATCATTGCCCAATCTAGTAATTGCAACCAAAAAAGGATCAAATTATACAAAGACTGGGATCTTTCAAACTTCTGGATACCTCCCTGTAACTGTAACAGTTGTAAATAAAACTACTCATATTGGCATTGAAGAGCATTTTGGTATACACTCTTAGGAGAAAAACTTTAAATAAAGGTTAAAAATAAAATTAAGTGACAAACAGCTCAGGAGAGTTTACAATTATAAGTGACAGCAAAGGTACCAATTTAGAATATATATAACATCAGGGTTGGATTAAGGATGAAATAGGTCCCTGGCCATATTTAAATTATGGCCGGGGAAGAGGCCAAAAATGTTTTGTTTTTTAATTTATTGTACAATAAAAAGGTATAAGAATAAAATTCAAACACAACAAGTTACGGTTAAGTATGCTTTTATATTACAAGTTTTCTTGGTTTATTATTATTATTAGAAATTTTTATCACTAGTTTAGAAAATATTTACACTGAAAACGAGGCCCCTCTTTGGGTTAGGCCCTCGGCCATGGCCAGTTTGGCTGTAGCAGTAATGCGGCCCTGTATAACAAAGAAATAACTATGTGGAAGAGGGGGGGGGTCTATGATTGTTCGTTATTACACAGTACTGCCATAAATACTGTCACAAAAGTAAGACTCCTGTAAAAATAGAAATTGATATCACAGAGCTGGGGGTTTTGCATCATGTGTAGTACTAATGTATGGTTTTCTTTAACTGGTATCATCAAATAGTAAAGGAAGCTAGTGAAAATGAAATGAGGAGATAAAGAAAACAGGACTATTGTCACAGGTCTTCACAAAGCAGGACATGATGCACCTACAATTTTCAAACTTTTGAAACCACTTGGAATAAACCGAAGATTTATCTACAGGGAAATTGATAAGTACAATGAAAAACAGAGAATTGATGACAGGCCCCAGTCCGGCAGCCCAAGAACTGTGAGGATCCCTGCAGCTATCAAGGCAGTGGAGAACAGAATTCGTAGGAATCCTCTACGAAAACCATGTCCAGAGAAATGGCAATACCACCAAGATTGATGTCACGCGTAATCAAAAGTGATCTAGGGATGAGTGCCTACCACAAGAGAACAGGAAGTTCCTAACTCCAGCTCTAATGGAATGCAGGCAAAAAAGATCAGCGGCACTACAGCATCAGTACTCGAATGGTAAGCATCGACAGATACTCTTCACAGATGGAAAGATTTTTACTATTGAGTCAAAATGACAAGGTGTATGCCCATAGCTCTGCAGAGGCATGTCAGGCCATTAAAAGGTTTGTTGTTATTGTTTGTTTTTTAGGAGCATTACCAACTAAGGCCATATTGCTCCGGGAATATGCGGTGGCCAATCCCTGACCTTTCCGCATTTGGTGGTGATGGGCTCGAACCCCGGTCTAATCAAGAAGCGTGTGCTACGCACTGTTGCTCCTTCCCACCTGGCTACGGAGGCGCCCCGTTAAAAGGGGTCATCATCTAGCATCAGTGATGGTTTGGTGGGGTCTCCTATGAAGGAGTAACAAAGATGCATTTTTGTGTTCAGGGGTGAAAACCAATGCAAGGGTGTACCTGAATGATATTCTGGGGCTGCATCAGATCCCTCAATAAGACTCTCTTCAATAGTCAGCACTCGATCTTCCAACAGGACTCAGCACCTGCCGACAAGGAAAAGATCACCCAAACATAGCTGACAGAGGATGTGCCTGAGTTCATCAAGCATGACGAATTACCTGCCAGCCCAGATCTTAATCCACTTGATTACTGTTTGTGGGCTATTTGGGAAGGGATGGTCTGCGGTAAAAGGCATGCCACATTGGAGAGCCTGAAGAGATCAGTGGAGCATGCTGTGGCCAATTTCCTGCTGGATGTTGTGCACTTCTATTTATGAATGACCGGAATGTTTGAGGTCTTGTGTAAAAAACAAGGGGGGGGGGGCGTATTTTGAATTAGTGTTGTGTTGCTTCATTTGTTGAGTGTTCAAGAATAAACCCACAGAGTTTTGAGTTCTTGTGTCTTTTTATTTTGTGGCTACATGCAGTAAACAAACCATTTGACAGTATTTATGGCAGTACCGTGTATATTAATGAATTGATAGACACTACACTCACGTGGTAAATTAATTTATTACTGAAATAATGCAATTTAAAGGAATTGAACCACCTCAATGCCAAACACAATTTATTACTACTTTTTGGGAACTCTGTTTCCCCATCTTCAAGCCTCTGGGAGTTAGAACATCACTCACTCCACTCCTCAAACAATATTCAAACACCCATAGGCCTGAAGACGGGAAACAGAGCCATAAACTGCTTAGTGTTTGGCAATGAGGTGTTTAGTTTCCTTTATAATGTATTATTTCAATAATAAATTACTTAATCTACCAAGTGATACAGTAGTGTCTATCAATTCATATGTAAATTTTGGAAGAGTAAGTCTGTAAGTTACAAGCTATCCTAGCTCTGTTGGTGGAAAAAAATGTAGGAGACTGAAGGGTCTTGATACCAATACAGTGCTACCATGCTACTGTAGGTAACGTGATACTGCAGGTCATCATTGCTTCTCATGTTCGTGTCTATAGAGCAGGGGTGGCCAACTTAATTTGTAATGCGATCTACTTTTTTTCTTCAAAATGTACCGCGATCTACCATCTCAAAAATTTCATTGCACAAGTTAAAAAAGTTAATCAACACATATTGAAAAATGTTGTTTATAAATTTTAAAATTCAATACAATTTAGAATTCTTATACGTTATGCGAAGTTTTTGTCTTCGTGTCATCTGCCAAGCTTTCAAAATCAGGGATGTACTGTGATAAGGCCAACCATAAAGAATCTCCTGTTTGTAAGAGTAGAACGATTCTTTATATGTTTCAAATACGAAAAGGTCGATTCACATAGAACCAAAACAGGAATTTAAAAGTTCACTACATTTTTTTACACTTGAGTACTCTTCCAGGCAAACATATTTCCACAAGTCTTTTTCTGATGATCTGGCTTTTAGGAAGATATCGTTTCGCAAAGTAATAATTTCATTTTCAAGTAATATTTTCTCCATGTGAAAAATCTCAGCAATTTTTTCTGCAATTTGTTTCGTATCTAAATCAACATTAAATGGATAAGAAATATATTGAACAATGTCTTCAATCGTTTCAAAATCATCCAGAACTTTCTCAATTTCAGAAACATATTTCTCACTATTAAATTCAAAAGCAGGATATTTTTGCAAATGATCTTGCATATTTGCAAAATGTTTGAATTTTTTTTATTTGAGATCCTTAACCATTGCCAAAAATTGATATTTATATGCAGAAATACTGCGAATCATGTCACCCACATTTTTATTATTTCCTTGTAATTCCAAATTCAGATCACTTAATTTACTGGTAAAATCTGCCGAAAAAGCCAGATCACACAACCACTCTGTATCTTGTAGCTGCTGATAATCATCTCCCCTTTGATCAAATCTGGTAATATCAGATCTGGTTCATTTTCATCGAGTTGCATTTTGAAAAGTCTCCTTTGAAGAGATTGTCCTCTGATGGAATTCATTATTTTGAAAGCTATGTCCATAACACTTTTAGTATTTAACCTTTTGCTGGCTAACACTTGTTGGTGGATGATACAGTGTTAACTCAAAAAATCTGGGAATTCATCATCCTTTTGTCACGATGCAATGAATCCGTTAAGATGCCCCATCATTACTTTAGCTCCATCTGCTGTTATTGATACGAGCTTAAATAGTGGTAATTTAATTTTTTCGATAAAATCTTTGAATGCGTTAAATATATCAAGACCTCTAGTTCTTTCTTTTAACGAAACCAACCCAGCAGTTCTTTAGTGGTAGAATCATAGGAAACCATACGAACAAAAACGAGCAATTGAGCTGTATCACTGACGTCTGTAGATTCATCCAGTTGTAAAGAAAAGGACACTACTAGCAATATGAGCACGGAATTGTTTGCTCACATTTTTACTCATTTTTTCGATGCATCACATCACAGTATTTCGAGATAATTGCAGATCTTGAAGGGCACTTTTAATTTCATTTTTGTTCTTAAAATTTTCAAAAAGAGAATCTGTTATTTCTAAAAATGCATCTTTGATGAATTGACCATCTGAAAATGGTTTGCTTTTTGCAAGAAAAGGTGACTCACTTTAAATGAAACTATAGTTTCTGCTTTAGATTGTAAATTAGGTGTCATGAAGAAATTTTGTTGCGCGAACAATCTGGATTTAAGTTCTTCTAATTTATTTTTTCTAAGGTCACTATTAAGGCAGAAAATCTGATTGGTATTTGCCATGAAGTGCGTTGAAGCGCCTTTCTAAATTTCCTTTTTTGGTTATAGCCACGGAAGCATTGCAAATCAAACAGCAACATTTTTCTTTTATCATTACAAAAAAGTATTCTAGTTCCCACTCTTGATGAAAATGATACGTTTTACTCTTTTTCATAGTATTCATTTTAAATCAAAAGGTATTAAATTAACATATAAGTACTGTCCAGTTATTAAATCAGCAAAAGCAATGCTTACCGATTAAAACAATTTAAGTTGCGCGGACCGGAAAAATATTCTGTCTGAACAGCTAACGTAGGATAATTGATGAAGAGGATTCCCAAATGAGAAAGTTGTTTCCAAATATTGTTGTTGTTTTGGTTTTTAGGAGCATTAGCAACTAAGGCCATATTGCTCTGGGAATATGCGGTGGTCATTTGCTGACCTTTCCGCATCCTCCATATTTAGTGGTGACGGGCTCGAACCCCGGTCTAATCAAGAAGCGTGTGCTACACACTGCTGCTCCTTCCCACCTGGATACGGAGGCGCCGTTGTTTCCAAAATAATTGGACAAACACACCACTGTTTATTGCTTTGTTTGGTAAGAATCAGTTTTGAATGCCTTTGTGATATTTCTCTAAAGCTATTTCTGGAGGTCACGACCATAAAACAATAAAAACAATTTGTACTTTTCGGTTTATTGGGCTTTTCTGTTAGTGCAATCTAATTATAAACGGGTAGTAAACTCAACCTTATTGCATTTGCAATAATACTGATAGCTGGAATTCTGTGGGATTTTACTTTATTATGGTGAAATGTGTTTCTCCTTCAATGAAATCTTCAATCATGCAAAAAAAACAAAAATAAATTTTCAAAATCTGATCTTCATTCCTATTTTTGAAACTTTGTTAAAAAAAAAGAAATAAAATAACATGCAGGTAGCAAAACCGCTGCGCAATATAAAATTTTGGTAGTATATAGTATACCTGACCGTGCAAATCAAGGGATGACTGTATATTTAAAATTAGTCTTGATTGACCAAAATTAAAGCCGCGATCGACTCGTTGGCCAACCCTGCTATAGAGCAAGTGAAGCAACATGAATACTAAGTAAATTTCAGGACCTTTCAATTTCTCGTATATTTTGTCACTGACAAAGAGCTAGAATAGCTTGTTACAAATGGCCTTATTCCTCCAAAATATACTTTTAAATGGTAAATTTGCAGTTCTGCAGAGCAGTTACTTGTCATTTTAACGTTTTTTGTTTTTAGTGTTGTAAACCACTCGGTTCATCTAGCTGTAACTAATAATGTCTTTCAAGCAATTTTTTTGCTCCAGCTTCTCTATTAAAAATTTGAAAAATTTTCAGTGAATACCTAATATATCTCTCTGTTACATTTTTATTTGCAATTGGGTACTAATTTTTTTGTGTTCATTAATTATTATCTATTTTCCACTTAATAGTTTTATGGGTATCTGCATTTCAGATACACAAAACTTAATACAGTGATATTTACTAAGCCTTATCTTTTTTTATTCACTCACTGGACTTGTTAGTTATTCACAGATACAATTATATCAATGAAGAAATAACAAAACAACCAGAAAGTGCTCTTATTAGTTACCTTAATCACTAATAAGAGCAGTTATCAGTCAACTGTCTAACATGGCATGGTACCCATTACAATGGTTCTGCTATCTATCTTGTTGAAATTGTTACCTACAGTACAAATCATAACTTATAACAATATAGAATGCTTCATGCCATACAATTTAACCACTCTGCAGTTTGACAAAGCCATAAATTATTGACAGAAGAAA
The DNA here is from genome assembly GCF_048544385.1 of Mastigoproctus giganteus. Taxonomy (NCBI): domain Eukaryota; kingdom Metazoa; phylum Arthropoda; class Arachnida; order Uropygi; family Thelyphonidae; genus Mastigoproctus; species Mastigoproctus giganteus. The sequence continues at coordinate 232,234,588 of NC_143577.1, forward strand.
TCAAACCTCTCTCTTTTGTATGAAAGTAGACAGTAAACCAATAAACATTAAAAGATTTTGTTTAATCATGTTTATCTAATATTAGATAATCATGTTTATCTAACAAACACTTACAATCATTTTTCAAACAAAGAACACAATTTACCAAGCTATATGATAGTGTAATGACTTCTTAAACATGTGATACCGTCAGTCTTTTTGAATTTTCTATTTCTTGCTAAAATGTTTATTTAATGAAAAAGTGTCCCTTCCCTGACACTTCTGGGTTTTTTTAATCTTCCATATTTTCAATACTGTTATGTGAATTGCAATGTAGTTCTGCAACCACATATTACTGTTACAACAGTGATTTCAAGTCACAGTTCAGAAATCCAAATGTGAGAGACTCATTGTCCTTGTCCAGACAATGGGTCTATAACAATTTGTGTATTTTTATTTATAATTTATGATTTATATATTTTAGTTTGCTTTCTTAAAATACAGAAGGAAAGAAACTCATTAAGCATCCATAAGTAGGACTTTGCACCATTGAAAAAATAATAAACACACATTATTTTTTCAGTGGTATAATCCATGGGCAGGATTATACCACTGAAAAAGGATTCTAATTTTTGGAATGTCAAGAAACAACAATGTAAAAAATTTGCAAATAATGGTTGAAAAGTAAAAGTCTGGAATTCATAGCAAAAAATAAAAACTTACTTTTGGATTGAGCTGTAAATCAAATGAAACCAAAATTTTATGGAAAAGTTTATTCCACTTACATAAACTAATCTTGTCACACACAAACAAAAAATAAAACTGCATATCAAATATATAAACAAAAATCAACCACTGCTACAAATAGTCAGTGTTCAGTCAGGGTGCTGATATTGAGCAGTTATTAATTTCATGTGCCTTTACTTAGTATTAGTAGTGGCAAATAATGCAAGTTTACTTGTACAGAGCACTAGAAATAAAAAAACATCGTGTCCATCCCGCACCAATAATTTGTCTAGTTCTTCCTTGAAAATTATCCAACAACAAATGGAACTCTGTTCCAACGACCAACCTGCTGACTGAAGGCAAACTTCTATACATCTGTCCTGCAACCATCCTTCCACAATTTGAATTTATTCCTCCTCACATATGTATTGTTCTGGGCAAGAGGAAGAATACCATAAGCATTTAGCTTGATCAATCCATCCAAGGCCTTAAACACTTCAATCAGATTAACTACCCATATGCGAATGTAGATGCAAAATACCTATTCAGTTTGTTGGCAACCTGAGCAGGTTCATCAACAGTTAAATCTTTGATATCAAGTAGACTAAAGTGATTAAACTCTTCTTCTACTGTTAATATAAGTAAAGAAATCTTTGCTACTTTGCTTTGTATTCTTTGCCAGAGACTTCTTGTAATCTGCTTAGCCTTGCCTAACCTCCTTTGTAATTTGATTACAAACTAGTTCATATCTACCTTAGGCTTCTGTATCACCTGATAATTTATACGCATCCCATGAATTTTTCTTCTCTGCCACCGTACTTTATTGCTCCGGGACATGCGGTGGTCATTCCCTGTTTGTTTGTTGGTTTTTAGGAGCATTAGCAACTAAGGCCATATTGCTCCGGGATATGCGGTGGTCATTCCCTGACCTTTCCGCATCTTTTGTATTTGGTGGTGATGGGCTCGAACCCCGGTCTAATCAAGAAGTGTGTGCTACACACTGCTGCTCCTTCCCACCTGGCTACGGAGGCGCCTACTTTTACAGCACTTGTTTACTGACCACTCATGGTACCTTTTTGAACACTAATACAAGGACTGATACGAAAGTAATGCCTCCTAATTTTTTTGCTTTTAAATGTGGCACCATAGATCATTTCCCGTGTCACTGAGTGGTCACTAGAGGTCTCTAGTTTCATCGCACTGAGTGGCACTGTGATTGGTCTTGTGAGTGCAGCACACGGATAGTTCAAAATGGTGGATGTTACAGATATACATATCAAGCAAAGAGTGGTGATTGAATTTCTTACCAAGGAAGAAGTGATGTCTATTGAAATCCATACACGTTTCAAAAATGTTTATGGTGACAATGCTGTAGTTGTGAGTAGAGTTGGATGTTTGGTAAGACACTTTAAGAATTGGGAAAGTGACATTGTTGACAAGCCCCGAAGCAGTGGCCAAGATCGCGTCTTGTTTGTGGACTTCTTGGAGTGTGGCACCACAATTACTCAGATTGATATGTGGAAACACTGAAAAAGTTGAAAGCCTGCATATGTAGAGTTCAACAGACAAAAACCCTCTTCTTCTCCATGACAACGCACAACCCCACACCAGTCTGTGCACAATAGAGGCCACTGCAAAACTGGGGTACACTGTTATTCTTCACCCCTCTCATAGCCTAGATCTTGCACCTTCTGACTATCACCTCTTTGGCCTGCTGAAGGATGCACTCCAAGGAACCCATTTTGCCGACGATAACCAGCTTAAGCACAGTGTTCATGAAGCTCTCAGGAGCAAGAGTAATGACTTTTACAGGATTGGAATACGGCATCTGACTCAGAGATGGCAGAAGTGCATAGAAAATGATGATGACTTTGTGGAAAAATTGCAGTGTTTACTGATTGAAGATTAATTGATGTAAAAGGCATAGTTGTAGGAATTAAATTTTCTGAGGAAAAAATAGGAAGCATTACTTTTGTACTGCTCCTTGTATATGTCAGAGGCAGCAAATGTGTTAATAGGTGAGAAGAGCAGATAAAACTTGCAAAATATTATTAATGTTTGTAATAATAAACTATAAAGGAAATTAGTCATTACTTTTAAAGATATATGTATAACTGCATGTCTTTTGCTTAAACCAGAAACACTGTTTAAGTTTTCTCTTAGGAAAATTACACTGCTTGCCGATCCACCTAACTACATTTGCTATCATTAAAATTCTATATTTTATGAAATGAATACATGAGAGATGTACAGCAGACAAAAGTGTGTTCCCAACCATTCCAATATAATGGATGCTTTAGATTGAGTTTGAAATTTTTTTTTTTTTTTTTTTTAATTAAAAAAGTAAACAGTCTAGTTATACTGATTTAGGAATTGAGCAAACTTTAAGTGATATAATAAATGGGTTGAGTTATAATTAGCTTTTCATTTGCATGTAGATTTATTTTAGAGGTCTTCAAAATAATAGTGGAGTTTTCTTACCACATATACATGCATTTAAATTGAACTATATTTCTAGCATTGACATTTTTCTTTATGATTCTGATGTGGTTTTTTTTTTCATTATTTCAGTAGAGTGGAACAATAAGTATCATTAATTTAAAATAAACCTTCATATTAATGTTACTTACATTTATTATAAATCATTATTTATATACACTGCCCTACCATTAATATCAAGACACCTGCCTTTAGACAAAAAAAAAAAGCTTTTATTGAGTCATTTAATATTTTGTGCTGAAACCTTTTGCTTTTATGATGGCCTTCAATTTTCATGGCATACTCTCAACCAGCTTTTTATAAATGACAGGTTATATGTTCCTCCACTCGGCCTTTAATGCAGCTACCAGTTTGGCCTTGTCCATTAGCAATCACAACGTGCACGTACCCGACGATCCAATACATCCCAAAGATGCTCGTAGGGTTCAGATCAGGACTCTGGGCTGGCCAATCCAACTTTTCGACACCCATGTCCTCAAACCACTCTGTTATGACCAGAGCAGCATGGCATGCCACGTTGTCTTGCTGATACAGGTATGGGCCTTCCCCGAAGTACTGCCATAACGTTGGAAGTGCATAATTGTCCAGGATGTCTTGGTATTGCACAGCATCTATGGTTTTGTCGATAACGACTAATGGGCCCAAGCTAAACCATAAAAAGCAGCCTCATATCATGACACTGCCTCCACCAAACTTCATTGTTGAGAGGATACAATCAGGAAGGAACTGTTCCCCTGGCATTCACCACACCCAGGAACGGCCATCAGAATGGTAGAGGGCAAACCTCGACTCATCTGTCCATAGGACTGTTTTCTACTGCTCTAGAGTCCAGGATTCATGCTTCCTACACCATGTTAATCGGCATCCAGCATTTGTTGAGATGATCAATGGCTTGTGAACAGCTGCATGACCATTGTAACCCATATCATGGAGTGGCCTTCATATTGTACTAGTGCTGACATTAGTCCCAATACTCTCACAGAGGATTTGTGTGACTTGAGACAATGGCAAATTATGATTTGCAGGCACAGTCCTTCACAGAATTCTCATCCCGTTCTGTTACTTTTCGGGGTTTACCAGGTTGTTTTTTGGCAGATTCAGTCCCATTCCTCTCCATTTGCATATGATGTCATTAACCGTTGACCCAGAGATCCCCAGAGTGACTGTGATGTCTCTTACCGAATGCTTGCTTATGTGGCATCCTACTATCATTCCACATTGGAATGTCTGTTAATTGCAATTGCATGCCCACTTTTGCAATTGTCTGTTCGAAGCTCGGTGTGCATATTTATAGTAGGTTCTGTGAAGTGTTGGCATAAGACCTGTTTCCCCATCCTTGGAGGGGTGTCCGGATATTAATGTAGGGCAGTGTATAATATATTAGGCATGTAGAATTTTTTTTGATATTCTTTTATAAAGAAGACAACAATATAATTTCAGTGAAAAATTATATTATAAAATAAATGCTTACATCAAACATGGTTGAATTTGAAACTTAAATATAAACAGACAACCACATATTTGTAAACAACAAGTTTTTAAAATTTCAGTATTATCATTAAAACATCAATTTTGAAAGGCTGGACTTGGGCTAACAAGTTACCAGTAATCAATTAAATCTTAAGGTGGATGAAATTATTTTATTATAAATGTTATAGAAATTAAAAAAACAAACAACAAAATTATAAGGGAACAGATATATCACTGTTTTAGTTAGCAGATATTATATACAGATGGATTACGATTTTAAATATGAATATTAAATATACCTGAACCGCATATTAAATAACTAACCAAGCTATCTGTATTCAATCTTATTCATTTATTTATTAGTATACTCAGGTACCTTGTAATTTTCGAAAAGTATTTTTAAGCTTGAATTAAAACATTCAAGCTTTAAAACTTTAAAACGGTATAGTCTAATTCTAGTTTAAAAGTACCCTCATAAAATCACAAATAATCAGATTAAATTAACTAACAATTTTTTTTTTTTTTTTGCATACACAAGAGACAACATGGTAATATTACTGGGTATTTACAAATTCAGTGTAAGTCAGTACAGAATTATAAGTATAAGCTGTAGCACGCGTGCGCACACACACTAAATACAGATATTTAGGAAATACATATAAAGAACTTTAAAAAAACAAAAGCCACATAAAAGAACATTAAACTAATTTTATACATACAACGTTATGCTTCAAGAAAGTAGATCTTTTGCTGTCAAACTGATTACACCTGAATACCCATACTGACCCAGAAATACAAATAGCAGATTAAATGCAATAAAATGGTTTTTTATAAGAATCATCATAACAAAAAATACTCTTTACAGTTGAGTCGCTTTCTTCAGAATCTTATTAAATGAACCTAAGCTAATTTTCTTTAACATCTAATTCATATTAACAGAATCATACAACTAGGTAAAAATAAAGATAAATAACAGCAGGATACAGAAAGCAAGGCATTCCTTACTGGACAAGCTTAAATGCTGAAATTAATAAAATCAGCAAAGGACAACTTTATAATACAGTAGGGTACCACGTTTCGGTGTGATGTGCTCAGCAACTGAGTCCAAGTAGGGCATTGGGCGCCATTTTATGTTATCTGTTATTCAGTCTGTTAACAGCATATGATAGTATAAACATGCTATTAGGCTTTTATACGCATTCACAAGTGAAAAAACAGGCTATGTTCCACTTTTCGGTGGGCATCTAGAACCTAACCCACTGTATGAGTGGGGCTCTACTGTACAGCCATCCTGAAACTATTTACTTGTTATAACAATCATGAAATTATGTGGCATGAACCAAGTAATCTAACTAACATTATCACTGTCAAAATTTATTAATTTATATTTAAATTGCTTATTATCCTTACAAATCATGCTACTAAAACACTTTAAAGAATGTAAAATTAGTTATATTTAAGAGAAAGACAGAAGGTTTTTGCTGTTAAATTAATGCAACAAGGAAAAACATAAGTTTTTACTGTAAATTAAATCTTAATGGTAAAAATGAGTTATAATAAATAAACAAAAGTATATCAATAATCAATTTCTAAATTGCTACATGTGTGGTTCACTGGATAATTGACAAGAGAGTATAAGAAACTATACAATTTCTGAGCGAAGGTAAAAAAAGCCAACACGAGAACAAAGAGAAACGTTGGATAACTTATGCGGAAAATTAGTTTCCCGATACTGCATAAATTATTAAGTAACATTCGCATAAATTGTTTATTAACAAAACATTTTTTTATTACTGGACACAGAGGGAAGATATCAACTATCTATGCAAGGTTGTTTGGGTAACATTCACTATATTCTGAATATAATGAATATTCCCCCAAAATTCATTTCAAAAATTGGAAAAGAGATAATCAAATAATGCAAAACTGGAAGCAATGATAATTTCCTGCTTCATTAATTTTTCTGAATTTTAAACAAGGACACAGGATAGATTATCTCCTATCCCTTCAAGGTTCCCTCCATATTCACTATATCTGGAATATAGTGAATATGTTATACAGTATATATTTCACTATATATTAATAACATTCAGTATAATATTAATACATAGTGAATAAGTACTGTCTATTATATCTAACACACAGTACAGATAAACGGTACTTCAGCCATAATGGAAAAGAATTTGCAAATGTAATTATCAAAAGGGCAAACTGCTCATCATTTCAACTGATTGAAATAATGAGCAGTAATAGTGCAAAATAAAGTGAAATGTGTTGATATTTTTGCCAAAGAAAACTGATAAATCCTAGGATTTATTTGATTTTTACAGTCACACGCACGCACGTATGTATGTATGTATGCGTGCGTGCAAACACACACACACGCATGTATACGTGCATGCACGCGCACACACGCACGCACATGTGAAAAAATTTAATAATTCTGCTCTACCAAACATTTCATAACTTCCATTTTTATCTGGACTAAAGCTACAGTATTACGTTACTGAAAATGACATACAGTGTATAACACTGTATAAATATATACTGATCAGTACTGAACCAGGACCTGAAAAGAATGAAAAAAAGTTCACATAAACATGTTTCCAATTCTGAACAGTTATGGATCTATGGAAGTTTAAATGTTAAAGAATGGCTATGGAGTTTTCAATGGTAAAAAAATAATAACACACATATATATATATATATATATATATATATACTGTATATTTATATTTTTATTGTACACATTGTGTTTTATGGTTATAAAAAATTGTATAGCAATTTTGCTAACAGGAGCGAAATTAGATAAGTAATTAGGATAGAAATAGACACTGCCGCCCTTGTATTATACTAACAGCTCAGAGTGTGGAAAATTTTAGTTGTAGGAAAGTGAACAGCATACGACTGAAGAATATAAAGTTAGTGCTTGGGTTATCTGGGAGCATGATTCCCTGTCTGTGCTAGTAATGGCCCTGGACATGGTAGATATGTGTATCTGTAAGTAGTTTTGTGTGTGTAATAATCTTATAATTAATCTTCCATTTAACCTTTGCTGCTCTTATAATCTTAAACGTATAGGTAACTGACTAATATATGCGAAACACTATCTATTCAGGATGCCACACCATTTCACTATTTCAGTTAAATATGCTGAAATAGTCCATACACACAGCCTAAGTGTTTCAATAGTTTCCTGTACATATACCCTTGTCATGCACCCAATAAATTTAATTTAGTTTAATTTTAAACTAAATGAATTTTTATGGATTTTTTATATGTACAGGTAACTGTGTCAATCTATGTTATGTTACCTTTAATTTTATATAAGTAAGATTTATTATTCGTTTACCTGGAAAAATATAAGTTTTTACTGAAAATGTTATACTGTTGGGTAATGGTTTACCAATTGTTAATTAAAAGTTATTAATAAAAAAAAAAGGCTGTATCAAGGGCTTATCATGCCACACATTGCCAGCTGAACCAAAAAATGATTGAGTTAATTTCCAGAGCTAAATTTCGAGATTGCCACCATCTATCATGGGCTTAAGGGATGACCTCTTATGGGCCAGGATTAACATGATATAATTTGGGAAAATATGCAGTAATGCGCACACAAAAAAATAAAAATGCAGTAATGCATATATATATATATATATATATATATAAAAAAAAAACTTGCAGTAAAGCACCACACCCACAAAAAAAATTGTATTACTAAAATAAAGCCTAATACAATACATGCATTGAATATATATATATATATATATATATATACTATATATATATATATTTGAATAACGTTTAAAATAGTTGGAAACTGAATCTTTCATAATAAAAATAAAAAGGTACAGCAAACATCAGAGGCAGCAAAAAGAATATTCCTCTACATGATGCTTGAAATATAACCATAGAAATAAATTAGAATAGGAATTAAAAATAATGCAAGCAGCATGGCAAGACAAGAGCAAAAATAACCAAGATTAAACATAACGATAAACCAACAGGGAGGGAAGAGAAAAAAATAAAAATGCAGTAATGCACATATAAAAAAAAAAAAAAAACCTGGTTTATTTTATTTTTTTTATTTTATTGTAATGGTTTACATCTCTTTAGTAATATTTCACATAAATTTGGACCTGGTGCCCTTCAGAGGGCGCACCGTGTAAATTTCTATTTAATTGGCTTTTGTAATTTAATCTATTTTATTATTCTTACATTTAGATGTTCTAAATTATCTTAGAGAGTTTCTGCTGCAATATTTACTCTTTCTACCCTCTCTTCCCTCCCTGTTGGTTTTCGTTATGTTTAATTTTGGTTATTTTCGCTATTGTCTTGCCATGCTGCTGGTATTATTTTTAATTCCTATTCTAATTTATTTCTATGGTTATATATATATATATATAAAATATTGAAGATAATAATAGAACAGGTAAATCAAATAATACCATTCAGGAATTTTAAGAAATCGCAAAGGATTTAAAAAAAAAAAAAAAAAAAAAAAAAAAATTGTTATTCTTGTTTACCCACAATCCAGATGACTTCAACTGGGGCCAACCACCCAGACTAAAGGCAAAAAATGACAAGAAGTTCTCTGTTTCTGTAATGATCAATATATGCTAAGTAATTTGAATTTAAACCAAATATAGGTAATTAAAAATAGTTAAGAAAATTTAGCATCAAAAGTAAGCATATATTAATCATTACAGAAACAGAGAACTTCTTGTCGTTTTTTGCCTTCAGTCTGGGTTGTTGCCCCAGTTGAAGACATCTGGATTGTGGGTAAACGATAACATTTTTTTTTTTTTTTTTTTTTTTCAAATCCTTTGCATTTTCTTAAAATTCCTGAATGGTATTATTTGATTTATCTGTTCTATTATTATCTTCAATATTTTATACATATTTTATAGACATTATGGTTGTAATGCATAATTGCTCTGCAACTGCATTGACCCATAAATATTAGTTACAGTTGTTATAATTATTAACTTCCTTTCCTTATTACTGATATAAATAAATAAATAAATATATATATATATATATATATATATATATATATATTTAAATAATGTTGGAAAAGAAGTATTACTTAATAAAAATAAAAAGGAGGGTACAGCACACATCAGAGGCAGCAAAAAGCATATTCCTCTACATGATGCTTAAAATATAGTCATATAAATTAGAATAAAGTTTAAAATAATAAAATAATACCAGCAGTACGGCAAGACAAGAGCGAAGAAACAAAATTAAACCTAGATTCAAATCTAATAGGGAGGGAAGAGAAAGGTAACAAGAATAAAAATATATGGCAACTGAAACTCTAAATTAATTTAGAAAATCTAATTATACGAATAATAATTCATTGAAATTTAAAGCCAATTAAATAGAAATTTAGCGGTGCCCCCTCTGATGGGCACCAGGTCCAAATTTATGTGAAATATCACCAAACAGAGATTTAAACCATTCACAATAAAAAAAAAATAAAATAAAAATAAAAAATAGACTAACCATTATGCCCCATCTCAACAGAGGACCACAAGGCCAATAATGGTCAGGGAATTTTTTTTTTTTTTTTTTTTTATTGTGAATGGTTTAAATATTTTGCTAAAATAGTGAAATCGTGGGGCATCCTGAAGAGATACAATTTCACATATATCAGCCATTTACCTACAAGTTTAAGTATAAGGCAATATTGTTAAGTGGAAGATAATTATAAGATTATTACGCACATAACACTACTTACGGATACACGTATCTACCATGTCCAGGGCCATTACTAGCATAGACAGGAACTCACGCTCCTGGATAACCCGAGCACTAACTTTATATTCTTCAGTCATACACTGTTGTTTGTTATTTAGGAGCATTAGCAACTAAGGCCATATTGCTCCGGGATATGCGGTGGTCATTCCCTGACCTTTCCGCATCCTCCGTATTTGATGGTGACGGGCTCGAACCCCGGTCTAATCAAGAAGCGTGTGCTACGCACCAGTCATACACTGTTCACTTTCCTACAAATAAAATTTTCCACACTCTGAGCTATTAGCGTAATACAAGGGCAGGAGTATCCATTTCTATAGCAAACATATTCAAGCCGAATATGTTTGATATATTTTTCCGCCTTCTTCCTTCTGCTGCGTATTACTTGAATATTCCAGGTATCATTTTTATTCTCTATTTTTCATTATACTTTCGGTTTCTATTTTGGCTCATTTTTAGGCCCATTTTGACTTACATGTTTTTTGCTTTTGTTTTCCCTTCATTCCAAGCATTTGATATTAGTCTCCTTTTTATACTAACCCTCATAAAGCTAGGGCCCTTACTATAACGTTGGGCTTTACAACCCTAGCTAGCTTAGTATGTTTAATATCTTTTTCTTTGCTTTTCATCTTTTTACTTTCTACTTCTATCTTTTTCCCCATTCGTAAAGATATTAGTGCAATATGAGGGCGATGTGAACATTGCAGTTATCCTCATTCTATTGCTATTTTCGTCTTTATTTAGTTACTCTTTTATCCCTTCCCCATCCTCAATTTAATACCTTGTCCTATACCATTTGCTTGTTCTAAATTCTAATTTTAATTCATCTAATTTTCCACAAAATTCCAACACTAATTCCTCCCCACCACCCAAATTGCATAAATTCAAAATATTTTTTCCCTACTCTGAAAACACTTAAATTTTATTTTAGCTATATCGTTTTTTTATTTTTTTTTATTTTATTTAGGAGCATCAGCAACTTAAGGCCATATTGCTCCGGGATATGCAGTGGTCATTCCCTGACCTTTCCACATCCTCCGTATTTGGTGGTGATGGGCTCGAACCCCGGTCTAATCAAGAAGCGTGTGCTACGCACTGCTGCTCCTTCCCACCTGGCTACGGAGGTGCCTTTTAGCTATATCCTTAATTTTACTTTTTATATTACTGACACTGCATTGGGACTACCTTGTCTATACTGTGTGAGAATGGTGATGCTTTATCCCTTGTAATCTTATTCTTTATGCTTTATTTCACTTCTCTTCCACTGTTATGGACAAATATAGAAACGCAGTTCCCGATGCATCGTAGTACCCTGATGAAATACCTGACCATGTATCAATATTTACTTTAGCTAACATCAGATTTTTGTTATCCTTTTTTCGACTTATAACTAAATTTGTCCACTCATTTCTGATAATGGCTATCTCACCTTTTATTTTATTTGTTTAACCATTTTGTATTAATCATTTTACTTTACAGTTCCCTCACCTCTAAATGGCTTTGCAATTCAGCCTATAATTCTCTTAATTCATTATAATATATAGGATATTCACATTCTTTCTTTCTTTTTACAAACCTACAATATACTTCTTATTCCTGTTATCCTCACCCTTCTAGTTTTTGGCACCTTGTGTATTTTTCACCTCCATCTTTGCACCTACATCAAAATTTATCAGACTTATAAAATTCTAAATGCATATATATATAATAGTATTAAGAAAATAAGTAAGAGTAGAGGGTGTAGAGTAATTGTAGCAAAAAGGAAGATAACATTAATTATGGATCAGGGACACTGCATAAGCAGATGTACCCTACAGCTATAATGTAAATAATAAGAATAAACAAATTTGTACCTAGTATGAACAAACGTTTCACTAGGTATGCATCTGCATATTCTTATTTATTTTTTTCCATTTACCATTTTTTATAATTCAAAGTCTCAGCTTCGTAACTGTTCAGAATTGAACAGATGTTTATATAATTTTTTTTCTCCATTGTTTTCAGGCCCCGAATCAAAAGTATTGCCCACATGAAACATGCTGCTGTGTGTGCGTTTGTAGTGTGTGTGTCATAGAGAGAGAGAATACTGAGGTGGCTAAAATTAAAATTTAATAATTTCAAAAAATATTTTTAGTATCATCAGTATGGATTTAAAGTGTGAAAGCTAAATGTAAAACCATTTTATACAATGCCTATTCCCTTAAAGGGACAGTAATAACTACTGGGCAGTACCGAAAACACCTGACTGTACAGTCATGTGGCACTGCTAATTCAACTGTGCAATTATTTATCCCACACTTAATAAAACTAGTATCTTTTGGAATTATCTAATAATGTTGAAGCCACCTATTACAGTTAAAACTCTGCAGCAACAAAGCCCCCCCCCCCCAACTTTTAATAGTAAATTCTTAATTTTAAATATTCTTGTTTATACCCTAGACAGCTGCCAGATATCTCCGGAAAGATGTCAGAGGAGCCACTTGACCACTTCGCTGTTACAGCACAAGACATGATACTTGGTTGACAACAGACCACATTTTTTGTTACATGTAGATTCAAACATGCAACTATATAGTCATGAGTGGCTGTATATCCTAAATGTTCTCCATCTGTACAACTGAAATCTTATGCATCTTGTTATTTTTGTAGCATAGCAGGAGTCAGGTGATAGTCTAAATTTAGCAGGAAAATGTATATTTTTTAAAATAACATAAAAAATTTCTCTAATGGCAAGATATATCTCAACAAAATAAAACTTTTTGAAATTATGGAATTTAAATTCCATAATTTATAAAACGTAGTGTATTTTCTGAGATAATTTCATCATGCTAATGGTCTTCACCAAAATTTAGTTTTACTTTTATTCAAACTGAAGCCAATAACCAGTTTTCATTGTTTGTGCTATGACAGTATTCATCCTAATAATAAAATAGTTTTGTGTTTTCATTTTCGCAGTTTTTCTCTATACCATCAATTTCAATTTATCATTGTGATGCTACAAAAATTTACAAAAGTAATATAATGAATGCATAAATGCCTGAGGTTTACAGTAAAAAATGTTCCCATTTATCATCACAAATAAGATGCAGAAATATCTCTAAACTAGTACAACTGTGATCTGAATTACAAATCATGCATGTTAAAAGATTAGAAAGTGAGTATCAGGCAGAAAGTATGTTGATTTCTAATTTGCTCTACTCTGCAAATTAGAAATTTGCTCTACTCTGCAAAATTAGAAATTAATCATAAAATTATTATATAACTAAAATGAATCTCAAAGGATATTTAGTTGCATTTCTGGAGTACAGTAAAAAGATATCCAGTTTGCATCAGCATACAAAGGCAGTACAAAAGCTATTCTAAAAGAGCACTTAATTTTATCAATTCTATCAGGGTTTATAGGAGAAAAAAAAAACAAAAAAACAATAAAATAAAAATATATGGTATGTACAAACTCATGCTTTCAAGAATAAAGTTTTTTTTTTTTTTTTTAATGGTTAATGTTGCTACTACAGTCAGTCCTCGTATAGCACGATAGTTGTGTTCCTAGAAACCCTCGTGCAATGCAAAATCGTGCAATATAAACAACAGGCCCTATGGGAAAAATAGGGTTATGTGCTGACCACCCAATATTGAACACACATTTGTAACCAAAACATTGTTTGTTTGTTATTTGATTTTTAGGAGCATTAGCAACTAAGGCCATATTGCTCCGGGATATGCGGTGGTCATTCCCTGAGCTTTCCACATCTTCCGTATTTGGTGGTGACGGGCTCGAACCCCGGTCTAATCAAGAAGCGTGTGCTACGCACTGCTGCTCCTTCCCACCTGGCTACGAAGGCGCCAACCAAAACATTACCAAACACAATAAATTATCGTAATAAAATACGTAAGTATTTTATTACGACTATTACGTAATAAAATATTGCTAATTCTTTTGCTTCTATCAAAAGCAAACTTGTTTTTTGTTTGATTTTCTATCCAAACAGATGACAGCTGTTCCATCTCTTCCAATTCTTTGTGTCTTATAATCTAATGGAATTTAATTACACTTTGAGTTGTTCCTGCTATGAAAGTTTTTATTTTCTCTGCATTCTTTGTAATTTTCGGCATTGCCTCATTTAGGCCTGTAGCATGTGCAATATCACATGGTCTTTCATTTCGCTCAAAGTGTTTCACAATTTCATATTTTTTTTCTCTATCGACAGAGGTGGACTGGCCATAAGCCTTACCAGGGAAACTGCGGTGGGTCGGAGGCCAGTGTGATTTTGGCAATAACCGCTAGTATGAGGCCACTACAAATTTTCCCGGGTAAGAATTTTTGACCCAGTCCACCTCTGTTTATCGATATTGCTTTTCTTTTTCTCTCTGAATCTGCAGTGTCTTCACCAGGACACTTCCTTTTCACACCTTTTAAGTATTTTACTCATTTTTAAGAAATAAAGCACAATTACAAAATGAGGAGGCACGCTTGATACACATAAACAAAGCTGCGCGTGTGTAGCAACTGAATAAACAACACCGTAAAGGCAGAGATACACTATTAACACTTCACATTTTACCAAAGCACATTTCTAGAGGTTACTACCATAAAACAATAAAAACAATTTCCAGTTGCATTCCTGCTAGTGGAATCTGTTATAAACTGGTAGTAAACTCGATCTAATTGCATTTGTGATAATACCGATAGCTGGAATTTTACGTTATTATGGTGAAATGTGTTTCCCCTTCACTGATATAAAAAACATACATTTTCAGAATCTTCTCTTCATATCTATCGTGTTGCTTTCAGTTGGGGTGATTCTGCGTGCGACTGCCATTTTTTTTTTTTTTTTTTTTTTTTTTTTTTTTTTGGTAGTTGTTGGCGCATCGGCTTCTGTGGCCATAATGCACCTCCCAAGGTTTTTGCAGTACTTTGATCCAAGCCTGAGGCGGGATTCGAACCCGCGACCTTTGGGTTGCCAGGCAGGCACTTTACCCACCTGGCTAGCCCGGTCGGCGACTACCATTTCTTGTAAACACAAAGGTGAATCGTACATAAGCGAATTCGGTTCGTGTTATATGCGATATCATTCCCCTATTTATAAATCATGTATGATCGAATTCGTGTAGTGTAAACACGGTCACCATCAAATACGGAGGATGCGGCAAGGTCAGGGAATGACCACCGCATATCCCGGAGCAATATGGCCTTAGTTGCTAATGCTCCTAAAAAAAAAAAAAATTAAACACGTGTTATACGAGGGTTGACTGTATTTACAAATTTACACAAAAAATACAATATATTTTGTTCTTGAGGCAACTTTCTTGGCTCAAAAGCTGCAATATTTTAAATAACATGTTACATGTTACAGCAGCATATTAAATTTCCATACAAATATCTTATATCTAATCATATTTATAATGAACACACTATAATATACCAAGCAGTTTTTTCCCAATATCTAATAACAAGAGTTCTGGGTTCAGATTTACTTTAGTAACCATATATGCTAATGGTAATTTGAATGGTTGGGAATCCACAGAGTCATCAGTAAAAAGATTAACAACTATTTGACTCACATCAATCTCTTCTGGCTTCAAACCATAAAAGGAATATTCCTGGAGAACATCTAATTCTTCTGTATAAACTTCAGACTCCCCTTTAAGTTTGGCCATTTCACCCAAATCAAGGACATCTTTAATTTCTGATTTAATTTGATTGAATGCATGTGTACATTCTGCTATTTTTGAAATTTCTTGTTCATTGCAATTATTTTGAAAACAAAAATTACACGTTTCTTTCATTTCAAATTTCGTGTTTTTGAATGCATATGTATTTTCTACTATATCTGTAGGATCTCGTTCACTGCATTTATTATCAGAATACGAGTTATTGGTATTATTCATTTCCAATTTCATTTTTTTACATGTCTGCATGTCCATTTTTGTTGAATAATCTTGTCCACTATATTTATTTTCTGGATGTAAGCAATAATGCGTTGAAAAATAAGATTTCAATTTGCAGAATTCATAATTTATTGGAAATCTTAATTGATCCATTCTACTATATGTATCAAGAGGAATTTCCAGTTTCTTGGAATTAGCTTCTTGTACATCAATATCAAAGTTGGTTTCCTGTATCACAGGTCCACCTGGATACATCACTGTGTTATCACTTTCACAGCAACATTTTTCAGTTTCTTTTTCCACTTGTCCAGGCAAATTTCTATTATCTCTTTTTTTAGAAAATGGATTACAATTTAAATCTTCTGAATGTGAACTATTTGCTTCACAAAATAATTGTGGCTGTAAAGTCACTCTGTAAGGCCAACCCTCTAATAATTAACAGGAACAAAATTAAAAATTAGTATAAAAATTGAAAAGTTCAAAGAGAATTCCAGTTATACTGTAAATAAAATTATTTTATTCCATCACTCTATTAGAATTACTTAAAAAATGTTTTCCTTTCTTCATGGCCAAACCACATAACAGCAGAAAAATATAACTTGTCAAGATATTGACTATTAATTCTAATTATTAAAATTTAACAATTATAAGGAGCAATCAGTAAGTTAGTTCTATCCATTAACTAAATCAAACAAGAATAGTAGGAAATCAACATCCCCTCCCTGTTTGCCAAAGTCAAAGCTTGTAAAGTACTTACTCACATATCACAACACACCTGAAAAAAGTCTGTATGTGTGAACTGATAATGGACATTATCAGTTCACGCAATGTTTATCACGCAATGAATATCAATGTTTATCATTTGTTACAATTCACCATACAATCAGTGAACAACAGTGCATAACAAAATCAAGCTTACAGTGGTGCATAAATTTTGAATGACTTGAAGAAAAAGAAGTGAAGAGAAGTAAAGTATAAATTGTGTATCTTCTCTTTCACTCTCACTATTGGGCAGATTCAAAGGATTTTTGTTAGCTAAATCACCACTGTTGATGAGACAAATACTAAAAGAGCCCTTTGTATGCAAAATACCTTTGCATACAAATCAGGTGTCTGGGAGCACAGGCAAGAGGAGTCTGTCAGCAGCATGGTCTGATGGCAGGTATTGGTAAGGTACCTGAAACGTCACCTTAATGTATAGTAGATTAGGTGAATAACTTAATAAACTATATTATTAATTTCACGTGGTATTAAATATAGTAATAGCTGTACCTACTGTTTTCTTATTTCATATAGTGGATGGAAACTTACTTACAGATTCATCTTGGACATAAATTTAAATTTCCTCTGTAAATCATATTCTCCAATGAGGTACAATGTGGCATTCACTTCTTCCAAATATCAGGATTTAAATTTAAGTCCCAATCACAAAAGTTAATGTTTATTAACTATAATTATAATATGTCACATTTTGAATTCATGGTTTACACACTATAGGGAGAAAATAATTCAATTTTAAAACCTAGCTGGCAATGATGTTGAAAAAGTAGGGGGAAGTCTTGCCTGACCAATTTGATTGGATATTATGATGCAGTCACAAAAGAACTGGATGCAGAGAATAACTTTGATATTATATACTTGGATCTTAGAAAGGCTTTTGATACTGTTGCACATGGAAGACTGCTGCACAAATTGGAGCAGTGTGGCATTGGAGGCAAATTGCTGCTATGGATAAAGGGGTGGTTGAGGGGGAGAAGACAGAGAGTGGTAATCAATGGACACTGCTCATCGTGGACTAATGTTATTGGTGGAGTCCCTCAGGGTTCAGGTATTGGGTCCATTATTGTTTTCTGTATTTATAAATGATACTGATGATGGTATATCAAGCTTAATGTCCAAGTTTGCAGATGATATGAAGGTTGGCAGGGTTGTCAAGGACACTACTATGCTGCTGCAACAGGATCTGGAAAGGTTGAGCATATGGGCTGAGAGGTGGCAAATGAAGTTTAACATTGACAAATGTAAAGTACGACATATGGGAAACAGCAACCCCAGAGCAACGTATCAACTGTGTGGTACTACACTGACAGTGGTAGAGAATGAAAGGGACCTGGGGGGTGGTTGTGCAGGCAGATATGAAGTTCTCTGAGCAGTGCAGATGGTCTGCAAGAGTAGCTCATGGTGTATTGTCAATGATATATAGGAATTTTTCTAGCAGGGATAAGGAGGTGATTATTCCCTTGTATAAGGCAATGGTCAGGCCACAACTAGAGTACTGTATACAGGCCTGGAGGCCTTATTTCAAGAAGGATGTAGAGCTGCTGGAACGAGTATAGAAAAGAGCAACAAGATTAGTGAATGGAACAAAGGGATGCTCTTACGAAGAAAGGCTTAAGTTTTGCAAATTACAGTGTCTGGAGACTAGGCACCAGCGAGGTGATCTGATAGAGGTGTATAAAGCCTTGAATGGTTTGAGCATGCTCAATGCTGATGGGATTCTTCCTCTTGCTCAGAATAATCACCTGAGAGGGCATAAATTCAAATTGAGGAAAGACAGATGTAGGATAGACGTGCGGAAATTTGCCTTTAGCCAGCGGGTGGTTGGTTGGTGGAACAGATTTCCATCCCTTGTTGTGGAAGTTGATAGCCTAAATAAGTTTAAGGCTCAGCTGGACAGGTATTTCGAACGAACAGAGGGGTGAAGTGGAAGTGGTTATTTTTTATTTATTTATTTTTTTTTTTGGCTGATGCTGCATAAGCTTGCTTTCTTGCATCAAATGCCTCTACTAATGCTAAGTATGGTGTAGTTCCCAAAAATAACATGTTATAATTGAAACAAATTAGCCAATAAAACCAACTGGCATTTTCAACTCGAGCCTAACATAACATTATATGGTAACTGCAGTCCAGGCAAGGTATTTAAAGTGCAGAGACCACTTCAGCTAATGGAGTGGTCTCTGCACTTTATGTAGCAGGCCATCCCCAACACCCACCCAGCTCAGTAAAGTTTTGTTGTACCAATCTGAATAATAATTTTGGTAGCATATTTCTAATAAAACCATATTAAGTTTTTAATTCATTATTTTTCATTACAGATATTTTGGAAACTAAATGATTCAAATATCTGTCTTTCATGTGTATCTGGTGTGTCATGGCAGTGTTTCATGTGTAATCTGGTGTGTTTCACGTGTATCAGATACACACAAAAAAATAAATCAATAAAAAACAAAAATAATAAATTTTCAAAAAGAAATATCTATCTGTGGATTCTAAACATTGGGTGTGAAAATAAACTCAATGTGGCCACTTAGGTTATAATTTTTTTTTTTTTTTTTTTGTTTAAATGACTGCTACATTATAAATACAGACAACCCCTGTATAAAACAGTACTTCTACAACACAGTTTTTCTCTAACACAATTGATGATGAATTGCAGCAATCCTCACACAACACAGTACATATATAACATGGTTAGAGAATTGCAAGATTAGAGAACCTCCCATAACATGGTATTTTTGAGTTTTTGTGTGGGGGGAACCCTACTATTATGTTGGATGTAATTTTTCAACATTTCCATTCTTTTTTGTGAATCCCCACTGTGGACTTGCTAGTCGTTATGCAAGAAAATCACTACTGAGTGCCAGGCACTCAGGATGAAGGGTCCGTGGTCACGAATGGTCATTAGCGTTGCATCTCAAATAGAGAGCTTTATGGTAACTGAAAAAAAGTTTCTAGTACCCTGGCTTGGCCTAAAACTGAGGAACTAATGAAAATGTTGTCTATTTGAGTCTTTCCAGTTCTGGCAGGTGAGGGCCATGTAAGAGTCTGCGAAGGAGCCTCCCCACAGCCGCCACCTCAACAGTGGCTCTCTGAGTACCTCCTTGCCGGGACAACTCCAGCTTTGAAAATTGTTAAAAAATACTCCTCGTCACAAAATTTATAAATGACCTTTATAGAAATATTGACTAACTATTTAGCAACCTTTTTGTCACCAAAAGGAGAGTTACTTAGTACAAAGAAGCAACTATCAAAGTGCAATAAAAAATTGTTTTTTTAATTTTAACACAAAAAGTAAATGATAGATTTCAATCAGAATAGTTGATAAGCATTGAATTTGCCCTTGATAAGCACTGAATAACGCATAGCTAACATGATTTTTAAATTTTTAGCTCCATTAGCGATGGAAATAGAGGGGGGGAACACAAAAATTACTCACATTTTCCTGTCTAGTGCCGCCATTTTTAATTTAAAAAATATTTAAAAATTATATTTTAAACCTACTCGGCTCTTTCCAATGGTGTATGATAAGCTGTAGGTTGTTGAAAACATTTTTGTCCCCCCCCCCCCCATATTTCTCAGACAAATTTGGCGCCTCCGTAGCCAGGTGGGAAGGAGCAGTAGTGCGTAGCACACGCTTCTTTATTAGACCGGGGTTCGAGCCCGTCACCACAAAATACAAAGGATGCGGAAAGGTCAGGCAATGGCCACCGCATATCCCGGGTGCAATATGGCCTTAGTTGCTAATGCTCCTAAAAACCAAATAACAAACAAACAATCAGACAAATTTTTGTTAACATCGATTAATAGGGCATTATGTTGGTACACATGATGTACAAACCTATGCAAAATTTCAAGTCAATAGGTTCAGTGATTCCAGAGATACAATGCTGTGACAGACAACTGAGTGACATTATAAGGGTCCTTTGTTAGACTACGGACACTAAAAATTAGAGTATTGGGCAGCATATTTCTAATAAAATCATATTACGTTTTTAATTCATTATTTTTCATTATTATTAAAGGATATTTTAGAAACCAAATGATTCAAATATCTGTCTTTCATGTGTATCTGACATGCATGCACGCACCACGCATGCACGCGCACGCACAAATAATTCAATAAAATTAAAAATAATAAATTTTCAAGAAGAAATTATCTATCTGCAGATTCTAAACATTGGGTGTGAAAATCAACTCAAAATGGCCACTTAGGTTAATTTTTTTTTTTTAAATGACTGCTATCATTATAAATACAGGCAACCCCTGTAAACACGGTACTTCTACAATACAGTTTCACTTTAACATGACTGATAAATTTCGGCAATCCTTGCACAACACGGTACTTGTATAACACGGTTAGAGAATTGCAGAAAACCTCTCATAACACGGTATTTTTGTGTGGGGGAGGGGGGGAACCCTGCTATTATGTTGGATGTAATTTTTCAACATTTCCATTCTTTTTTGTGAATCCCTGCTATGGACTCGCTAGTCGTTATGCAAAAAAATTACAGTATTGGGAAATCCCAGTGTTAGGTTCTGTGCTATTGAACTTGTGCTTGTTTGAGACCATAAAAATTGTGACTTCGAAGCATACATGCAGTTCGTGACTTTTAAGATTTTTGTAAGGTTATTTTGGATTTTATTTGATTGTTTATAAATTTTTCCAGGTATGTATTACTAAACTTTGTTCTTATAAATATGGTCGATCTGGCAGAAAACGGAATCAGTGCGATTGTAGAACTTGATAAATCGGTAAGAAGTGAAGGTTTTGATGATAAGACTACTGAAGACATTCAAGAATTACTGGTGAAAATGGCACTGGAGGTAAACCAAATCAATTCAGAGGATGATAGTGCAGATGGAAATTCTGAGGTTCCAAATTTTACACTACAAAGCATAACCTTAACCGAGCAATTAGAATCTCATTTTTCGAATGCAGATTCTTCGACTGAAAGGAGCACAAAGTTCAAAAGGGAGCTTCAAAAATACTCAGCTCCATATCACGAAATTTACAAAAGATCTATCAAACAAAAGCAAACAAACCCAGATTACTGATTTTTTTAAAGAGAGCAGAAGATACACGAAATCTAGATGTTGCAAAAGAAAAAGATTATCTGCAACAGAGAAAACATTCTCGTTTGATTGTGTTTAGCAGCGATGAGGAGGAAGAAAGTTAAATGTATGTACATTATCTGACATATGTGTATCTCAGTTTGTAAGACGTTTGTTCAGTTATTATTTTTAATAAAAATTAAGTTTCTGATAATTTAAAAAAAAAAAAAATGGTGTGATTTGTTAGCTTTTGGAACATAAGCTCCCCTTTTTGTACTGGTTCTTAATCCCATATAATATGGCTTCACACTACACAAGATTTTATAGGAACCTAACTACCCTGTTATACAAGGGTTACCTGTACAGTTATAATGGTAGCAGTCATTTAAAAGAGACTGTTGTTGTTGTTTGTTATTTGGTTTTTAGGAGCATTAGCAACTAAGGCCATATTGCTCCGGGAATATGCGGTGGTCATTTCCTTGACCTTTCTGCATCCTCCGTATTTGGTGGTGATGGGCTCGAACCCCGGTCTAATCAAGAAGTGTGTGCTACGCACTGCTTCTCCTTCCCACTTGGCTATGGAGGCGCCTTAAAAGGAACTGCTACCATTACGGTTGTGTTTTGTAGTGCTTAAGTATTATTTGTTTGTTTGTTATTTGGTTTTTAGGAGCATTAGCAACTAAGGCCATATTGCTCCGGGATATGCAGTGGTCATTCTTTCCACATCTTCCGTATTTGGTGGTCATGGGCTCGAATCCCAGTCTAATCAAGAAGCGTGTGCTACGCACTGCTGCTCCTGCCCACCTGGCTATGGAGGCGCCCTAAGTATTATTTAGCAAAAAAAAAAAAAAAAAAAAACTAAATCAGACATATTCATGTCTATGCTGTAAAGCTTCATAATTTGAGATCAAGATATAACATGCAAAAATACATCCATTTTACATAAAATGAGCATTACTCCTAGTATCATTTGCTTATTTATTTTCAAAATAATATCAATTTGTGATTCTGTTAAGCTTCTAAATTGTTCCATGTGACTACTGGCTAATGCAACCACTTAAGGTTATGAAGAAAAAGCATGCCTTATTTTGATATGCGCCGACCGGGCTAGCCAGATGGGTAAAATGCCTGCCTGGCAACCCAATGGTCGCGGGTTCAAATCCTGCCTCGGGCTTGGATCAAAGTACTACAGAAACCTTGGGAGGTGCATTATGGCCACAGAAGCCGATGCGGCAACAACTACCAAAAAAAAAAAAAAAAAAATTTGAGATGCTGCAGTTTGTCTGGTTTAATTTTGTTTACTTAGTTTGCATTTATAACAATTTAGAAATGATTTTTTGGCTCTCCTAGAAAAAAAAATGCCTCCCCCGCTGCAATTTGGAAACACTGGACCAAAAACAAAGCAATAATCACGAACAGACTGTTGACAAACATAATAAATATTTTGTATCTATATTCACACACAAGAAGTTTTTAGAAATGGAGATAAGAGAAGTACATGTAATTCTAACTGGGACTTATGTGATTTTACAATTATTGAAAGGAAGCAGGAAGAGAAACTGTTGAGGCTAAGAGTGACTAAGGCATCTGGGGCTGATAGAATCTATCCAATTATATTAAAAGAAGCAGCAAAGGTGGTAAGCAAACCTTAGTCATGAATATGAGGGCATCCTTGAGACAAATACTAAAAGAGTCCTTTGTATGAACAAACATCTCCCCTATACACAAAGAAAATCAAATTAGTATTTACACTGTAATTACTCATTTAGACACAAGAAGACCAATGTGTCGCGAGCCTTTTCAAGTGTGTCGCGATATTAGACAAAATCTAAGTATAATACTTACATTGAGTTCGATGGCAATCATTATTTTGGTGTGCCATTATTATTCATCTTTTAACTTAAAAGTGCGACTTGAGTGACAAAAGATTGAGAACCACTAAATTACAGCATTACAATTGGTAGCATCACACTCAACCGAGGGATAACTGTACAGTCCACATGAAGTTCTCTGAACAGTGCAGATGGGAAACTGGGTCAGCTGATGGAGTTTTATCAATGATATACACAAACCTTGCCAGCAGGGATAAAGAGGTGATTATCACATATAAGGCTTATATCACATATAAACCTCAATGGTTAGTCTTCCTCTTGGGCACTAAATACAGGTTTGGAAGCCCCATTTTAGGGATGTAGATCTGTTGGAATCAATGCAAAGAAGAGAAACAAGATTAGTCAGCAGCACAAAAGGGGCCGCTTACCAAAAAAAAAAAAAAAAAAAAAAAGACACGAATTCTGTAAATTGCAGCTTATGGAAACTTCTGTGAGACAACTGATGGTATTCCTTACTCTTTCTTGGATAATACACATAACAGGAAGCACACAGAAGTGAAGAGGACAAATGAAAGGGTTAATATATATATATTTTTATGACTGATGCAGTATATGCTTACTTTCTTGCATCATTCTGCCAACACTAACACTAAATATTAATTATTAAGCTGAATATTTAATAATATTAAGCTTATTAGGCTCTGAAAACATGAGGGTATCCATTACCTCCCCCTTTGCTTTGTTGCAGTCCTAGTTCACTAAGCAGCAACATATATCATTCAAGAAGTTGCTTCCCCCCCAAAAACAATCTGTCTATTAAAAATTCAAGAATTTGCCAATGAATAGGATAAAAATTACCACATATTACTAGCATGTGCATATACTACTACTACTACTAAAGTAGTAAAATTATTAGTTTACTAGTCCAGTTCTTTAAATGTATTCAAACTAACCACTACCAGAACACCAGATGGAAGTTTGTTTCAACAATCACTTTCAGGCTGAAAGCAAAATTTTGCATATCTCTCTCTCTCATGCAACCAATTTAAATTAATCTCCTTGCGTGTGAACTATCCCAAAAAGAGTGAGTGAGTGCCATCAGCATTCGGTTTACTCAACCTATTTAAAGCTTTAAACAATCAGGTTTCCTTGCAATTTACAGAACTCAAATATTTCTTGGTAAAAGTACCCTTTTGTATCTCTGACTAATTTAATTGTTCTTTGCACCTTAGGCAACAGATCCACATCCTTCCTAAAATGAGGCTTCCAAATTTGTATGTAGCACTCAAGGTATGGCCTAACCATTGCTTTATTTGTGGGGATAATCATCTCTTTGACCCTGCTGGCAAAATTCCTGTATACCACCGAGAGAATCCCCATGAGCTGTCCTAGCAGTCTGCCTGCACTTCTCAGTGCAGGCAGGCTGCTAGGACAGCTCATGGGAGTATAGTACTAGACAAATGGTATGTTATTCTGGGATTACTGCAGCCTTGAACTTATCAATGTTAAACCTCAATGGCCAATTTTCAGCCCATCTGTCTAATTTACCCAAGTCTTGATTGAGTAGCATACCCTGATAATCATCATTAATCATCCTACCCACCTTTGTATATCAACAAAAGATTATAATGACTAGAAGAAATGCTGAGTTGGCTAATGTTCTAATATGGTGAAAAGTAAATAAAAGGTTGCATAAAGTTTGTAAAGTGGAAGGAAGAGAAGACAAGAGATACTGGTGATGGATACAAAATCCTATATAGTTTGAAAGAATTCTAGAAAGCAGAAGATATAATGATAGATAAAGACACAGACATGACTGTATAAATGAGTAGAGAAAGTGAAACAATTCAATGGTAATCTATGTTATAAGAGTGAAGGAAATAATTCATATTTTGAATGCATGTATACCAAAAGCTTGAGCACATAACAGCCATAAAAGGAAATTTTTGTGAAAATTTCGTAGATTACACTAAAACACAATAATACTGATATAACGATGGGTAAAATGAGTCATTTGGCTGGCTATGAAAATGGGTGTATAGCTACTTCTTGGAGGGCAGGAAATTTTGAAGTACTCTGACTCTCAAATACGTTTAAATAAACTGCGAGAAGCACTTTTCTCTTAATGACCTGACTGAGGTCATTACAGAAAAGTGACTAGACTCAGAGTACTTAAAAATATACATGCCTCCAAGAAGTATCTATACATCCATTGTTGTATACCCAGTTTCATCCCTGAAAAACATTAACCATAAGTTCGAGGTGTCAACTGGGGCTGGGATACAAACTCAATGCATTCAGGGCTCCAAGGTTCCAGTTTCCATGGAGAGTGGTAGCACCAGCCAAATATCACCAACTGCAATCAGTGGTCTCACTTTGCAGTGCAAAAAATGCTGTAAATGGTCCACTGAGCAATTGGCTCTACAGAGTGACAAATTTTGCTACACCCTTAACCGATCAGATAGATAAATGTGGAGAATGCCCAGAAAATAATATCTGCGACTGGATTACACGGTGCTATTGAAGCACAGACAAAGTTGGGTTATGGTGGGGCATTTTTTCTCATGGTATGGCCTAGGCCTTTTTGGTGGTTGTGTGGAGAACCATTAATGCTGACACCTACCTTAACATTTTGAGCAATCCCAAGCTCCACACAATGCAGCAGTTCTTTAGTACAGACCCACATTTGTTTCAACAAAATAATAACCCATACTGAATAACCAGTGCCATTCAAGAATGGGTTGAGGACTTGAATGAATGGAGTAAGAACAGCAGGTGCAGGGTCTTTGTTGGTGGAAAGTCTATCAGGAGGATGGAGTGTGTTATGGCAGCCAAAGAGAGAGAGACTGATGCTACTGAAGTGAGCGGAAATTATATCAAAGTGAAACACGTGTGTTTGGATATATTTTTGGAGGGTAACGTAAGTCATCATTTAGCAAAGTGAGGAATTTAACTGAATTACTGATATGAGTCATTGAAGGTAAAAGAGTTTCAATACCCAATCTGCCTGAGTGAAATAACAAGTAACTTTATGGACTGTTTTTGGTGTCTTGGGCTAAGAGCAGGCACACTGTTTGTTGTCCCCTTGGGAATACAAAACTGTATTCCCTGGGGTGGACTAACCTTCACATTTGGGGGAAGGGTATAGGAAAATAAAACTTCTTCACAAATACTTTTAATATTATTACAATTAACTGTAACTGTAATATTACTACAAATATCTCACATTATCCCCCCCCAATACCTCCTTAAGAACCTATATAATGATTCTACATTTTATTTCAATTTTTTTTTAGATTTGAATGAACAAGCACGATCTCTTTAACGGCTTATGGATTTGATTACATATTTATTTTATTATTCATATAATACAGGAAAAATCCCAATATTTTGTATTTATTTTTTCATGCATTTTAATTAACATATGGAGAAATAAAATTTCATAATAAAATTACATATTAAATTACAATGCATAGTCTGTAAATACAGTATGCTAAAAGAATACAAACAAGGAACATTTTTTATATTCAAATTAAGAACTGTGGATTGTTTATGCATAGGAGCCTCCAGTATTTAGATACTCAAAAAAGCTGAAATACACAAAATTTTGAAGAAATGGGGACACCTCCACTAATCTAAATGTGCTACTGATTAACAAACATGATTTTAACCCTTAAACAGATGTGTCGATATTTTTTGAGGTTCAACACATGCATTCAGAAAGTGGAACTTATTTATAAACTTAACTTGGCAAGAAATAATTTAAAACTGTTTGCTTTTTGTTACCGTCTTTATGTTCAATCTATTATGAATACAATTGTGAAAAATCCATTTTTTATATTAAAAATATACTTTTAATTATTTTTGAAAAATAATTCACCCCCCACTACAGCATTTCAGATATGCACTTTGCTTTTCATTATCTCCTTAACCTGGATTTCAGGAAATCTTTTGATACCATTATACATAAAATACTCTACAAATTGGAGCAGTGTGGCATCAAGGGCAAGTTACTGCTATGGATAAAGAAATGATTGAGTGGGAGAAGACAGAGAGTGGTTATGCAATAAGTCTAGAAAAATTAGGCAGACAGACTGAGAAATGGCAGTTTCTCAGCCCACCTGCCTAATTTTTATAGACCTTGATTACTGTCATTTAACCTAATTTTTCTACACCTTGTTGATGTTTAACATTGATAAGCGCAAGGTACTGCACATGGGTAGCAGTAATACCACATTAACATACCAACTGTGTGGTACTACACTCAGGGTTGTGGAAAATCCATCTTGAACAGACTTCAAAGATTTTCAGAGAAGTGCAGTTTTGTTTTAATGCTGCTAAATGCAAGGTCTTACACTTAGGGAATAGCAACTCCCAAATAAATTATACACTTGGTAGGGTTGAATTAAAAACAGTGGAGGAGGAAAGGGATCTGGGAGTTACAATATGGGCAGATATGAAGTTTTCTGAATGTATAAACAGGCAGCCAGGAAAGTCCACAGTGTCCTATCGATGATTTATTGAATGCTATCCTGTAGTGATAGGGAGGTCATAATCCCACTGTATAAGACAACTGCAAGACCAAATTTGGAATACTCTGTTCAAGTATGGAGACCTCATCCGGAAAAAGACACTGAGCTTCTTGAAAGGGCCCACAGACACCAACCCAAGCACGGTACTAAGTACTATAGGTCCTAATACCTCTCGTGTTTGGGGTTCACATAAAAAAATAAAAAAAAAAAAAAAAAAGACAGGTAACTACAGTGGTGAAATCGGCAGAAGGACAACCATATGAAGAAAGGTTCCGATTACGTGGGCTACAGAGCTTGGCAACCAGACACCTCAGAGGTGACCTGATTGAGGTTTATAAGGTTCTGAGAGGGATTAGTAAAATAAATGAAGGTGGAATTCTCACTCTTATAAAGAATTACAGAACTAGGGGTCATAAATTCAAATTACAGGGGATTAGGTTTAGATTACATTGTAGCAAGTTATTTATTTATTTTTTGCTAGTGCAGCAAAGGCCTGTGGCTTCCTTGCACTACATGTCAAATACTATTATTATTATTATAAAATGAAAAAGACGTGGGAGTAATTGTGCAATCCCATATGAAGTTCTCTGAGCAGTGCATACAGGCTGCAAGGTCAGCTTATGGAGTTTTTGTGAATGATATACAGGGATTTTGATAGCAGGGATAAGAAGGTGATTATCACATTGTATAAGGCTGCATTGAGTTATATAATAATATAATATAATAGTTAGGCTGCATTTTGAGTACTGCATACAGGTCTGGAGGCCTCATTTTAGGAAGGATGTGGACTTACAGGAATAAGTGCAGAGGAGAGCAATGAGATTGGAGAGGGGAACAAAAGGGGAGCTCTTACCAAGAAAGGCTTCAGTTTCTACAAACTACAGTGTCTGGAGACTAGGCACTTGCAAGTTCATTTGAATGTGTTTAAATACCGAGTGGATTAGCAAGCTCAATGATGATGGCATTCTTTCTCTTGCTTGGACGACACACATGAGAGGACATAAATTCTAATTAAGGAAGGATGGTTAGGGGATAAATAAATAGTAAATTCAGGAATTAGAAAAACTATTGGAGGGAATGAACAGGTGATATGGGAAGTTTTTTTGGCTGATACTGTATAAGCTTGCTTTCTTGCATAATTTGCCACTACTAATACTTATTATCTTGATAATAAGTATCAGTAGTGGCAAAACCTGTATACTTCAACTTCATTCTGGATTTTTTTCCCTGTTTGCATAACTAATAAAGATTTCTGGAATTTTCAATGAAAAAACCAAAGGGCAAAATGTTTTCTTCAACAACTCCATTAATTTCGGTTATTTCTTTACAAAACTGATCAGATTACATGAACTAATGCTATTATACTAGAAAACACTTAGTTTTTATTAAAACTCTTTTGCCTTATTGGAATTTCAGCTGTGTGGACTGAGTAGATGAATAGCATGAAATCATTGAAAATCAAAACCGCTGTGCCCAATTTTGGTTAATCACTTTCTAACTTGATAACTTAATTTGGAACTAAAATTGCAACTATGCAAAATCTGCTTTGGACTAATTTTAAAATCCTGGGATATTTTGTTTTCTTTAGCAGATTTTTGTGTCTTGACAAAAGGAATGGCAGATAGTTGAATATAGTTCTACTTCAGCAATGCTGAATGACTTTTTATTTGAATAAGATATGCTACAGTAAAAATTCCTGCCAAACTGAGCAGGATTCATTCACAGATTTTATAGCTTGGGACAATGTATGTACAGTCAGTCCTCGTATAACATGATAGTTGTGTTCCTAGAAACCCTCTGCAATATAAATAACAGACCTTATGGGAAAAATGGGGTTAGGTGCCGACCATCCAAGATTGTACACGCATTTGTAAACAAAACATTACCAAACACAATAAATAATCATAATAAAACACTTACACAGTTAAAAAATATATAAAATTAATAATTTAATCATTTAAATTTAGATTCCTACCTTAAAAATAAATGAAGACAGCTTGTGTGAAAGGGTGTGAGAAAGGGTTGAAGCAGCAAAATTATGGGGAAAGTGGCAGCAGGTTGTCATCATTATTGGAACTGGGAGGTGGAGGAGATGCAGATGAGGGCTTTGGAAGAAATGTGGTCACGCCAGAACTACAGGGCTGTGGCTCATTTTCTCTCTCTCTCTCTTTCTTTCTTGGGTGTTTTATAAAAAAGACATCTAGTTTGTTGTTTTGTTTGGCTATCTTCCTTCTATCACAAAGCAGCTGCTTATATGGCTCCAAAGCAGATTGAATTGTATGAAGTGCTCTTCTGCTTCTTTCTGCATTGTAATCGTTATCTTCTAGCCATTGCATACTTTTCTCAAATGAATTTAATACTGAAGATAACTCTGAAGTAGAAGGCTGTTTTATGGTGGATTTCAGGCATTCATCTTTGTCGTCTTCCTCGCCTTCCACCTGCCCTCCAGCAACAAGTTGTTGCAGTTCTTCTTCATGAGACTGAAGCAACTCATTTAAATCTTCTTCCTCCAACTGCTCAAAGCCAACCTGCTTTGCGAGGGCAACACAATGTGTTTTTAATTTAGGAAGCTCATTTACAGCACCTCTGCCTGCGGCTACTGTTAAACTATTAGTCCTTGTATCCCCCCAAGCTATCAGTTTTCCGACCCACCTAACACTGCCTTGATAGCATCAGCAAATATTCTTGCACCCTTTCTATTTAAGTGTATCCCATCCCTGTAGAAGCAGTCTCTCCTGTTAACAAGTACAGTCCAGGCTGAAAAAAATTCTATCCCTTGAGCCTTGCACAATCTTTCCAAGGCCGAATTGATCGACAAGGCTCTCATCATATACTCCCTCCTATCGTGTCTGGGCAGAATTGCAGACACTTTCAAATTCAACCCTAATTCATGGCTTTTTTTCATCAGTGACCTGTACTTGTTAAGTAATTCTGCCGGTCTCCTACTCTTAATATCATTAGTGCCAACGTGTACAACTATATCACCTTTTGTGCCCCTAAAAGATGATATCTGCTCTACGTCATCAACCTTTGCCCCTGGCAGACATACCCCTGGTCCTGTTCCACCTATCCTTTTTACTTATATAAACTCTAAAAGGAAGGGGATGAATCAGATTGGTCCACTTGACATCGATGGTTCGACTGTTGATGATCCTGCTCAGATAGCAAACAAACTGAATGAGTATTTTGCATCTACAATCACACGTGAGGAATTATTAAGGTTTGAAAATGACAGAAGGTTATCAAATTGTAGCAGGATACTTAATGATTTTGTAATAACTGAGAGCAAAGTGGAAGAGAAATTGTTGAAGTTAAACGTAAGAAAAGCACCAGGGGTGGATGGGATCTATCCAGTTATATTAAAGGAGGCGGCAAAGCAACTAAGCAAACCCTTAGCCATAATTATGAGAGCGTCCTTGGACTCAGGGGAGGTTCCCACGGACTGGAGATGTGCAAATGTATCCCCAATTCACAAAGGGGGATCGAAGGGTGACACGAGTAATTACAGGCCAGTTAGTTTAACTTCTGTTCCTGGAAAAATAATGGAGTTACTGGTTAAAGATGCATTGCAGGATCATCGAGACAAGACTGCAGCAATAATTCAGACACAGCATGGGTTTGTTAAGGGAAAGTCTTGTCTGACAAATTTGATAGGATATTATGATGTGGTTACAAAGGAACTGGATGCAAAAAATAATTTTGATATCATATATTTGGATTTCAGGAAAGCTTTTGACACTGTTGCACATGGAAGACTATTGTACAAATTGGAGCAGAATGGTATTAAGGGTAAGTTGCTACAATGGATAAAAGGATGGTTAAGTGGGAGAAGACAGAGGGTGGTAATCAATGGGTGCTGCTCTTCTTCGACTAATGCTATTAGTGGGGTCCCACAGGGTTCGGTGTTAGGTCCACTGTTGTTTTGTATATTTATCAATGATATTGATGAAGGTATATCAGGCTTAATGTCCAAGTTTGCAGATGATACAAAGGTTGGCAGGGTTGTTAATGACAGTAATGGCAGTGTGCTACTGCAACAGGATCTAG
This sequence comes from Mastigoproctus giganteus, assembly GCF_048544385.1. Classification (NCBI taxonomy): domain Eukaryota; kingdom Metazoa; phylum Arthropoda; class Arachnida; order Uropygi; family Thelyphonidae; genus Mastigoproctus; species Mastigoproctus giganteus. The sequence goes on from NC_143577.1 coordinate 232,267,154, forward strand.
ATAATTTGGGCAGATGGGCTAAGAAGTGGCAACTGAAGTTTAACCTTGACAAATGCAAAGTACTGCATATGGGTAGAAGTAACCCCACAGAAACGTACCAACTGTGTGGTACTACACTTATGGTGGTAGAAAATGAAAAAGACCTGGGAGTAATTGTGCAGTCAGATATGAAGTTTTCTGAGCAATGCAGACAGGCTGCCAGGGCAGGTCATGGGGATTTGTCAATGATATATAGGAATTTTGCTAGCAGGGAAGTGATTATCCCTCTGTATAAGACAATGGTCAGGCCACGCCTTGAGTACTGCGTACAGGTCTGGAGGCCTCATTTTAGGAAGGATGTAGATTTACTTGAGCGTGTACAGAGAAGGGCAACAAGATTGGAACTGGACAGGCATTTGGAGGGAATGGTGTGATTTTTTTTTTTTTTTTTTTTTTTGGCTGATGCTGCATAAGCTCATACACTTGCTTTCTTGCATCACATGCCACTACTACTACTACAGGATCAAAGCCTTTAAAATCATGAATAAAATCTGGTAAAAGAGGCTGCCAAACACCATGTAAACATTTTTTGTCACTTCGTTTCAAGCCTCCACTCCACAATCATGTAAATTGCATTCTTTATGTTGAACTGCTTCCAGAAGTCTAACTGTTGGTGTATTTTTGCCCTCCTTTTTTAAAATTTTTTTTTTTTATGTAAACCCCAAACACGAGAGGTATTAGAACCTATAGTACTTATTACCGTGCTTGGGTTGGAGGTTGAGAAGACGAAAGAAGATATTTGTTTACATTGGACTTGAACTTCTGTAGACTGTAATTATCAGGAAATATGTATGAAGGAAGGTTGTTCCAGAAAACAGCAGTTGAATGGATTAACGAGGAAGATGAAAAGTTGGTTCTGTGAGTTTGAAGTTGGACAGTAAATGGATGTTGGGTGGTGGCGGCACGTGTTCGGACTATTTTGAAAAAGAGAGCGGGAATTATAGAAGCCAATTCAGAAGAACAGTGCCCATGGAAATATCTGTAGAAGAGGCATGCAGCAGAAACAGAACGTCTATGAGACAGAGAGTGGAAAAACTCTGTTAGAGATGAATCATTAATTAACCTAACCGCCCTCTTCTGAATGGAATCAAAAAGCCTGAGATAGGTTTTGGGGGCACCACCCCCAGACATGGGAACAATATTCCATGGTAGGGTGGATTTGTGATTTGTACAGAGTGAACAGTTGTTTAGAAAAAAAAGTAACGCTGAGGGCGAAAGAGAAAACCAAGTTTATTAGATGCAGAGGAAGCAATATTTGTAATGTGCTTGTGCCAAGAGTGATTAGAAGTCATGGCAATCCCCAAAAGAGATATATCATTTTGCCTAAAAATTGGAGTGTCACCAAAGATAAGCATAGGAGCAGAAGAATCCTTTTTGTAAGATATAAGACAAGACTGAGTTTTAGAAGGATTGAAATCAACTAAGTTGTCTTTGCCCCACTGGAGAATTATCTGGAGATCGGCATTTAAGGAATTAGTAACAGATTTTCGAGAAGTTGAAGCTGATTGAGTAGAACAAGGTTTCTCAAAATGGAAACTGGAATGCAATGTGCTATCATCGGCAAAACTATGGATAGGATTTGCAGTCAATGGAAGAAGGTCATTATTATAAAAGAGGAAAAGAGTGGGGGAAAGAACTGAACCTTGGGGGACACCAGCATTAGTGGAGAAGTTAGAAGACAGAGAGCCATCTACCATCACCCTCAGTGAGCGATCAGAGAGAAAACTGGATAACCAATTACAAAAAAACTGGATAACCAATTACAAAAAAAACAAACCATAAGATGGAAAAGCTTGTTTAGAAGACCTTTATGCCAAACACGATCGAACTTTTTCATTGAATTAGTCCATAAATGGGTAACATAAGCCAGAATATCACCAGTGGATCGACACTGACGGAATCCATACTGGCGATTGTTGATCAGACGGAAGGTTTCTAAGCAGTTTAAGAGTTGGCGGTTAACTGATTTCTCCATTACTTTAGAAAGAGTAGAAGTAATTGCAATGGGACGATAATTGGATGGGAGGGATTTGTCACCCTTTTTAGGAACTGGATGGATATGAGCAAATTTCCAAGCAGAAGGAAAAACACCTTTGGAATAAGAAAGTGAAAAAAGGCAGCAAAGAATAGGAGTAAGTTCAGGAGCACAGGTTTTCAGAACAAGTGGAGAAATACCATCGGGACCTGGAGCTTTCTTAGCATCAAGATTCGTCAAAATTCTTTTGATGGAAGACCACAGGAGGCATTGAATGGAGCGTGTTGGGAATGGTGGGAGGTGTTTTACCAAGATCATTAATACATGAGTTGGAAGAAAAATGGGATGCTAGCAGGTCAGCTTTATCCTTGGCTGAAGTGACAACAGAACCATCTGGTTTGAACAGAGGTAGGAGTAGAGATGGGCAAAAGTTGCGGCCAATAGCTTTGGCAAGAGACCAGAATGCTAGGTTACCATTAGGGCAAGGAGCAAGTTTTCTACTCTTAGCCTGTTCAAACTGTAGTTTGGAGTGATTAATAACTGCTTTACAATTGTTGCAAGCTTTGGTGTAGGCAGAAAATGAAATTGAAAAATTAGAAAGAAGTCAATTACGATATGCAATGTTCTTCTCTTGAACAGCCTTAGCACATTTATTGGAAAACCAAGGTTTAGATAAAGGATGAGATTTTAAAGCGGAGTGTGGGATAAAGGATTCCATTCCTGAAGGAATAATTTCACTGACACGATCTAAGCGAACGTTGACATCAGAAGATTTGAAACAGTAATCCGACCAAGAAAAAGCAGAAAAGAAATCTTGCAGGTTACCCCATTTTGCATTCTTGTAATGCCAAACAATACAAGGTTGGGAATAGCCACGAGATAAAGGCTCCATTGGAGAAGAGACAATCACCAAGTTGTGATCTGAGGTGCCTAAAGGGCCACTTACTTCGACTCTGTACTTAGAAGGGTTGTTTGTGAGAAGAAGATCAAGCATGTTGGCTGAATGGTTAGGATTGTCCGGTATTCTTGTAGGTAAATGAACAATCTGTGCAAGGTCATTATTAATTGCAAAAGCCTTAGCATCTCGACCAGCTGGGTCGGTGTGACTAGAAAATGGAAGCCAGCTGGAGTTGTGAACATTAAAATCACCAAGGAAAATTACCTCACTGTTAGGAAAGTTGGACTGGAGAAAGTGAAGTTGCAAAGAGAGGAGGTCAAAGTGCTCCAAGTGATTAGTGGAGTTGGGAGAACAGTAGAGACAACATATGAATTTGACACAATGAGGTAGAGAGATTTTAAGCCAGAGAGGATCGAAAAGAGGAGATTCCAAATTACCAAGTCTCTGACAGGGAATATCGGAACAGACATATGTTCGTTCTGATATTCCCTGTCTGATATTCTCTGTTGCTGATATCAACATCTTAAATGTGCATCTTGTGTAAATTGTGCTTAAAAGCAGCAATTACTCCTTGGTCAAGTGGCTGGATAAGAGATGTTGTGTTAAGGGATAAAAAATAGGATTTTGATGTTTGGTGACAGTTCAGCAAGGGTTGAAGGGAGACTTGGTGCATTGTCCAAAATAATTAAAATCTTAAAATCCAAATCTTTCTTTTTGCAGTAGCTTTGAAACACATCCTCAAACACATCTAGTAGAAGATCAGTGAAGATCTGCCCTGTCATCCACTCTCTTCGGCTGTTCCTAAAGTAAACACCCAGGGTAGACCTTACAATCCCTCTTAACACTTGTGGATTGGCTGCATGATAAATAACAACAGGCTTCAGTTTCAAATTGCCATGCATTTGCTCCTAAAATAATGGCCAATCTATCCTTAGCAGCCTTGAAGCCTGGAGCTTGTGCTTCCTCTCTTGAGATATATGTTCATGATGGCATTTTTTTCCAATACAGTCTGGTTTCATCAAAGTTGAAAATTTGGTCTAGTGTATAACCCTCTTCTTCGACTAGTTTTTTCAGTATTGGCGGAAATGCCTTTGCTGCTTCTCCTGATAATTTCATATTATGGAAAGCGTGACGTTCCCTTAAATTATTAAACTAGCCACTACTGGCAGTAAAGGGAGGCACTTTTTCAGGGTTTTCAGCTTTATTTCTGAGGTCTTCAAATATTGCCAATACTTTTGCCGTAAGCAAACTTGTTCCTGATCTCTTCTTTGTTTGATCTTCTATTCAAACAGATAACATCTCTTCCAATTCCATCTCTTTCAATTCTTTGTGTCTTGATATAATTGATTTTGTTACACTTTCAGTTGTTCCTACTATAAAAGTTGCTTTTATTTTTTCTGCATTCTTTCTAATTGTTCTCAGTATTGCCATTCTTTAGGCCTGTAGCATACACAATATCACATGTTCTTTCATTCCGCTCAAAGCGTTTCACAATTTCATATTTTTCTTCTATCGATAATGCTTTTCCTTTTCTCTCTGAACCTGTAGCATCTTCACCAGGACGCTTCCTTTTCACACTTTTTTCAAGTATTTTACTAATATTTTGGGAATAGAGCACAAATATAAAAAGAACAAAAATAAGGAGGCAAGCTTGATACACATAAACAGCACAGTGCTCAAGTAGCAACTGAATAAACAATGCAGCACCCGTGTAGAAAATGAATATACAATGCAGTAGAGGCGGAAACACACTGTGCTCACATTTTACTAAAGCATATTTCTGGAGGTCACTAGCATAAAACAATAAAAACAATTTGCAGTTTTCGGTTTATTGGGGGTTCCTGTAAGTGGAATCTGTTAAACGGCTAGTAAACTCAATCTAATTGCATTTGTGATAATATCGATAGCTAGAATTCTGTAGGTTTTTACGTTATTATGTGAAATGTGTTTCCCCTTCCATGAAATCTTCAATCATCAAAAACAAATAAATTTTCAGAATCTTCTCTTCGTTCCTACTGTGTTGTGTTCAGTTGGGGTGATTCCACTGCATTCGACTGCCATTTCTTGCAAACACAAAGCCGAATCATGAATAAGCGAATTTGGCTCATGTTATATGGGACATCGTTTCCCTATTTATAAATCGTGTATGATCGAATTTGTGTAGTGTAAACACGTGTATGAGGACTGACTAGTTGGATTTGGTCATTTTGTTGTAACTGGAGCACTGGTATATCAATTGTTGATATCAGCACAAAGACAGAGTGTTATGGCTTTGCTCAATGACTCGAGTCACTTAAAAAAGGCACTCACTCAATTAGCCATCAGTATACTGATGAAGGTTTTAAATAACACCAATGGAGGATATGAAAGGATCCATGGCACAGGTAAACCTAATTCAGAAAATTCTGAATAAACGTAGTGTCAGAGACAAAAATAACTAAAAATGCGAGAGTCTGAATCAGGATTGGACATCCACAAAATAGTCATATGCAAATGAATCATATATGCAAATAAACTTAATCACTAAGAAATATATTCATCTTAAGAGAAAAAATAATACTTAACTGAAATACATGAATATGCTATTAACTACCTTTCCCATTTATTTAACATAGCATAACATATTTAACATTTATTTAACATATTAATCACTATACCTATTATCCCTAATGCAAAAATAACTTGTTTAATAATGAAAACTGCTTTGCACAAAAAGATGTATAATTTTAAAAGTTATGAAAATTTGGAAGGCTTCCTTGTCCTCTAATTTTTTGTGGTCAGCAGGGCTTAAACTGCTTAGTAAATGTAATGATCTCAATGTTCACAGCTAGCATATTCATAATTTTAAATATTCTTAATATTTTTGATTTAAACCATACTGTAAAGCTTTCACAATAAGTATATACAAGTTATTTAATTTTTTTTTTATCATATCTAAGAAAACATTTGTGCAATCAAGGGACTGTTTTACATAGCAGTACAGAAATTCTTTCATATATATTTTACTAATGGCACTTATTCTAAACCATTAAATCATGATTATAAATGAATAATTCATGTTATTTTTCACTAACATGAAGTAATAACTAGTGAGTAAATAATAAAGATCTATTAACTACTGGCTTTACAGCTGTGATAGGTATATAATATAAATTTGCAATAAAAATACAGTAAAATCCCATTACAACAAACTTCTTGGGAAAACATGAATGAATCACTTTTCATTGTACTGAAAATTCATTTAATGAATAACACAAATTACTTTAAAGGAACCATCATTTGTTCAGTGAAAAGTGAAACCTTTTAATATCGACTTTAAAATAAAAATAAAAATAAATAAATAAATAAAATTAAATAATACTACAAGAGTAAATATATCTGTACAGATTATTATCATTTTAAAGTATATTTTATTAATGAGAAATACTGTATCATAAAAAAATTTATCTACTACACATTCAGAAATATAGAAGAGTAAATATCAAGTTTTTGTATATTAATAATTTTTGCATATTAATTTTTTGTTTTAATGTTTAATTTTATTTTTGGCATTTTATTATAAAAATCCAATTTTAGCACCATCTAAGATGTGCACATTCAGATTGCACTAAAAGTAATAAGATTACTAATTCTAATACTTTTAATGCAAAATAAGTAGGCCATTTATAGGTATACTCATTTTGTAAACCATTATGCCTGGCATTTGTGTATTATGAAAAGGCATTTGATTCCATACAGCGTAAGGTAATGTTTTGGGCACTGAAAAGACAAGGCATAGATATCCTTATTAAAAGTGTTAGAATTACATTCTTTATATAATTTTTCTTAAATTTCCTTCAATTTGAGCAGCATTTTTTCCCAAGGGGGGAAAAATAAAAAAAGTGCTGGCATGGAAATTTGGCATCACAAATCATCTGCTTATTTACAGCATTATTTTATTTTATTATTATTTTTTGATGAAAAGTTACTGGTATGCTTTGCTGAGGGTGAGTTTGACAAAAGAGTTTACTGGATTTCAGTATGATCACTAAGGAATGCAGAAAATCCAGCAGGCATGATAATGAATTCTTTTGTCACTTCTTTCAAAGTTTACTTTTTCCCCCCCACTGTTGATATCTCTTCATTCCTTCCTTAAGCCATATTTATGAATAATTATGATATGGAGTTCACTCACATTGTAACAGAATTTCAGCAGAATTTATGCATTCTTACACTAACCACTCATTATTTTCAAATAGTTTTTCTTTGTAGCACATACATTTTATGAATAGAGAGACTAAAAATAATTCAATGTACTGAATTTTTCATTAGAACTATTTCATTAAGAGAGACACGAAAAGCATTATTAATAAGGAAAGTTATCCAGGACCTGAAAATATTTTTGTTTTTGCTAAAACCTTTTTTTGCTAAAACAGTATTAGGATTTTACTGTATATATATTTTTTCTATAACTTGCAGCAGACAATGAATCAGGCAAAATTATTAACAAAAACAAATATATGAATCATAAAATTTTTGAAATTATGCAAATGTCAATAAACTGTCAATCAGTACCACCTACACCACCTGTTCTTCACAGATCCCTCTCCCACCCCCAACATTTCAGAGAAAACTAATATTTGAGAGTCTTCCTTTAAATTGTGTTAACCACTACTCTGTATCTACATGGCACTGAAGAACCATATCTCTGGCTTCCTTTGTACTGACATCAAATCTACTCAAGATCTTCATCAGATCTGGTTTGTCACTGGTCAGAGAGTGGATTCCATGTTCAGCCTTGTAAGTCAAGACCTAAAATGGAAAAAATATTTTAAGATGTGTAACAATGAAGATGAAATAGTTGTGAAAGGTTGGCAATATGAGAATGATTATGCAGTGATAGGCAATTAAATTTACTTGCCTTTCAGATAACCCATGGTAAAGAATGGGTTTAATCCACAACGGAATCCCCTGGTTGAAGGGAATATCAAGATAGTGGTGAAAATTCATGTTATTATTCAGTGACCACTGCCATATAATTAACAGCATTAGAAGGATAATACTGCTAAAAAAAAAAGATTCTTTCCTTGGCTGATGATAAATCAAATTTATTTAATCTACATTATCATATATCTGTGAAATTGCACAAATGATGAATATAGTGACAATGACTAACAGTGATCTGAGAGTATAAAACAGCCAATAAAATGTTTAAACTATTCATTTCTAAAACAAGAAACAAAATGAACACTAAAAGCAAAAAGCACCATAATTACAATTTTCAGCATATATTAAATATATTTTTGAACTTTATTCATTATATCTGAATACATATCTGTATTTCTTGCTTGCCAACAAAACTTCTCTTTAAAAGAATTTACACTGAGTTCACTAGAGATAAAAATAAAAAAAATGAATAAATAAATTTTTTAGTCCCATAATTCAGATAGATAAAATCTCTGTAAGTGATAAAGATTGACTCTTTATTGACATTAAGGATTTTTTGTTATTTAATTTAAAATGGACCTACTTTTAATTCAAAACAATTTAAAACAGCATAAATTTGTATTCTGTATTTACAAGCATTTATCTTTTCTGTTCTTAAGGCAACAGCTATCTTTTTAAGTTATACATATCTACACGATACTCATTCCAAAAATTAAAATCTCAGAATAAGCATATCATGACAAAAATACCCCTTAAAAACAAAGCTGAATGTTATAAAATGTACCAAATAAAAATTACGCTCTCATTTTTAAAGTGAGAAAGAAAGAAGAATTAAGATCTTATGCATAAAACTCTTATCAAATTTTTTAAGTTTATAGATTTGATAAGTGACATTTACTGGGAATTTGGCATGCACAGGTCATGTGACTTGTTTTATGCATGCAGTCCAATAGTGACAATGTGACCAATGAAAGCTTTATGCATTGCATACCACCGGTAAACCATTTCTAACCCTCCAATAAGGTACGTAAAAGTTTTATGCATATCATCCTTAGCAAATAAACAGAATAACTACAGTGTTCGGTATATATTAATTATTTCTGTACTTTAACAAAACTTATTTAAACTTTCTCTAAGGTTTCTAAAGTAGTAGGATAAACAAATTTCATTACCTTAATTTCAAACACATTTTTGAAATTCTATATTCAGGTGAACATACATAAACACATGCACACACAAGAAATTAAGTTAATCTACATTCTTTTCCAATGTAATAAAACAACATCAAGCAACAATTAATACTTACTGCAAGGTGATGTCTATGTACTAATCACCACAGCTCTATACTTACCTGGTTCCAGACGTATCACGATCATATTTACATTGCAGGTCTTATTTTGTTCAATGGATATAAAAGTGGCAGCATTGCGCAGTTATGTAACTGTTGATGCTTGCTTGGTATTGTTCTGTTTTTGGTTAAAAAGGCTGCTACAGTGACAAACATGAGTCAGAATATGCATAAACGCATACATACATACACAAGAAACAAAAGAGGTCTATTTCTGCATCAGAGGTGAAAAGTTTGTAGGTGTGCTCTGAAGAATCATGAAATTCCTGTTATATTCATGGTGGAAGACTTGGAAATCTGTTAAGTTTTTCAGCTGCTCATGCATGAGGATTTAATTTGTGCAGTGTATTGTTGTTAGTGGTCAGATGAATGACTGATTCTGTATTATTATAAATTTCCGAAATCATGCTGATGGGTCTTTCTTCTAATTTTCTTGAATTTGTTATAATTCTTCTGTAGAGTTTTGAGTCTCACTGAGATCTTTATTCTTGCAGTGGCTGATGTCCAATTTTTGTCCCCTTATGCTGCAGCCACATCATAATGTATGTTCTATGCACATGTTGAGCTGTCATTTTGTCAAAATCTGTGACATGAAGATGTTTTGGGGAAAAGATGAAAGTAATTCTGAAAATTTTTCATGTAAAATGTGCATTTTTTAGATTACTTTGTTACTAAAAAATTAATTTGTTGAGTGTTATTTATTTAGAAAAAAATTACTACAAGGACTTCTTTTTTTGCAATAATTATTTACTTGCATAGATTTGATTTCCACTTTAGGACTTTATCAATGCATTAGTTTAAAACATTCTGGTATGTGATACAAGTATTGAATAGTTATGTCAGAACATACATTCTAAAAAAAAGTAAGTAATAATATATATCATATTTGTAAAAACAGAATGGAAACTGTAACTTGAACATTGCATGTTTAAATCCAAAGAGGTGACCTCTACTCATGAAATTTTCTATTACAGGTTACCAGCTTTACTATAATATAATGTGAAGATGATAATCTTTTCCATAATTTCAGTGGACTGTATGTTTTGTGGGTTATTCTGCATTCCACATTTAATATTTCTTCCATATATGGTGTCTATTCATGTGACTGAGATATTAGTGAACTTAGTAAATATACTGAAGAATTGTATTCTTGCATGTGCACACCTCTCCTGGTTAGTTGTAAAATGCAACAGATGCCTAGAAGCCTTGGTATAATGCCTTATTGGAACTATTCTTTCAGTGGTTAGGTTTTTGGTTAGGTTTTTTTTTTTTTTTTTTTTTTAGGAGCATCAGCAACTAAGGCCACATTGCTCCGGAAATATGCGGTGGTCATTCCCAGACCTTTCCGCATCCTCCGTATTTGGTGGTGACGGGCTCGAACCCGGTCTAATCAAGAAGTGTGTGCTACGCACTGCTGCTCCTTCCCACCTGGCTACGGAGGCGCCTTCTTCCAGTGATCCTACTATCCTTATCGCCATTGAAGACTGCAAATCCAATGATTGCTAATGTCTATACTATACACTTAAAGAAATGACAAGCAAAAGTTAGTACTTGCTGTGAGGTGCTTTCTCTATGGACTGATTGCTACAGCTCTAGATTTACCTAGTTACAGATGCATTATGGTTGTACAAATTGCTTAAACATTCTGCAATTTTGCAGATGCTTGTAAGACCAGAACTGCATGGAGACTCAAGTAAGATGCATTTTTTATTTTTTATTTCCTTTATATGAAAGAAACCATCTTGTATAAGGGAAAGTGAACCTCAGACCTTTTACCAAGTAGGTGACTAGTGGAAAAACACTACCATGTTTGAATAGCAATTAACTGCCAGCCAAAGTTCAAATGAAATTCTAATCACATTAAGCAGCAATATCATTTTCTAAGAAAACAGCTGGAACAATAAATTTGGGAGGAGCAGAACAAATACTTATCACTACTGACTTTACAGAAATTTGCAACTTTCTCATGCCATGCAACTGGTTAATGGCTGGAACAATAAATTTGGGAGGAGCAGAACAAATACTTATCACTACTGACTTTATGGAAATTTACAACTTTTGCATGCCATGCAACTGGTATTGTGTGTCAGGTCACACAAGTTGGATAATTATGCATAATATTAATTTTTATTAATTAAAATTAATAATAATATTAATTCTTATTAATATTATATGCATAAATTTTTTAATAATGTTTAATGTTAAATAAACTACAATTTCAAAAAAATAAAATGAAATGAAAATCATACTTCACACTCAAATAGGAAATCTTTTAATGTAATCATTTATATGATTACTGTGCTTACCTTCTTTAATTTTTTTCTTACTTCTTTGTTTGGATTCACTTAAAAATTCCCCTTCAAGAGGAATTTCACTTCTCTGTTTTCCCATTTTTATTCCTTGTCTTGCAGAAATGCTTTCTGTATCTTTTGCACACTCCTCTTCCAACGGTGCTTCATTCATACCTGCATTACCTTTTGTCTCTAGCATTTCATGTTCGTAGTCAGACAAGATACGTTTTTTGGGAGAAGTCAGAGAACTGACATTTAATTTTGATGATTTTTTTGATTTTTTTGTTGAATTACTTTTATTATTATCATCACATTCATTACGTTTTCTTTGTTTTGAAGAAACTTCGGGCATGTGGTGAGAAGGTTTACGCTTCATAACATTCTGCTTCTCATTTTGGGCTCTTTGATTTTCTTCTATCTGTTTCTCACTTTGCTTTATGCCCTCATCCTGTGTTTGGTCCAAGTTTGCCTTTGTTACTGTGTGTGTAGAGTTATTTCCCCTACCAGACACACTAAAGTCGAATTCTGCTACACTAAGATTACTACCAATCATTGACAGATAGAATGCCAGTTCAATCCTCGAGCGAAGCTTCTTGCCATTTGGGCTGCAGGAAAAAAAAAAAAAGAAGTTTTTCCTATTACTATTTCTTCTGGTTAAATCATTAGAATTATTAATATGTATACAGTCGAACTTGGCTATAACAAGCATCAAGGGACCGACAAAATTTCCTCGTTATAGCTGTTACTCATTATATCAGTGATAAGTTAAATCTACCTCTATTTTTGGGCCATCAAGATTGGACCATCTATTGAAAATCCAGCACCTCTTCGTGTAGTGAACCATTGAACCAATGCTTCATCGGTGTTTGTAACCTCACACTTTCTAAATTGTTTTTTTTTTTTTTTTTTTTTGTTATGTTATGTTCTTTTCCAGTGCCGATATGTAAACATGTTTATTCTTCCACAATGTCATTACCATTGAAGAAGACAAAGAAACTTTTTACACACTTCAACATATTTTGCACCACATTCTAACTCATGAATAATTTCGACTTTCACAAATCGAAAGACACTTTCTTTTGTTAGCAGACATGTTCCCGAAGGAACGGTTGATTTCTAACTGATTTTATTTAAAATGACAGTAAAGTGATCTGCATACAAAGTTCTTAGAAGCCACGAAATGCATACAAAATTCTCAGAAGTCCCAAAATAAATTTATGTTTCAGTGAATACAATACAATCTGTAAATAGGGTAAGACAACAAGCAGAACGCTAATGAACTATTGTATAGCTCTCATTCCCGAAAGGACAAGGTCATAAACCGGCCGCTAATCCAATGCGATGCAGGTGGTCATAAAAGCTAAGTCATCCCTTTTCAGTTTTGTCTATTCCAAGAATTGAGTTTTTTCGACTACCCAAGCAATTAAGAATGTTTGCACAGTTACCAAAATTTGTACGGTATATTCGTGCAGTATACGCGTTATAACAGTGAGCAATTGTATGGAAATACTGATAAATTAAAATCATTATGGCTGTTTGCTCATTACATCCATGATCTCGTTATTTCAGTGCTCATTATAACCAAGTTCAACTGTACCATATTTAGCAACAGATTTGTTTCAAATTTCAAAAGCTTAACCAAATGGCACTCAGTAATAGTAATTTTTCCAATTTTCATACTGTTAAAAGACATTCAAAAATACTTTTTATTATTCTTGCATGGAGCTTCAGTGTAATGCTAATAACAAAAGCAACCAAATCACTATCAGCCAGTGTGATATGTACAATGCAGTGACACATTCCTAATGATATTTTTGGAAGGAAGAAAAATAAATCTATGCAGATTTCTATCATTCTATCCATTTCAGAAAACCTTGGAATCAATCAGTATGATATAAACTACCATACTGATACAATCAACATGAGTTTCCAAATTACAAAGACATTCTTTAAATCAACTTTAACTTTTGAAAGTACCAGGTGAAAAAGAAAAACTTTTCAAGCAATATCATTAATCAATAAAATAAAATTATCAATTAATATCAAATTAGACATGCAAGCATCATGGATAGCATAAAACTTTCCAACTTGCTAATCACACTACTCGCCCTACTGTACCTGTCTGATTTTTGGGTTTGCAAAAAATATTCAATAACTATTGTGCAATCAAGAGACAAGTGCAAAATAACATACATGACTGCTGTTGTTTTGAAATTAAAAAATTTAAATTTATTGTTTCTGACTATGTTTCACATTTTGTGTGGGTAAAATTGTATTGCAGCCATATAGGGCATGAAGCATTTCAGTAACACACTGGACTACACTGTAATGAAATGAAGAATAAAGCTTTTTATCCTGGTCAAACAATATTGATGAGATAAAAAAAAAAAAAGAATATTCATACCTCATTTATTAGCTAATTTTGAGGTAAGATCCTCCACATGACTACTGACATTACAAAAAAAGAAGGAGATAATTTTTCATCTTTCCTTCATAGCCATTAAAACATCATCATTACGACATCTTTTGCATAATTGACCAAGTAAATATTTTGACCAAAAAAATAAAAAATTTACTGAGCTATCTAATTTCAGCCGTATTATACACTTCTAAAATGTTGGGAGGTATAAATTAACTCTTGCAATATCCACAAATTCCAATGCCATAAGCTTCTAACTTGGGAGTCAAACAGAACCTCACATGATTGGAATGAGCAGCAGCCTGAAAAACAAGATGCAGGATATTTCAGAGAATGCTGGGAGTCATTACAAGTTGTTGTTGTTGTTGTTATGGGTGTTTAATGGCGCATAAACTACTATGGCTATAATGCGCCTATTCATTTTTTATATAGGGAAATCAAAAAAAATTTTTATAAAATCAGAAAAGATTTAAAAGTCCAATCTGCTTCAGAAAGTTGAAAAATTCAAAAATATTTGCCTTGTCACCAATGAGATTCTCTAAAGTTATTGGTTTATTAAGATTTACCAGTGATAGCAGGGTTGATGCTCTGTCTTGTCTATAGTAGGGGCAGTCAATGAGTATGTGTTTAACAGTCAGATTTATATAGCAATGTGGACACTGTGGTGGATCGTCTCCTCTAAGTAAATAAAGATGGGTTAGATGGGTATGACCTATTCTTGCCCTTGATAGGACTACTTCTTCTCGTCTTGATGTACGGATACTGGAGCACCAATTTTTTGGGTCGTGTTTAAATTGAAAGAATTTATTATTTGTTTGAGAGTGCCAGATTTTTGTCCATTCTGACAAGCATGCAGCTTGAATAGCTACTGCAAAGTCTGATGGCGGAACAGGGATATTAGTTAAGTCTAAGCTATTTGGATTTTTTGCGGCTTTATCAGCCAGTTCGTTGCCCAAAATACCAGAATGTGCTGGAATCCAACAGAAGATGACCTGTTGACAGCGTTCTTCAAGTTTTAGTAATATGTTTCGTATTTCTTCTATAACAGGGTGAACTTTATCTGAGAAATTACATAAAGCCATGATTGAACTAAGCGAATCGGTGTAAATAACTGATTTTAAAGATCGATCAGCACAGAGATTTTGTAAGGCCAGTTTAATTGCATATAATTCAGCTGAGAAGATACTGAATTCAGGTGGAAGGGATACTGAAATAACGGTATTCAGAAACACTGCAGCTGCTCCAACGTTTGAATTTGATTTAGAGCCATCTGTATAAATTGGTGAAAAATCACTATATCTTTGAGTGTGAACTGCAAGAAGTTGTATGATATTAGATGCTTGTAAAAAGTCTTTTCCCCATTGGCAGAGATAAGTGTCACAAGTCACCAGAGGAAGAGAAGCCCATGGTGGTTGAGAGCAGGTTGCTACCTGTTGTACAGAATGAACGGAAAGATTCCAAACTTCCATCAGTTCAAGGAGACGAAGACCAGCTGGCTTTACTATGCTAGGTTTATTTCTGAAGAGGTTTTCTAGTGGTGGATTGAACAAATATGACTGAATCGGATGCGAGGCACAGCTTTGTATCTTAACGGCATACTTTAGTAACAGTGTTTTTCTACGTAACGATAATGGGGGCTCATGAGCATCAATATAGAGACTATGTTTGGGAGACGTTCTAAAAGCACCAAGTGCAATCCTCAAAGCACTGTGTTGAATGGGATCAAGCCAGCGTAATGCGCTCATTCTGGCAGAATCGTAGATGGGAGCTCCATAATCAAGGCGGGATCTGATTAATGACCTGTATAGCCGAAGCAGAGAAGTACGATCTGCACCCCATGTTTGGGCAGATAAAGCTCTGAGTATGTTTAACTTTTTTAGACATGAAGTCCGGACATTTTTAATATGATCTAGGAAATTTAACTTATTGTCAAGGGTTAATCCTAGAAATCGGATGTTGCTGGTGACCGGGACAAAGACGTTAGAAATTTGAAGTTCAGGTTCTGGATGAAGTTTGCGTTGTCTACAGAAATGGATGGCAACTGTTTTCTGTTGTGAGAGCCGATAGCCGTTGAGGCTCGCCCATTGTTGAATTTTATTAAGTGATATCTGAAGCTGTCTTTCAATAGACCTCATGTTTTGAGAATGACAAGAGATGGAAAGGTCATCTGCATAAAGGTAAGTCTCAATTGTATTTGGAAGCTGCTTAGTAATAGAATCTATTCTCAGAGCAAAAAGAGTGGCACTCAGTACTGATCCCTGTGGAACACCTTCTTCCTGGATGAAAGTTGGGGAAAGGGCATGTTGATATCGAACTTGAAATGATCTAGTATGTAGAAAGTTCTGAATGAATATAGGAAGATTGCCTCGTAGTCCGAGAAAGTAAAGATCACTAAGTATACCATACCGCCAGGTGGTATCAAAAGCCTTCTCTATGTCAATTGAAACCATTACTAGATGTTCATGTTTGACAAAAGCATTACGGATGGCAAATTCGGCCTTGACCATAAGATCTAAGCATGATCTGTTTTGGCGAAAGCCATATTGACAATGGCTCATTAGATGTTCCGACTCAATGATCCAGACAAGTCTTCTGTGGATAATTTTCTCAAGGATTTTACTGAGGCAGCTTGAGAGAGATATGGGTCTATAGCTATTTGGGTTGGATGGATCTTTTCCAGGCTTCAGGAATGCCAAAATTGTAGAGTGATGCCAAGATGCTGGAAAAATATTTTCTAAAAATATGCGATTGTAAAAGACCAGGAGGCAGCGCAGAGCTTTGTCATCAAGATGTTGTAGCATGACATAATAAATCCCATCTGGCCCAGCAGCACCATTGCGAGCTGTTCTAATGACATGTAAAAGTTCAGAATATTGCAGAGGTTTGTTATATGGGAGAAGATGGGTAGTTTGAAAATGAATAGCATGCTTTTCTTTAGTGTTTTTAATTCTTTGGAATGAGGTAGTATAGGCTGATGTTGCTGAGATTTCTGCAAAAGTATTGCCTAAAGCATTGGCTATATCTGCTGGATTAGAGAGATCTTTTCCATTCCAGGAGAGGATTGGAGAAGGTATGGTAGGAAACTTACCAGACAGCTGTCTAATTTTTTTCCATATTATTTTGGGATCGGTATTTCTGTGAAAAGTGGATGCAAAACGGGTCCAGGATTCTTTCTTTGCTTGTTTTTGTATGAAGCGTGCTTTTGCCCTTAATTTCTTATAATTAATGAGATTGACTGTGCTCGGACATTTCCGAAACAAATTCCAGGCTTTATTTTTTGCTCTCTTTGCAGTGGTGCATTTATCATTCCACCAGTAATTATAATGCTTTCGGCCCGGCGGATTTGATATTGGTATTGTGTCTTTAGCCACATTTAGAAGATGCGACGTGATGTAATCTGTCACATCATCAATGTGCTGGAGGCGGATTTTTTCCTCATCGAGGTCAATTGATGATTGAAATTTTGCCCAGTCTGCTCGGACAAATTTCCACTTTCTGCAGGGTTGAATTGAAGGAGTCTTTGCTTTCAGAAAGTTGCATACTATTGGGAAGTGGTCACTGCCCATGGGATCGTTCATTACATACCACTCTATGGCTGGGACTAGTACTGGTGAACAAATTGAGAGATCTATTGCTGAGGTGTGTCCTGTTGGAAGCTGTACGTGTGTCGGTGCACCTGTATTGAGTATAGTGAGATTTCGTGCATCCAAAAAACTTTCAATTAGTCGGCCTCGTCTATCCAATTTAGGAGAGCCCCATAATGGGTGGTGCCCGTTAAAGTCCCCTAATATACAGAGAGGTGGAGGTATCTGTACAAAGAGGTCTTCAAGATCTTTTAAAGAGTTAGTACAGTTTGGCGGTAGGTATATTGAGACTAGTGTTATTGCACTATGGAGAATTATACGAACAGCAACAGCTTCTATATTAGTTTGGAGTGGGATATGTTTAGTTGGGATCTTTGAATTTACTAGGATTGCCACACCACCATGGGCAGCGGTAGCGGTATTTCGATCTCTTCGAAAAATGCAATAGTTCTTTATCGAAGGAGAAATTTGTGTGGTTAGGTAAGTTTCCTGTAAACAAAAGGCAACCGGAGAATATTGATTAATTAGGTATTGAATATCGTCTGTGTTTGAACGAAAGCCTCTGCAATTCCATTGTAAGATGCTGTGGGTCATTTTGGTTTAGTTGAGGATGATTCATCTGACTGTTTTTTGTTTGAGGAGGACTTTTTTCGGTCTCTTTTCGGGAAGGTAGGGCGACCGGTATCCATAGTATCGTTTGCGTGAAGTTCTAGTATTGGTTCTTCATGATCTGGGTTTACATCTACTTCCATACTACCAGTGGATGATTCAGGTTTATTGTTGTGTTTAGTAGTTTTCAGTTTTTCTTTGTCATGCGGGACTGTCCGAGTCTCAACTGGGATACTGATTGGAGTGTTGGTCGATTCACTGATTTTAATTTGATGTGTGTCTTTGACAGGGTTTGATAATGTGTTTTTAACCCAGTTAGCTAGAGATGTGCAGGGAGGTATGGATACATCTGTTTGAGCTGCTGTTGAATTAAAGCTTCGAGTGTGAGCTGCATATGATCGACTGGGCATGGTCGACATAACCTGTCTGCGTGCCTCGGGGTACGTAACTTTGTGCTCTATTTTATATTTTTGGATTTTCTTCCCCGTTTTCCACATTTCACAAGATTTGGAAAAGGCTGGATGACTTTCTTTGCAGTTAGGACAAATGGGACTTGAGGCTGAACAGTCTGTTTGTGTATGCTCCTTGGAACCACAAATTGGACAAATGGCATCACCTCTACATGCTTGTTGCGAATGTCCATATTTTTGGCATTTAAAGCAACGTAGAGGATTTGGTATGTAAGGCCGTATTCGGCAGTTTAAATAGCCAGCTTTTACTGAGGATGGCAAGTCTGGGGTGCTGAATGTTAAAATTATGGATCGGGTTGGAACAAGATTTCCATCTTTTTTGGTTTTTATACGTTTTGCACTAATTACTTTTTGATTGCCCAGTTCCTGTACTAATTCCTCTTCAGATACTGTAATCAGGTCCCACTCTGTGATGACACCTTTTGACGAGTTTAACGTACTGTGGGGAGTTATAGATACGGGTATCCCAGCAAAGGTTGTTGTTTTAAGCAGCCATTCTGAATGTTTTGAGGAGGCTGTTTCGATTAGGAGGTCTCCGGATTGCAGACGTTTAACCATTTTGGGTGTACCAGCAATGGATTCCAAAAATCTTTGGATGACAAATGGTGATAATTTGCCGACAGGCTGGTTGGAGAGCGAATGTATTACAAGGAAGTTTGGCATCTCATTGCTCTGCACTTCTCTTCGGAGCCTTTTTGGATGGTTTAGGTCATCATCATTTGGTATGTCTGGCCTTGAATTTGAAGGCTCTAGTGGTGGATAGTCATTTATATCCATCGTTACTCCTTTTCGCCCTGGAGGATAACTTTTCCCCCAGGTTACCGGCCCCGCCACGGGGAGGCAGGAGCAGTGCCGCTCGGAGGCCAAGCGGTTGAAGTGTTAGTTAATTAGTAAAAATATAAATAGAGGAAAATGTAAAGAAAGGTGTATTTCCTTCCTGTGTTCTACTTGTTACTTTTCAAGTATAGAACTGTTTTTAAAGTAAAACTGTTTATAGAAATGTGAACGTAAAATATAATTTCAATCGCTTATCAAGAGCACTTTATAAATCGCAAGAATATAGCTTGGCCTCGAAATACGCTTGGCACCCGGGGCCGTCATTACAAGTAACACATGGGTTGTGTTAGGGTAGCTAAGAATAGGAAGAGGTGCATGTATACTTGCGTGTACACCAATGATAGGAGTATGGTAAATAAATTTGATGAATTTGAGGCATTGCTCAAAACATCAAAGGCAGATATTGTTGGGATATCAGAGACGTGGTGCCACACAGATATAAGGAATGCAGAACTGGAATTTGGGGAGTATAATGTGTACAGAAAGAATAGACAGGATAGGAAGGGAGGAGGGGTTACGCTATTAGTTAAGAAACACATAAAATCCAAGGAAGTGAAGCCAGTCGACATCGCAGGACAGTGCAGTATCAAGTCAGTTTGGTGTGACATAAGCATTGGGAGATCAAAATTGAGAGTAGGAGTGTGCTATAGGCCTAATGACTCTGATGAGTATAATAAGAAACTTGACAGGGAAATAGAGTGGACCAGTAAATCAGAGAGTCTTATAATGGGGTATTTTAATTTCCCAGATATTGACTGGAATTAGTGGGTTGGTCACTCACACACTAGCAAGGCTTTTGTGGATTTACTGGATGATTGTTTTCTACATCAGCATGTTCGGGAGGCAACTCATTGATCTCATTATCAGTAGTGATTCTTCAAGCATTAAGAATCTGCAGATAAAGGAACCACTAGGTGGCAGTGATCACAGTGTGCTGAAGTGGAATTTACTCAAAGAGGTAACTACCATCAGGGGTAAAGGGAAGGGTTTTTGCTTTCGTAAAGGCGACTATGATGGTCTGAGACAGTATTTAAATTCTATACAGTGGGACCAACTGATGATGTTTCCAACAGCAAATTCAAAATGGGAAGCATTCAAAGAACTTATCTTGGAAGCTACTAGGCTTTACATACCAACTAAGAAATATTGTTCAAGGTTTAGGCCTAAATGGATGTCAGATGAACTAATGAGACATATGGCAGAGAAGAAAAATGCATGGGATACATATAAATTAATGGGTAGTAATAGTAGCATGTGATGCAAGAAAGCATGTGTATGAGCTTATGCAGCATCAGCCAAAAAAAAATCACATCATTCCCTTCAAATGCCTGTCCAGTTCCTCCTTAAATTTATTCAACCTATCAACTTCCACAATGACAGATGGAAGTTTGTACCAGCAATTAACCACCCGCTGGCTAAAGGCAAATTTTGCCACATCTATTCTGCATCTGTCTTTTCTTAATTTGAATTTATGCCCCCTTAGGTTTGTAATCTGAACAAGTGGAAGGATCCCATCAGAATTCAGCGTGCTCAACCCATTCAAGGCCTTATACATCTCAATCAGATCACCGCGCAGGTGTCTGCTCTCCAGCCACTGCAATTTGCGGAATTTAAGCCTCTCTTGGTAAGAGGATCACTTCATTCCCCTCACCAATCTTGTTGCCCTTCTCTGTACACGCTCAAGTAAATCTACATCCTTCCTAAAATGAGGCTTCCAGACCTGTATGCAGCACTCAAGGCGTGGCCTGACCATTGCCTTATACAGAGGGATAATCACCTCCTTTTCCCTGCTAGCAAAATTCCTATATATCATTGACAAAACCCCATGACCTGCCCTGGCAGCCTGTCTGCATTGCTCAGAAAACTTCATATCTGCCTGCACAATTACTCCCATGTCTTTTTCATTTTCTACCACCTTAAGTGTAGTACCACACAGCTGGTACGTTTCTCTGGGGTTACTTCTACCCATATGCAGTACTTTGCATTTGTAAAGGTTAAACTTCAGTTGCCACTTCTTAGCCCATCTGCCAAAATTATCTAGATCCTGTTGCAGCGCTGTGTTTAACAACCCTGCCAACCTTTGTATCATCTGCAAACTTCGACATTAAGCCTGATATACCTTCATCAATATCATTGATAAATATACACAACAACAGTGGACCCAACACTGAACCCTGTGGGACTCCACTAATAACATTAGTCCACGAAGAGCAGCACCCATTGATTACCACCCTCTGTCTTCTCCCACTTAACTATCCTTTTATCCATTGTAGCAACTTACCTTTAATACCATTCTGCTCCAATTTGTACAATAGTCTTTCATGCGCAACAGTGTCAAAAGCTTTCCTGAAATCCAAATATATGATATCAAAATTATTTTTTGCATCCAGTTCCTTTGTAACCACATCATAATATCCTATCAAATTTGTCAGACAAGACTTTCCCTTAACAAACCCCTGCTGTCTGAATTATTGCTGAAGGCTTGTCTAGATGATCTTGCAATGCATCTTTAACCAGTGACTCCATTATTTTACACGGAACAGAAGTTAAACTAACTGGTCTGTAATTACTCGCGTCACCCTTCGCTCCCCCTTTGTGAATTGGGGATACATTTGCACATCTCTAGTCCGTGGGAACCTCCCCTGAGTTCAAGGATGCTCTCATAATTATGGCTAAGGGTTTGCTTAGTTGCTTTGCCGCCTCCTTTAATATAACTGGATAGATCCCATCCACCCCAGGTGCTTTTCTTATGTTTAACTTCAACAATTTCTCCTCCAGTTTGCTCTCAGTTATTACAAAATCATTAAGTATCCTGCTGCAATTTGATAACCTTCTGCCATTTTCAAACCTTAATAATTCCTCATGTGTGAATGTAGATGCAAAATACTCATTCAGTTTGTTTGCTATCTGAGCAGGATCATCAACGGTCGAACCATCGATGTCAAGTGGACCAATCAGATTCATCCCCTTCCTTTTAGAGTTTATATAACAAAAGAAATCCTTGCTGTTTTTCTTAGCATCTTTTGCCAAGGATTTCTCGTAATCTGCCTTCGCCTGCCTAACCTCCTTTGTTACCTGATTACAGACTAGCTTATATCTGCCATAGGCTTCTGAGTCGCTTGATAATTTATATGCATCCCATGCATTTTTCTTCCCTGTTACGAGTCTCATTAGTTCATTAGATAACCATTTAGGCCTAAACCTTGAACAATATTTCTTAATAGGTATGAAACTTTTAGTAGCATCCACGATTAATTCCTTGAATGCTTTCCATTTAGAATTTACTGTTGGTAACATCGTCAGTTTATCCCACTGTACAGAATTTAAAAACTTTCTGAGACCACTGTACTCACCTTTACGGAAGCAAAAACCCTTTCCTTTACCCCTGATGGTAATTATATCTTTAAGTAAATCCCACATCAGTACACTGTGATCGCTGCCACCTAGTGGTTCCTTTATCTGCAAATTCTTAATACACGAATGATGACTGCTGATAACCAGATCAAGAGTATTACTCTCTCTGGTTGCCTCTCGAGCATGCTGCTGCAGAAAACAATCATCCAATAAATCCACAAAAGTCTGATTAGTGTGTGAGTGACCAATCCACAAGTTCCAGTCAATATCTGGGAAGTTAAAATCCCCCATTATAAGACATTCTGATTTACTGGCCCACTCTATTTCTCTGTATAATTGTTCATTGTACTCATTCGAGTCATTAGGCCTATAACACAGTCCTACTCTTATTTTTGCTTTCGCAGTGCTTATGTCACACCAAACTGACTCAACAGTGCACTGTTCATCTATATCAACTGGGTGCACTTCTTTTGATTTTATGTTTTTCTTAATTAACAGCATAACACCTCCTCCCTTTCTATCCTGTCTATCCTTTCTGTACACATTGTACTCCCCAAATTCCAGTTCTGCATTTCTTATATCTGTGTGACACCACGTCTCTGCTATCCCAACAATATCCGCCTTTGATGTCTTGACCAACACTTCAAATTCATCAAATTTATTTACTATACTTCTAGCATTGGTATACATGCAAGCATACATGCTCCTATTCCTAGTTACCCTAACACATTCCATATACCCACCTATTTCAGGATGACTGCCATTCGTACCTGAAACCTCCAACACCCCTCGCTCCAGGTCGCTACTTATTTTAATAGAAGTTGTGCAAGAATAACCTTCACCTCTGCCTACGGCTACTGTTAAACTATTAGTCCTTGTTTGCCCCGAAGCTATCAGTTTTCCGACCCACCTAACACTGCCTCAATAGCATCAGCAAATATTCTTGCATGGATGACATGGAAGCCTATGATAGATATAAGCTGATCTGTAACCAAGTCACAAAGGAGATTAGGCAGGCAAAGACAGATTATGAGGAATCCTTGGCAAAGGATGCAAAGAAAAACAGAAAACAGTTCTTTACCTATGCAAACTCTAGAAGTAAAGGGATGAATCAGATTGGTCCACTGGATAATGATGGTTCAGCAGTTGAGGATCCTGCTCAGATGGCTAACAAATTAAACAAGTATTTTGCATCTACATTCACACATGAGGAGTTATTCAGGAAGGGGAATGCCAGAGGTGAAGTAAACTCTGGCAGTGAGCTAGATGATTTTGTAATAACTGAGAGGAAAGTGGAGGAGAAATTGTTGAGGATAAACATAAAAAAGGCACCTGGGGTGGATGGGATCTATCCAGTTATATTAAAGGAGGCAGCAAAGGAAGTAAGCAAACCCTTAGCCATAATTATGAGAGCTTCTTTGGACTCAGGGGAGGTACCCATAGACTGGAGATGTGCAAATGTGACCCCAATTCACAAAGGGCGTATCAACTTTGTGGTACTACAGTGACAGTGGTAGAGAATGAAAAGGACCTGGGGGTAAAATAATTAAAATTTGGCAAGCATAATCTTCAAAATATTTTACCTTTTCTTCTTGTGGAAATACTAAAACTAGATAAAATAACTTGAACATATGCAAAGGTGAATCAAGTATCAGTGTTTATAGCACTCTCTAAACAGTGCAACTGAAGCTAAGCAAAATCCCAACCATAATGCAATAGCCTTGGTTTGATCAGTGTGCCAATATCACTCAGTTCTTCATTTCATGTGCTTTTCCTTTTATAGTGCACATTTATTGACTGAATTGAATGGATACATATCTGCATTGATACACCAAAATTGCAGTTAGTTTGGAAGCAAGTTTGCATTTGAGCAGCAAATGAGTTAAATATCAATGTGAAAATCAGACAACACAACTGCTTAAATATAAATCTAGAATGACTGTACAAATGACATCAGAATTTGTGAATACAATACAGCAAAATACAGCAACTGGTGAAGAAGCAGAAGAGAAATATTCACAAAATATTTGCCATACAAGACCTATTTATAATAAACAGATTCACGAGTTACACAGGGTCAAGTGCTCCATTTATTTTATTTTGTCACATCTGACAACCACTTGGTTATAACATTTACTTTTTAAACATATTTATGGCCATTGTGAATATGCAGGATGGGAATATCTTATTTACTGCACTACATGCCATTGTATAAAGAAAAGTATACTATATAAATAGAAACAGTACATTTTATTTCAAAAAGATGTGTGAAACCACTAAGGGGTCAGGGCTGCAAAAAGCTCAATCACAAAATGATATCGTTGCAAAAGAAAGCAATGTATGTGCTGTGGGAATGGGAATTTAAATTTATAATTGCAGTGCAAGATATTACCAGTTGGAATATTAAGAGAAAGCAACTGGAAAACAGCCTATCCAATGATGGATGAGACAGTTTCAAAAAAAGAAAAAAACACATTTTGGCCTTCTGTTGGTAAGGTTTGCGAAGCCCAGGAAGATATGATTATTATTATTATTCCATTTATTAAACCAATTGGTTTTGCCCCTACGCACTGCCACCCAGGCAAGAGGGGGACACACTCACTACAATAAGTACGAGAACATCACAAAAACAAATTAATACAAAGGGCATAACAATAAAATAAGCTATCAGTCACATTTTTTAAAACTGATTTTGTTAATATATAGAAAATGAAGTTAACAGTAACACTGAGTATTCACCAGTTCTACACACAGGGGTTCATAGTCACTTTGGCTCCCCAAAAGGCACAGTTTCAAAAGGTAAGTAGATACCTCCTTCTCACAACATATATTGTGTTGCGAGATGGAGGTACCGACCTATTGTTGTTATTTGTTATTTGGTTTTTAGGAGCATTAGCAGCTAAGGCTATATTGCTCTGGGGATATGCGGTGGTCATTCCCTGACCTTTCCGCATCCTCCGTATTTGGTGGGCACGGGCTCGAACCCCGGTTTAATCAAGAAGCATGTACTATGCACTGCTGCTCCTGCCCACCTGGCTATGGAGGCGCCCCACCGACCTATTAATCTTGACTTGTCACTTAAAGTAACACTGTTCAAATAGCTGTTGTCATTTTCAATCTGCATTAGCAAAATTGATTGGTAATGACAAATAACAAAAGCCTTTTGATTGGTTGATCGTCTACTTTCAGCACATGCACGATCCAAATTTTCTCTGCATACAGCATACAAAATTTGGATGTGCTAATGCAGATTGAAAATGACAACAGCTATTTGAACAGTGTTATTTTTAGTGACAAGTCAACTTTAAATATGTATGGTAAAAAGGCAGCACAACTACAGAAGAATTTGGGTCTTAAAAACCTTGATGTTGTTTGAGAGGGGCAGCACTAATTAATTGGATATATACTTCAGCTATTTGCTCTATTGCACAACTAAAATATTATTCTTTAGAAGGATGGCACTCCTTCACAATGGAGCCAGGAAATTAGAGAATTCCTGAATAATGTATTTCCAGGGCAATATACTGGATGAAGAGAACCCATTTCTTGATCCTCTTACTATCCAGATTTAACTCCTCCAGATTTTTTCTTCTGGGCTTCTTCCATAGCGATGATGGTGATTCCTCCATCATCGCTATGGAGGAATTAGAGGAACAGATATTCCTGAGCCCGCTGTACCGATTACAATGTGGTGCAGATGTGTCGATGATATCTTTGCCATCATCCCATGTGGTTCATAGACAGCACCGCTAGAGTACCTCAACTCCTTCTCGCTGTTCATCCAGTTCACTGTAGAGTTAGAAGTGAATGGGTCCCTTCATTCCTGGATGTTCTAGCAAAACGAGTGGGGCAACACCTGGAAACCTCGGTGTACCATAAGCCAATGTGATGCAGGCAGTTTACCAAATACAGATCAGCCCACGCCCCTTGCCATCTAAACAGCACTGCACGCACTCTATTCTCTCAAGCTTGGAGCCATTCCAGCTCAGAGGAAGCTAGATGCACCAAGAGTAAGAACTGACCTAATCAATTGTGGGTACCCAACCCATAAATTAGACAAGTTCTTGCTATAAGCATAAGAGCTTATGACCCATCTGACAACGTCATCCCCACGTGACAAGATACCTACTGCTGATATTCCTTACTATCCGGACAGGTTGGACCAGATTTCTAAAATCCTCCACGACTACAACATAAAATGAGTACAGCTCCCTGGTAGGAGCTTACGTTCTATGGTTTTGAACGTTAAGACTTCCATCACCCCTCTCTTACGTAGTGGAGTAGTAACTTTCAATGACTGCAGCAGTTGCTATACAAGGGAGAGATCTAGATGCCTTTAGGATCGCCTTGCAGAACATGACAGATCGATTCGCCTAGGTGCTGACGACTCAGCAATTGCAGAACATTTCTGGTCAACACATCATGATCTTAACCCCAAACATGACTGTGAAGTGATCGACCAATCCTGACACTTCCGTCACTGCCTTTGGCTATAATCGTTGAACATATCATGCTGCCCAAAAGCCTTGAATTGCTGCAAGAGTATGAGGCCACACCCTATCTTGGAATCAACAGTCTTGAAACTCAACAAGCGCTGGCAGCAAACCCACACTCGTCCGTGCATCAACAAAGAACGCTAATCTAGTGAATAATGTTCAATCACACAGCCATGTGTGCATTAGAGTACGTGCAACTCACTTGGTATTTATTTTATTTTAATTCTATCTCTAACGTCTATCTTTTGTTAGTATTTTTGTATAAGTCTTTTGCTGAAGAAGGGGTTCATTTACCCTGAAAGCTCCATACTTAGTTATTAAAAATTTTGTCACTGGATACGCTGTATTGTTACTCTTTAATAATAGCCTAGTTTAAAAATTTTGTCCCTCATGGTGAATTTCACTGGCATAACTGTAACAGATATTTAAATTTAATATTCAAGCTGGTGTAGTGAACAAAAAGTTCACCAGCATGCCTGCTCCTGAATTAATAACATTGTTCACAAAAATACAACTAACAATGTTCTATTAACCATTCTAGCTTATATTATTTATCACAGATTTAAATTTTCACAAGAAAAATCAGTTTCTGTACCTTGACAGAAAAATTCATCAAAACATCTGCTACACCCTTGATTCCTTCCATTAGTAGTTTAGTGTTATGAGTGACAAATGATGCAAGGAAGCAAGCTCAAACAGCATCAGCCCAAAAAAAAAAAAAAAAAACCCCTACCCATCTCAACTATGCATCCCTTCTAATAATTTGTCTAATCCTTCCTTAAATTTATTCAAACTACCCATTTTCAAAACACCAGATAGAAGTTTGTTGCAACAATCACTTTCTGGCTGAAAGGAAGTTTTAACACATCAATCCTGCAATCACCCTTTTTCAATTTAAATTTATCACAGTTGAGCAATTGTTAATAGTAATACCTCTACACATACTGCAAGTTCAGTGACTCTTGCAATGAAAGAAATTATTAGAATTCAGTTACCTAAATTGTTACTGATGATTCATTTGGATTATTTTTAAAACAGCCATTCAGTGATATATAAAAAATCAAAAAGCAAACAATATTTTTATACATTTTACTTAATCATCTGAATCAATTAATCAACAATTAAAGGAACAGGAAATAAGAAATAATTATCATTACTAAAGGAAACTTATTATTGCATTATATATAAAGACCATAAATTTAGTTTTAATTTTTTTTTTTAAAACTAAAAGCCTACCTAATAATATAGACATCATAGTGTCCTGCTGACTTGCCAGATTTTCTTTGTACAACTTTTCTAGTCCATCCTTGTGGAAGTGATGGATCTGTAAGCATAGGCTCACGCACTTTTAACAGGGTCTAAAATAAAAATAATAATAATTTTAAATATACAGGAATCCCTCAATTAGCGCAATTAACTGGTTCCGCGAAAATGCTGCGCTAATCGAAGTTAATAATCAATACAAAATAGCCTAATTTCGTTCCAAGACCTACAATATACCAATCAATATTTTTAAAAATGTTTTTTATGGCAATTTAATGTACAGTAGTACAAAAGCAAAGGATAATTATAAATATTTGCATACAGTAATCAAAAGTTTATTGAAATTAAAAAAATTACAATATATAACACTTTATTTCTTTGTAAAATATTTCAAAAAGCTGGTTTGCACAGACTTTTTTTTCTTCCTTTCATCATAAATTTGCTTGTGTGGATACACATCTTTTTCAGTGTTCCTGTGAATTTGGATACTGCGCTCGATATCTGGGTCTGCATCCATGATATTAGTTGTTTCAAATTTTCAGCTGCATGAAATATTCTTTCAAGTTCCTTTAATGTCAACTTCTCTTCTTCAACATTTTCAACCTCGCAAATTTCTGCCTCGTCATATGCTCGTTTTTCATCAATATTAAGTAGGTCAGAATCACTTAATTGTTCTGAATGTGATTCCAGCAATTTGCGAACATCACTGTTGTTGATTTCATCAAGGCCTAGATCTCTTCCAATATTTGCTATTTCATCAATAATAGTGTTGACATGAATGAAGCTACAGAAATCATTTGCACAATGTGGCAAAATATGCTTCAAAACTGCTCTCATATTGCTGGTTGTTTGTTTGTTTGTTATTTGGTTTTTAGGAGCATTAGCAACTAAGGCCATATTGCTCCGGGGATATGCGGTGGTCATTCCCTGACCTTTCCACATCCTCCGTATTTGGTCACAGGCTTGAACCCCGGTCTAATCAAGAAGCATGTGCTATGCACTGGTGCTTTTGCCCATGGAGGCACCTCATATTGCTGGATGTTACTTCAGACCATGACTCATGAATATTGTCTATTGCTTTCTTGATGTTGTAATTTCTCCAAAATTCAACTAAATAAACTGCACCATCTCCAGTTGTTGCTTCAATTGCTTGCACAAATGTTCTGCGTAAATAATAGGCCTTAAAAGTAGCGATTATGCCTTGATCCATAGGCCATAAAAGACTTGTTATATTTGGAAATAATAAAACAACTTTCATTAAATAATAATAAAATAATAAGTTTTCACACAAATCAGAAAGTGCTGGTGGGTGGCCTGGGGCATTGTCTAAAATTAATAAATTTTGAATGCAAGATTATTTTCTTCACAGTAGGCCTTAACTTTTGGACAAAAATAGCTAGTGCAAAAATAAAGCTTTCGTGACCCAAACTTTTTTATTAGAGTGCCAAACAAAAGGTAGGCTTGCTTTATTAAAACCTTTACCGAAAGATCTGGGAGTTTCATTTCTATAGATAACTATGGGTTTTGATTTCAAATCGCCTTCTGCATTGCCTCCCAATAAAAGTGTTATTCTATCTTTGGAAACTTTATAGCCTGGTTGAGCCCTTTCTTTTTTTGCTAGAAAGGTTTTTTTTTTGGCATTTGTTTCCAAAAAAGGCCTGTTTCATCAACATTAAATATTTGTTGATCTGTGTAGCAGCCGTCATCAACAATTTTCTTTAAAATTTTGGAATATTTCATGGCTACATCTTTATCTGCACTTGCCACTTCTCCAGTTAATGCAACATTATGCAGTCTTGTTCTTTTCTTAAAATGTTCAAACTAGCCTTTACTGGCAGTGAAATTTTCTTCTGTTTCCGCTTCAATCACTTTGTCTTTTGAAGAACTTGCTTGAACATTTTCTTCAGTTACCACTCTACCCAAGTTTTCTATTGCTGACTTTTCCTTTAACATTGCAAAAATACTCAAGGCTTTTGTTTTTATGGTCATTGTGCAGACTGAATTCTTTTTTGATTGCAGTCTTCTATCCAAATGGCTAAAAGACGTTCCATCTCAATCATCGTAACACTTCTATTTCTTGTGGTTTGTGTGCGTGCTGACGATGAAGCAAGCTTACCTTTTCCCTTATATGCACTGGCTTTACTTAAAATTGTCCGAACCTTTGATTCAGGCATTCCAAGATGTTGAGAAATTTGTATTTTACTATCACCTTCTTCAAATCTTTTTATGACATCAATTTTTTCATCTAACATTATCACTTTTCTTTTCTTTTTACCAGAAGCACTATCAGATACACTTTTCCTTTTATCCATAGTTAATAATTACATAATATATAAAAAAATGTAACAGAAATTAATGTAATTAATTAGTATGCACATCAACATGCAATGCAAAAACAACTGATCTGCATGTACGTAATAAATGTGGTGCGGCCGGTGTTGTCCTTCAGAGTGCATAATGTTAGAAAATATTTCAATTGTTGTAACAATACACATTTGAAATAATCCGTTTCTTTTTATTTTCTTATGGTAGAAAAACAAACTAGCTTCCCACACTATCTTGCGTTCATTTTTATTTATTTTTATTTCTCGATGGAAAAGGTAAGACACGACGCGAAATAAACAGTAATTCCCTTTTGTGAACAGAGCTGCGTGCTCACTAAGAAAACAAGCGATGTATTTCTATAATGTTATGCATACTTTAGCAGTGTATTTAGATTCATAGCTTAGTACTGACTTTTGTAGCATCACCAGCTTCAGTTTCTTTAGGCCTAGGCCAAGCCTAAATACCGCACTAATCAAAAATTGGTAGCTAATTATAAACCGCGCTAATTTGAGTCTTGTGCTAATCGAACCCGTGCTAATCGAGGGATTCCTGTATTAAAATAATTTATCTGTATTAAGTGGTCATGAAACTTTAGTTTTATATACAAGTCATTCTGATTTCACTGTAATTAGTAGGCATCCAAATTACAGTTCATATTTAAGCCCAATTTGGTAACTGCAGTTATACTAATATAAACAAAGATGCATTGTTATGTTTAATGATCTAATCAAATTTTTAAACAACCTGAATAATGAAACTTAAGTGTTTCTTATATAGATACTTTTATATTGGCTTCATATATATTGGTTCACCTATATTTTGGATTGCATGTATAATTTAAGCATTGTTTACATTTATTAATTAGACTAATACTAGAAAAATAAATGCATAAGGCATAATAAACTATGAATTTGAAATTGACTACAGAACTGCCAGTGTATAATCACAATATATTGTTTGTAGTAGTGAACTACAATTCGAGGTAGTGCAATATCATGGTAACTTGTTGTGAAGGTAGTCACAATATGAGATACAATTAAATCAGTCTTTTAAACAAAATATTGTGTATATACACTGGCAGTTCTGAAGTGAACTTCAAATTCGTAGTTTATTACGCCTTGTGCATTTATTTTTCTAGTATTATTACTATGTACACCATTTGGCATCTCTCATATTGGGGAATTATACTTCACATGATTGCAACACTGGGGTACCTACCCACCCACCGAGGATAAGCCAATAAGCCCTGAAACAGTGCTGTCTGGATGATCATATCCTCCCAAGAATAAGTAACAATAGTCTTCTCCATTGGTGAAGCATTACTTATTCAAGGTAGTCACAGTATAAGATACAATTAAATCAATGACTTTTACACTACTGTTGTAGTTCCCTTATATGAACAAAATATTGTGTATATACACTGGCAGTCCTGTAATTAATTAGACTAAATAACAAAAATATATTTCATTATATTTATACAACTTTTAAACTGGTATGCTAAAGTTGAAAAAAAAAAAAAAAAAAAAAAAAAGTAATAAATAAAGAGACGTTTTATTATCGACAGCTTTATATTTTGCTGGTGTTCACAAGTTAATATAAGATTTATCGTAACTTTGTTTAATCATTTACTTTTTAATTAGTGCATGTGATAACAAGAGGGAAAACTGGATAATTTCGAGCCTAATTATGAAAGAGGCATAAAAGAATGGTAAATACCTGTTACTTTTCTATATAATCTCTCTTCATAGTGATACATCTTTACCACTATTTCTCAAAGAAGGTTTCGTCCAATCCTTCAAAATGTCATTAATGGCAGTTACATTGTAATCTGTGTGAAAAAAAAGTCTCAGCCAAATGCTATTTCAAGTTGGGGAAGGTGGAAATCCAATAATGGTGACTGAGGCACATGCTGAAAAAACCATAACCAAAAACTGTTCCTGCTACAACCACTATAATCAGTGTGCTGGTGTATTTTTCTGGTGAAAGATGGTTCTTTTTGTGAGTTATCCAAGCCACTTAGCCTTGATATTGTCATACAACTTGTGCAAAAATGGAGAATAATACTCCCCTATGATGGTTTGGCCCTTTCCTATTTAGTTTACAAACAACAAACCTCAGAATCCTAGAAAACTGATGCAATCACCTTGACTGTATCAGTCTTCTGGGATTGAAGAGGGTTTGGCCATCTGAGGGAATGGACTTTGCCTTCTTTGAGTTAGAGATGAGGGGTACTTCGATTGCTTATACTGTTCTACTGTTCTTTTCCTCTCTGGTTGGAGGTGGTTGATCCAGGTTTCATCCAATCATAAAATCCACTGGACCTGCTTCAAAGTAAGTTGTATTGATAATATAGCAAATATAAAATTGATAATTTTTGTTTAGACAATAACACTATAACTGCACACATTCAGACTGTTAAAATTGTTTCCTTGGAAGAGGTGCATCTAGAGATGTTCAGAATGCAGTGATACAGGAAACAATTACATCGACAATATACTGGCCATACATAAGCCATTTACAAGTGACATTTAGAAGAATATGAGATTTAGCAACCACAGCACACTGTTATCATTCAGCAAGTTAAAAAAAGAAGTGTAGCAATTCCATATAAGAGTTTCACCATAGATGAAATTAAAGTGAAACAAAAATAAGCAAAAATCTGATGGTAGAAATGATGGTTGGAAGTAAGGAAATTCATTTCAAATTATTAAATGTAAATTAGTTATCCAAATTGTCTTGGCAGTGGTGCTTGGGCTTAACAGGCCCATCTGAAAATTATCTGTTGTGTAGTAATCACCAGTTTGAGATTAGCAATTATTCCTCTAGCTAACTTCCTAAATATACACACAGTTTTACTTACTTTGATAATTTTGGAAGTGGTATGTGTAGCTTACCCAGTTATTAAATGAAATGTGCTGATGACGAGGCACTACAAATGTGTTTCTCTTTTTGCCTTCTGCTTTTGTGCTTCTATTTTCCATTTCAGAATAATGCAAACAAATGTTTCTCAGCATATGGCTGCTGAAGAGGAAGAGGTCAAAACAACAATGCATGAATGGTTTCAATACCAAATACAAACTTCTTTTGAGCAATGTATATAATTGTGCAGCACTAGAACAATGCACTAAATGTAATGAGGATTACATAAATTGACAAACATAGTTTCCTTGTTGTTTGTGAAATACAACTTTTATTTAACTTTTGTGGTTTTCATGTGAATGACCATTTATATTATCAAAAAAATTATAATGTACAATATTACCCGACTCTCTTCAGAATCGCGAACACTTTTTTTCACTCCTGACTTCCTGCGCTGTTTTTGCTTTTTTCGGACCTTGGGTTTTTTTGTTGCAATTAATGGGAATGCATTTGAAACCTATTTCAAAAAGGAGAAATTACTTTAAATAAAGCAATGTCATCTAAACAGAAAAACAAAACAAATCATAAAATTAAAATAGGTATATTTACCATAATATCATATAGACAAAATTAAACATATTTATGAAATCACTTAACATCCATGAATTTGGCATGAATGAAAATACAGATAAAAATCATAAAAAATACAATTTAATAGTAGAATAAAGCAATAAAATGCAGTAAATTTTGTAGAAATGAAAGATAATAACCAACAACTTCATTATCCAGAGGACTAGAGTAACATCTTTCCATATTTTCTTATGGTCTCAATTTCTCACAAAGGAGCCCTGAGTGTTGTGCCAATGAACAGTCCTGTCAATGATTTTATAAACCTAAGGAGATGTGACAATTTTTCCATGTTCTTGCTAGTTCTGGTGGGGAAGCGGTGCTAAACCTTTCAACTGTTATTGGTTTTATGGAGCATAAACAAGCATCTTAGGCCATTTTTCTTTAGTCTGTTATGTCTGTAGCAGTATGTTCACGGTCCAATTTGCATGGTGTGCAGCCTGAAAAACTCGAAATAACTCACAGGGAAAAAACTACACCCTCTGCTTGATGTCAGCTAAACATATCTCTGATTGAAGAGGCCTTTAAGAATTCTTCCAGTCTTAACATGCTTCGAACCCAGACCCTTCCACCAAATGAGTGAAAGTAGCAAAACCACTAAACTACCACAGAGAACAAGCCTGTTAGTTGAGTTATTAAAAATGCTATCTATAAATTAAGTAAGGAGGAGGGTCTATTTGGTGCAGTACTACATAATTGAGGAATATGGTGCTACTTCAATGCAGGTTATTGCAAAAAACTGAAATGGCTTCTTTAAATACTACTTCTCTTCATTACATTTTTCAGTCAGTTGTCTGGGAATGCTATGTCCCTCCAGTAACAGTGATAGCACTTGGGCTTACGCTCTTTAGAAAAACTACATTCATTCAGTGATCTCGGAATGATGACCACTTCATCTGTAATGGACTATGCCGCATAA
Organism: Mastigoproctus giganteus; assembly: GCF_048544385.1. Lineage (NCBI taxonomy): Eukaryota > Metazoa > Arthropoda > Arachnida > Uropygi > Thelyphonidae > Mastigoproctus > Mastigoproctus giganteus. The sequence goes on from NC_143577.1 coordinate 232,302,393, forward strand.
CTTGCAGTATAAAAAGCTGATCAGCTTTGTATGCTAGAGCAGTGGTAATTTCCATTTGGTCGCACAAGTCAAAGTGATAAAGTAGCAGTTATGGGATGTAGTAAAGATATCACGGAGTTTCGAAAGGACATGACTGTGGGAGCTTGTGTGTCAAGTACTCCATATCAAAAACACAGCACTTGTTGATTGTTTATGGCCCACTGTGGTTAAGGTGTACAAAGAATGGTGTCAAATGGGTCAAACCACCTCCCAGAACTGTAAAGAATTACACAAGGTGGGAGTTTGTGGTGAACGAAGGGTGCAGTACTTTGTATGGGGGTCAATGTGTGACAGTTGACATCACAATACAATATGGGGAATGCAAGAATAATATCCCAAATGATGATGCATCACACACTCAGACATATGGAGTTCCAATGCAGAAGACTCAAGAGACACCCTCTCTCTCCTTACTGCTGATCATTGTTAATGGCAAATACTGTGGTACCAACAACACATTGGAGGACTGGTTGGAGAGTCCAAATACTTGGTGCTACACACCAATGGACATCTTCATGTGTGCCGCAAGCACCACGAGTCCATGGATCCATCAAGCATGGTGCTCACTATCCAGGCAGTGTTGTGGTGGTTACTTAATATGGGGAATGTTTTGCTGGCAAGGACTAGGCCTCCCTGGTGCATATGGACCAATATTTCACTGGTGAGATCCACTGGCAGCTCTTAGGCCAACCTGCCATGTTGCATTTTTTCTAAGACAGAAACAGAACCATCCAAGACAATAATGCACCATGTCATCAGGCCCACACTGTGCACGAGTATTTCGAGAAACACAGTGAAGATATTACCTATCTTGATTGGCCCCCAAATCCAATTAAACCCATATCAGATGTTTCAAAATGGGAGTATATGGACACGCAACCATCATCTATTCTTAAAAGTGGAAAGCCTTGCAGGCAACAAGGCTGCAGATCCCTATAGACATCTTCAGACATCTAGCAGAGTTAATGCCTACATGAATAGCGGCTATTATCCATGTAAATGGTGGCTCAACATGATATTAGGTAGGTGATAATAATTCAGTGATCATTGAGTGTATGTCCCCATCATCAACTTAGTAACTAATACTGTTTTTAATCGGATAAATATCGCTTTTAAGCAAATCCATTATCAACTCAAAGCACTGCTGTGACTGGCTTTGAAAATATTTTGTACCATCATTACCCCTATTCAACAGGCTGTGTGAATCCAACATTAGAATATGATTAAGAGACCTGATGCTACTTCAATGCAGGTTGTTGCAAAAACTAAAATAACTTCTTTGCATTATTCTAATAGATAACAGGTCAGAGCAATGCCCTGAGTTTTAACTGAATAATGGATTTGCCTAATGGACAATTTTATCTGATTGAAAACAATATTAGCTACTTTAGGTGGGCTGTTTGTTTGTTATTTGGTTTTTAGGAGCATTAGCAACTAAGGCCATATTGCTCCGAGAAATGCGGTGGTCATTCCCTGACCTTTCCTCATCCTCCGTATTTGGTGGTGACGGGCTCGAACCCCGGTCTAATCAAGAAGCGTGTGCTATGCACTGCTGCTCCTTCCCACCTGGCTACGGAGGTGCTGCTTTAGGTGGGCTTGTAAACATATGTAATCATTTCTATAGAACCTAAGTCCAAGTGTCAATGAAGGAGCAACAACTTCCCCAAATGGTGGATTGAAAAACAAAGCAGAGAATCATTATTTTAAGAAGCTATTTCAATTTTTTTGAAATAATATGCATTGAAGTAACATCCCATTCCTTAATTATATTGCAATATTGGGCTCCCACAGCTTAACTAATAGGGGATTAATATACATGTGAAGTTAATTACATTTACAATCAGAAGTTTGCTTCCAATCAACCCCTATCATTACAATTCAATTCACTGCTTGACACAACTTTGATAATAGGGCTGCCTGCTCTCTGATGATGGAACCATATAGTTCTGACATTGTCCCAGCAGTGCCTCGAGTTTTTAATGAATAATGGATTCACCTAATGCACGATATTAAAAAAGATATTAGTTACTTCAGGTTGACTTTGTGGACATAGGTAGTCTTTTCTAAAGAGCCTAAGCTCGGGTACTGTCATCACCACTGGTGAGACAACAGTGTTCCCAGGATGGGCAACTAAAAAACACAAGATAGAGAAGAATTATTTTAAGAAACTGGATGCAAAAAAAAAAAAAAAAAAAAATTTTTTTATATATATACCTGGATTTCAAGAAAGCTTTTGATACTGTTGCACACAAAACACTGCTGTACAAACTGTAGTACTGTGGCATAAATGGCAAGTTGCTGCTATGGATAAAGGGATGGTTGAGTGGGAGAAGACAGAGTGGTAATCAATGGACACTGCTCTTCATGGACTAATTTTAAAAACAATGGGCCTAACACTGAACCCCCAGAGTTTGTTGTTGGGCCCATTGTTGTTTTCTATATTTATCAATGTTTGTAGAAGAATAAGAGAAATTTACCTCAATATGATATGTAGAACACTTTGGTATGCTACTCTGCAGAAATTAAAACAAAAATAATATTAACGCAAAATGATTACATTAAAAAATAAATTGAAAACAATTAAAAAATTAAATAAAAAATGAAAAAAGTTTAATGTAAATTTTGAAAAACGATTTTCAAAACAGTGTTCCCAGATGGGCAACTAAAAAACGCAAGATAGAATGCAAAATCATTTTTCAAAATTTACGTTAAACTTTTAATATTTAAAAAAAATTTTTTTAATTGTGTTCCATTGATTTTTTAATGTAATTATTTTGCGTTAATGCTATTTTCGGTTTAATTTCTGGAGAGTAGCATATGGAAGTGTTCTACGTATCATATTGAGGTAAATTTCTCTTATTCTTCTACAAATATTGAAATCAATGTAGAACGTATTGAGCAGCATAGCTCTGGTTTATATTATCAAATTCATATTTATCAGTGATACTGATGAAGGCATATCAGGCTTAACGTCCAGGTTTGCAGGGTGCTTAATGACAGGAATGATGGTATGCTACTGCAACAGGATCTAGAAAAGTTAGGCAGATGGTCTGAGAAATGGCAATTGAAGTTGAACGTTGACAAATGCAAAGTACTGCATGTGGGTGGCAGTAACCTGAGAGTAACATACCAATTGTGTGGTACTACACTCAGGTTAGTGGAAAATGAAAAAGACCTGGGGATAATTGTGCCGTCAGATATGGTCACTGAGCAGGGTTAAGGATGTGATTATCCCATTGTATAAGGCAATGATTAGGCCACATCTTGAGGCCTAATCATTGATTTTGAGGCAATCATTAGGCTAATGCATACAAGTCTGGAGGTGTCGTTTAATAAGGAAGTAAAGCTGATGGAACGAGTACAGAGAATGGCAATAAGATTGGTGAGGGGAACAAAGGGGTAATCTTACCAAGAAAGGCTTCATTTCTGCAAATTGCAGTGTCTAGAGATTAGACACTTGTCAGGTGATTTGGGTAAGATTTAAGGCTTTGAATAATTGAGCATGCTCAATGCTGATGGGATTCTTCCTCTTGCTCACACTACAGATGTGAGGGGGAATAAATGCAAACTGTGGAAGGACAGTTGCAGAATAGATGTGCAAAAGTTTTCTTTTAGCCACTAAGTGGTTGATTGCTGGAAAAGACTTCCATCATTTTTTGAAAGTTTTATTGTTTAAATAAATTCAACTATTGTTGGGAATGGATAAGTTTTATTTTTTTTTTTTTTGAGCTGATACTGTACAAGCTTGTTTTCTTGTATCATTTGTCACTATCAATCCTAATGCTAAAACCAAAAGTGTAATTGCATTCAGAATTATAGCACATAGTTCTCATTAAAAACTTATAAGTAGTCACTTTTTTTATAACAACAATAAAAATTACTTGCTAATTTTGCTCTTTATATTTTTTTATGACATGAGAAAATTGTTATATTTTTGTTACATATGGATGGCTCTAGGCCAGGGGTTCCCAACCTTTTTCAAGCAACGACCCCTTACAAGAAAAAAAATTTTCCATCGACGCCCCCTTCCCTTTAAAACTTAATTATTACTATAACTCTAAAACGATATGTGTATACCATATAAAAGTGTTAAATTTGGATTTTGTTCAGATGGAAGGACAATCTATGTACGAGTAGAATTTTAAAATTTTGGCGAAGGTAAAGAAAGCCCACATGAGAAGCACACAAAAGTTCGATAAATTTACCAGTAAAAGTACTTTGCCGTAACGGCATTTGTATTGTTGCTCGCTCAGCAAACATACAGTAGAAATTGAATCCCATGAGAGATTGAAACCCTCCCAAAGCGGAGGGAGTAACCTGACCTTTTTTCTTTAGAATCACTGGTGGATAAATTATTTATTAAGAAAAAAAAGGCAAAGGAAGCCCACACAAGAAGCACGGCAAACTTCGAAAAAGTTTACCGGTGAAACTATGTTATGAACATTTTTTTACGACGCCAGAACTTCCAATATGACTCTGTTCGTGATTCAATTAGTGCTTCTAAAGAAAAAAGGTCAGGTTACCTCTCTCCACTTCGGGAGGGTTTCAAGCTCCCGTGGGATTCTACTACTCCAGACCGATAACACCCAGCGCCTGTTTACCGAACGAGCAACAATACAAATGCTGTTTTGGCAAAGTACTTTTACCAGTAAATTTCATCGAACTTTTGCACGCTTCTCGTGTGGGCTTTCTTTACCTTAGCCAACTTTTTTTTTTAGTCTTCAACACAAAATTTTTGACTTTTTTAAAAGCCTAATTATCTTCAACGGAAACAAACAGGATTCTTAAAGTGGGCATTTCCCTCTATATAGCACCCAAAACACATATTGTTAAAAATTTCAAGATAATTATGATAAGTGTTTGGATTTTTTAATCAGTGGTGTATTATGTTAGTTCTAATAAAATTTTGTTCAACTGATTGAAATAAACAAAATGTTCCAATAATAATTTATTGTACAAAATAATATTACATACAAGTATGAAGTCAGTAATAGTAAATAGGAAACGTAAAAAAAATATTTATGAACAATAGTACAAAAAGTATATAAAAATAAAAGAAAATAATATATTTATATTATTGAGATGTTGATGTTTTAGATATAATGTTTGATTAAAAATTACTTAATATTATTCGTAAATCTCTGCGTTCTGATATATTTAATCTACTTCTACTTTTTCTTAATAAATTATTCAGGTGGCTAAAACCTGTCTCCACTAAATAAAGTGGAGATAATAAGGGTTCAAATATGTTTTAATCCTGGGCATTTTTGCCGTATATTTTTTGAATTCCAAAATTTTGCATATCCATTTGTTTTGAACAAAACTTTTAATTCAAGATCTTCTCTAATTTCAATTAATTCTTCTTGTAAAGAAATATCTATTCCAGTTATGTCACATTCAAATGGCTCAACAATCCACGTTTGTACATCCAAGTTTTCGAGATATTTAAAGCGAACATTCATATTTTCTTTCAATTTTTTCAAATAATCGGTATATAATAGTATATCATCAGCAGAAATTTATCTTTTTCGAGAATAGACAGTTGTCTTAAATTTTCAAAATAATGAAAATCTGATTGGTTTAGGGAGGATAAAAAAAGATCAATTTTAGAATGAAACCCAAGAATAATTGTCTACGCTTGAATAAGATTAATATCTTTTCCTTGTAACTTATTTTGGATATTGCTAAATTGGGAAAACATATCTGCTAAGTAAAATATATGCCTTTTTAAATCTAATAATTGCATTCCCATAAGTTCATCAATTTGAAGGAAAAATTCTACAACTGTATCGAAATTTCAACTAATCTCTGTAAACAATCGCCTTTGGACGGCCAGCGCACATCTGAGTGAAACAACAAATTATTATATATTTCGTCATTGCTATCACACAATTGTGCAAAAAGACAATCATTTAAAGATTTCAATTTTTTTATAATATTTATAGTTTTTATGCACAAATCTAGATCGTGAAGTTTTTTATTAATTTTTTTTGCAACTAAATGTTGTTTGTGCAAAACACAATGAACTGTTTGAACATTCTGGACTTTTTTCTTCAGATGAGTTAGAAATCCTCTATATTTACCAATCATTGCAGGTGCTCCATCACAAGCCACCGCAATTATATTGGAAATAGGTATTTTATATTTGTCTAAAAATTTTTCAAAACAATCAAAAATAATTTCACCTGTCGTGTAAGTCTAATTGCTCAGCAGTAAGAAATTCTTCTTTTCTTGGGCTATAATAGCGAACATAAATCATCAATATGCTCATTCTTCCGAAAGTTGCCTCCTCTAACTGAATGGCAAATTTATTTGTTTGCAGATCAAATAATAGACTTTTTAATATCCTTGGCCATTTCATTGATGCGACGTTGCACTGTGTTATTACTCAGTGGAATATTTTTTAATATTAGATCTGGGTCTATCTTCATTACAGTACTTATTACCTCTCTTACTGCAGGTAAAATTAATTTTTCACCAACTGTATGAGATATCCTCCTTTTGCAATTAAAAGTGATATGTTGTAAGATGCTTCCATTCCACCTTCAACATTTTTAGAAGTGGATGATTTAAAAACTGACTTAAGTCCCGTTTTTGAATGTAAAAGAAATTTTTCTTTTAAATTTTTTTAAAAAGAAATGTGTTTTTAATCAATGTGCTCTTTCATCTTTGATGGCTTCATAGCATCGTTAGTAAATGTTTTTTCACAGATGAGACATAGAGGCATTGTATCATTTCCCAGCATAGAAATAAACCCTAAGCTTAAATATTCTTGGGAATACTGCCAGCACTTTCTTTTTGGTACTGACATATTTATTAAATTCTTAAAATTAAATAAAAATAATCAAAAATAATGAAGCAATCACATCTGACAAATAATTATTATATATATATATATACTTACAACTATTCGCACAAATTAATATATTTTTATAAACTGTATCTACCATAAAATAAACATAAAACTAATGTATGTTTAAATTTCGACCTTATTCGTGCACTCTAAATCCATACTATAACTCTGATCACTGAAACAAGAGAAACTGCATGTGATGGTCACGTAGTGTTCATGTGAACAGTAGGCAGGCCTAAAGGGCCCCGTATTACATTGTACAACTTGCTAGCTGGACAAAAACACTAAACCAGACTTCTGAACAATATGAAAATTTTAAAATAAATGAATTTAGTTAAGGAAAATGTATAAAAAAAAATTAAATATAATAATAAAACATAGATCTTATTTAATTGACCTGCAAAATACCCCTAAAGGTTCATCGACCCTGTTGAGAACCCCTACTCTAGGCCATCCATAAAAATCTCCATGATAAGGGGTGGGACAGGCTCCTATACTTTCTAATCATTTGATAAAAATCCCCTTAAAATTAGAAACCAGACAAACCATATGTGAAATCTATAAAATTCAAACTATCTTCTTTAGTTAACAAGTGATGGTCTGTGTATATTTCAGTATAAAGCCTTTGGTCAAGGCTCTAGCATCTTTAGCTTTTGCATCTGCAGGGGCAATATTCATGAAAATCAAAAACTCCTGTTGAAATATAAATTTAGAACTATCTGCTTTCAACACAACAACAATCTTATTTAGATCACATAACCAAAACTGAATCAAACAGCTGATCTGTTACAATAAACAGTGAATAAAAATTAACATAAAACTAAAAAATATATAAGTCTGCAAACAACTAAGCAAACCCAAATAGCAGTTTTCAATGGAGCTTAAGAACAACTGCATTAATAGATTTGCAGAATTATTTATTTTGGTTCTATAAATTAACAACTACTACAGTCCAGCAACTTAAATGGCATCCTGTGCAGAATCAATTGTGCACATCATCTAGTTCATTTCTAATTTTATGAGCACTGAGTCAATTGTATCAGGTATAATTAGCCAAGTTCCTGGAAGTGTTTGTGTAAACTGTAAAGTGAAAGCTTGAAACTGCCCAAATTTAGTATGAGGAAACTGCTAAGAGTTCAGGCTCGGGAAATTTTATACAATTTTGCTAAGTATTTATGTTCAAGAGTGTCAGATTTTAATATAAAGAATTATATCAAACCTACAAGTGAAGCAACAGGGGTTTGTGAAACCACAGTTAAAAAAAGTGTTAAAAGAAGATAAGCAAGCTATGGAATGTCAAAGGAAAATAAAGTTTTCTACTTGTACCAGATTCCTGTTTCTTTAAATAAACTTTTGCCTGTAGTAAAGGAGGGCATAAATTTGTACTGCAGAAAGGAACTTCTGTGAAAACAATTAAAGAGATCAGTTATAAGTTGAAAAACTGCCAGTCTAGAAGAAAATATTAATTGAGAAATTGTAAATAGCATAGCATCCTTGCAGTATCAATACTTATGAAGGATAAGAAATGCTAGATCTGATGGAAAACAAATAGTATATCGCAACAAAACATATCTGCATTCCACACACACATACACAGCAGGAAGCAGATGGGAAACTGAGAGTGAAAATGGTATGCTTAGGGAAATGGAAAAAGGCTCACGATTGATTATTATTCATGCTGATGGAGATAAAGGCTTTGTAAATGATGCCCTACTAATTTTTAAATTGAAGAAAAACTGGTGACTATCATGAGGATGTGAACTCTGAAAACAAGTGGATTTAAAATAAACTACTGACAAATCTACCTCTCAACTGTGTTATAGTAATGGACAATACCAGTTACTATTCTGTACAATATAATAAAAAACAAAATTTGTTTACTTTTAAAAAGAGACATACAGCATTGGCTACAGGAAAATAGTAGTGTTCAGTGATAACTTAAGGAAACCTGAGCTCCTTCAATTAGTCAAAAAGGTTCTCCGATACAACCCAAATACAAAATCGATGGCATTTTGAAAATGCATGGTCATACTGTATTTCGACTTTCTCCCTATCATCAATTTAAATCCTATTGAACTTGTATATGGAGAGAAATTAAATGTCAGATTGCAGAAAATAACAGCTCTTTCATAATGGACAGTGTTAAAGAAACGGCTGAAAATTTTTGACAATATATAGACAATACTCCAGATAAATGAAATGTTACAATCTTGTAATTAGTAAAGTAAAGTAAAGTAAAGTGCAGCCATTATCAACCCACTGCAGGATGGAAGCCTCCTCAACAATTCATGTTGAGGGAAATGGACCATAATCTACCATGCTGGTCCAGTGCGGGTTGGCAAATGAACCGTATTCAGCAGTCAGGGGCTTGAACCCCAGTCTACTCAAAGAGCGTGTGCTACTGCACTCCCGCTCCTGCCCACTCGGCTACGGAGGCCGTTGAAACCCAATATTGGAAAAATGGAAATTGAATTGATGAGGAAATCAATGGTCTTATTATTAATACAACAGACAATTCAACTTCAAATACTGAAAATTGCAATTCAGATTTAATTTATGAGGATTTGTAGTTCATCACTTAATGATGTTATAAGTTGACTTTAATTTTCAATATATTTTAGCATATGATCCAATAACCATTATTGCAAAATACTGTATAGTTTATCGTGTATGTTATGTAGTCTGTTACAAAAATTCAAATAGCCCATTTGTAAAGTACACTATATGCTCCCCAACTGTTCCTGTCAATTAAGTGAACACACCCTCAAAGACTAGTTTATTTTCAAGGTCACTGAGCTGGCATTGCTGTCTATGTTGCTGATCTATATTGAGCTAAAATATTTTCTAGAAAATAAAGTATACCACACTAGACAGATATATAGAAATGCATATACTAACATTATCTGCTGCCTCATCTTCCTTACTTAATACACTGTGGTTTAAAACAGTCATATCCGGTTTGTTAAGGTTATCATTATCACCACTTTCTAGAATATTAAGCTCTTCAACTGATATTTGTTCACATTTTTCATCATCATCTTGCTTACTTTCATGTGTAAGTTCTTTCTTATCTTCACAAACAGCCATGCCTCTACAAAGAATTAAAAATATATCATTATATTTAAAAATAACCTAAAGAATTATTTAAGCATGTTATAACTTATATAAAACTCTTAATAAACAATGATTTCATGAGCTCGTCACTACTGGATTATACCACATTCTGGTTGAAATTCTTTATCACAAAAAACAGACAAACCTTTCTTTCTCACTTTAAATCTTCATTACAAAGACAAAGTTATGGACTTTTGATACTGGAAAAGCTAGAGATTAGGTAACAGCAAGCAGGTGGAAAACAAGTAATAAACAGGAGGGAAACAGAAGATTTTTCAGAAAAAATCATAAGGTTTTTAAAGTTCGCACTGCATCATAAACAAAATTTTATTGGCAACATACATATTTTATATTAAAATACAGCCATAGGACTGATTACTACTATGGTATACTATCAAAAGTATTGATTCGTTGATTGAATGTCAACCTATGCAACCTATCTTTTAGACAATACGAGAAATTATTAGAGTTCTTAAAATACTGTGATTGTTAGACTAAATTCCAAATAGCGAATGATTAATGTACGGTACTCACCTTATACAATCTGCAATAGTTATTAGGGTGAATTGATGGCTAAATTTTGGGTTGAATAATTTAAATTAGTAAATTAAAAGCGAGATAAAAAAATTAATTTGACGGAATTTAATATAAGTGCAAGAGGCAGAAGTACACAACTCCGTCCCTGGTTGTCATGAAGGATAATTAATTAAAAAACTCTGAGTAATATAAAACTGATAAGGCCAATAGTAGTAGTAGTGGCATGTGATGCAAGAAAGCATGTGTATGAGCTTATGCAGCATCAGCCAAAAAAAAAAAAAAAAAACACACCATTCCCTCCAAATGCCTGTCCAGTTCCTCCTTAAATTTATTTAACCTATCAAATTCCACAACGACAGATGGAAGTTTGTTCCAGCAATTAATCCAAAGGAATCTCTCCTGAGTCCAATGATGCCCTCATAATTAACCTCACTGGTTCAATACACTCACTGGCTGTTTCCCTCGAAATTACTGGTTATATGTCATCAACTCTGGGGCCTTAATTGCCTTTATGATCAGAAGTTTTTCTAATAAACAGTCATCAGTAATTTTGAAATCACTAATTTCATATGGCTCCAACTCACTTGCACAGCCTCTCTTCAGGATGAAGGGTCTTTCGTCACTAAACACTGATGCAAAATACCTATTCAATTCATCAGCAACATCAGCTGGGTTACCTAAGACTTTCCCATACCCAGTACAAAAGGGTCCTATCTGATTCGTTTTTTTCTTTTTCCTCTTTCTATTTACCTACATGAAAAATTTCTTGTCCCCATTCTTTTCTCTCTTAGCCAGTGCTTTCTCATACGCAGCCTTGGCCTCTCTAACCTTATTTGTGGTACTATAAGATATCAACTTGTAGATATTTTAGGCTTTGGTAATTTTTATCACTCTGTAACTATCCCATACTATCTTTTTCTGCTCTATTTGACCAGCCAGCTCTGGATTCATCCATTTCGGCATCCTTCTCATGCAATATTTTCTTAACGGTATACATGCATTTATGGCCTGTGATTTTGCTTTAAAGGTATTCCATAATTCAAATGTATTCATCCTCCTGCTGCAATCTGGCCAATTAATATACCCCATATAGCACCTTAAACTGTCATAGTCTCCTCTTCTGAAATTAAAACCTATGCCATTATCTTTAACTATTGCAACACCTTTCTTCATCTTCCAGCTAAAGATTGCATGATCACTACCAGTCAATGGTTCATGTACCCAGCTCTACGATGTTATCCAATTCGTGAGTAATGATGATGTCAAAAATATTCTCACCTCTAGTATTTTCTCTAACATGCTGACACAAATAATAATCATTTAATTTATTTAAAAATATTTTTCCCAATGGAGAATTTCTCTCCCATTTATTCCAATTAATTAGGGGCAGATCGAGTCACCCATAATAAGCCATTCATATCTGCTGGTCCATTCATCTGCATATAGAGAATCTTGTAATAATTTTTACAATCTTCTGGTCTGTAAATTACTCCCACTCTCATTATACTTTTGCTTCCAACTAACTCACACCACACCGATTCTATGCCAACAGACGTAACTTTTGACTCAGCAAAAGCACTTTTTTGCACTCAGGCTACTTTTGAAAAATAGCAAATGACCCACCATTCCTTCTATCTTTCCTAAATACATTATACAAATTATAGTGGAACTTGTCATCCACAATCTTCCATGTTTCTGTTAGCCCTATTATGTCAGTATTAATTGTCCTAACCAGGAGTTTTAATTTAGCCATTTTATTGACAACAGAATTACTCCTGACATTACTGTAGAAACAGTTAAGACTAAGTATTCTATAGTTTACTACCCTGACACACCTTAAAGTTATTTAGGCTTGTTTCCCTATCTTTCTCATCCAGCTCATTTGAAACATTGCTACCCTCAGAACATCTTGCCAACATTGGCTGTTGTGACAACAAACAAGAATTTTTGAAGTGAGTGCAAGACTTTGATGCATATCATCAGATAAATGCAGATCTATATTACCCTTATCTCCTCTAACAAGCAGTCTTCCTGAATCTTTAAGGTATCCTCAATGATACTGGCAAAAATCCTTGCACCACCTTTGTTCAAATGAATACTCTCTGTACAAAAAAAGATTCCTTCTACCTACAAGTGCAGACCATGCTGTTAAAAATTTCCCCCAGAGCCTTGCATATTCCCTGAAGTCTTGAGTTAATCCACAAGGCTTTCAGTATATAATCTCTCCTATAGTGCCTGGGAAGAACTGCGCATGCACACTCTCTGACAAAACTTGTGGCATTTTTTCAGCATGGTCCTATATTTATCCAACAAATGGTCAGGTCATGTTTAATATCATTAGTCCCCACATGAATAATAATGCTCTCTTTACCCCCCCCCCCCTTAAATTCTGACAATCTGTTGGTAACATCATTAACTGTTGCTCACAGCAAACACACCCTGGTTCTGGCACACTATCTTTATTACAAAAAATGTTACCAGTTTCCCTGACAATAGAGTCTACCAATAAAACTAACTCTCCTTCAACCAGAGCAGTATGCACTTGACTATTCTTTTCTTGGATCTGAATCGGGGGTGCATCACTTGGCAGGTCAGAAGATACTTGAGTCCTGACAAGCCCCCAGGTACATGAAGAAATGGGTGCTTGCCCTAGAAACATGTGTTTCTAGGGCAAGCACCCATTTCTTCAGTGACTCAAAAATTCTTCTCGTAATGCACCAAGTTCTAATTGGAGATTGGTACACTCCTTACATTGGGTGCAAAGAAAGGAATTGTCAGTTGAGCTTGGTTTGTCTACAAGAGCTACAGTACATGCCGCTGTCTATAAAATTGACGAACTCAACTCCCACTGAAAATGGCCGCAGACACTTCCATCTGAGTCACGATGTCCTTGGGCTTTGTACTGTAAGGATCTGGTAACAACCATTATTTAGGTAATATAAAACTTAAGAAAGATTACAAAATTTAAATTTACAAAATATTACAGAATTAAATTAACAAAGTATTAAATAAATTAAACTGTACACCAAAACTTTTATCTACTAGTGAATAAAATTTAAACTAATTTTAAACAAAAATTATGGCTACCAGACACCTGATGTTAATCCTCTTTGCTGGAGCTAAAATGCATCTACTCTCTTCAACTGCATACAGCAGAACATCTGCCTACACAGTAGTCTATTTTCTACCATTAGGTATGTTCAATACACTAAATAATACTGCATGCTTGTTAATGGCTGCTAAATTTTGTCTTGATAATGGATACACAAAGTTGGATCTGGAACATCAACAAGGATGAAATATAATTGAGTACACCGAACGTGTCTATTGGTAGGACACGTTCGGTGTACTCAATTATATTAGATTTTCAGGTTTAAGACTGGTTTAAGATTTTCTACTTTTGGTTTTCAATAAACCATTTAAAACTGCATTAAAAAAAGCATGGAAAGAGTATAAATTAGTTTGGTGAAACTTGGAAAAGGAAACAAACACTAAAACACATTATAAATGCAAAACTTTTTTTGTCTTTTTAAGGCTAAACTTGGCAATGTGCAATTCTGCTCCTAGGTAGTAGTAGCAGTAGTAGTAGTAGTAGTAGTGGCGGTGTGTGATGCAAGAAAGCATGTGTATGAGCTTATACAGCATCAACCAAAAAAAAAAAAAAAACACACCATTCCCTCCAAATGCCTGTCCAGTTCCTCCTTAAATTTATTCAACCTATCAACTTCCACAACGACAGATGGAAGTTTGTTCCAGCAATTAACCACCCACTGGCTAAAAGCAAATTTCCGCACATCTATTCTACATCTGTCTTTTCTTAATTTGAATTTATGCCCCCTTAGGTTCGTAATCTGAACAAGTGGAAGGATCCCATCAGAATTCAGCGTGCTCAACCCATTCAAGGCCTTATATACCTCAATCAGATCACCGCGCAGGTGCCTAGTCTCCAGCCACTGCAATTTGCAGAACTTAAGCCTCTCTTGGTAAGAGGATCCCTTCATTCCCCTCACCAATCTTGTTGCCCTTCTCTGTACACGCTCAAATAAATCTACATCCTTCCTAAAATGAGGCCTCCAGACCTGTATGCAGTACTCAAGGCGTGGCCTGACCATTGCCTTATACAGAGGGATAATCACCTCCTTTTCCCTGCTAGCAAAATTCCTATATATCATTGACAAAACCCCATGACCTGCCCTGGCGGCCTGTCTGCATTGCTCAGAAAACTTCATATCTGCCTGCACAATTACTCCCAGACTTTTTCATTTTCTACCACCTTAAGTGTAGTACCACACGGTTGGTACATTTCTCTGGGGTTACTTCTACCCATATGCAGTACTTTGCATTTGTCAAGGTTAAACTTCAGTTGCCACTTCTTAGCCCATCTGCCCAAATTATCTAGATCTTGTTGCAGTAGCACACTGCCATTACTGTCATTCACAACCCTGCCAACCTTTGTATCATCTGCAAACTTGGACATTAAGCCTGATATACCTTCATCAATATCATTGATAAATATACAAAACAACAGTGGACCCAACACCGAACCCTGTGGGACTCCACTAATAACATTAGTCCACGAAGAGCAGCACCCATTGATTACCACCCTCTGTCTTCTCCCACTTAACCATCCTTTTATCCATTGTAGCAACTTACCCTTAATACCATTCTGCTCCAGTTTGTACAATAGTCTTTCATGCGCAACAGTGTCAAAAGCTTTCCTGAAATCCAAATATATGATATCAAAATTATTTTTTGCATCCAGTTCCTTTGTAACCACATCATAATATCCTATCAAATTTGTCAGACAAGACTTTCCCTTAACAAACCCATGCTGTGACTGAATTATTGCAGCAGTCTTGTCTAGATGATCCTGCAATGCATCTTTAACCAGTGACTCCATTATTTTACACGGAACAGAAGTTAAACTAACTGGTCTGTAATTACTCGTGTCACCCTTCGATCCCCCTTTGTGAATTGGGGATACATTTGCACATCTCCAGTCCATGGAAACCTCCCCCGAGTCCAAGGATGCTCTCATAATTATGGCCAAGGGTTTGCTTAGTTGCTTTGCCGCCGCCTTTAATATAACTGGATAGATCCCATCCACCCCAGGTGCTTTTCTTATGTTTAACTTCAACAATTTCTCCTCCACTTTGCTCTCAGTTATTACAAAATCATTAAGTATCCTGCTACAATTTGATAACCTTCTGCCATTTCCAAACCTTAATAACTCCTTGTGTGTGAATGTAGATGCAAAATACGCATTCAGTTTGTTTGCTATCTGGGCAGGATCATCAACAGTCAATCCATCGATATCAAATGGACCAATCAGATTCATCCCCTTCCTTTTAGAGTTTATATAAGTAAAGAAATCCTTGCTGTTTTTCTTAGCATCTTTTGCCAAGGATTTCTCGTAATCTGCCTTCGCCTGCCTAACCTCCTTTGTGACTTGATTAGAGACTAGCTTATATCTGCCATAGGCTTCTGAGTTGCTTGATAATTTATATGCATCCCATGCATTTTTCTTCTCTGTTACGAGTCTCATTAGTTCATTTGATAACCATTTAGGCCTAAACCTTGAACAGTATTTCTTAATAGGTATGAAACTTTCAGTAGCTTCCACGATTAATTCCTTGAATGCTTCCCACTTAGAATTTACTGTTGGTAACACGTCAGTTTATCCCACTGTACAGAATTTAAAAACTTTCTGAGACCACTGTACTCACCTTTACGGAAGCAAAAACCCTTTCCTTTACCCCTGATGGTAATTATATCTTTAAGTAAATCCCACATCAGTACACTGTGATCACTGCCACCTAGTGGTTCCTTTATCTGCAAATTCTTAATACACGAATGATCACTGCTGATAACCAGATCAAGAGTATTACTCTCTCTCTGGTTGCTTCTCGAACATGCTGCTGCAGAAAACAATCATCCAATAAATCCGCAAAAGTCTGACTAGTGTGTGAGTGACCAACCCACAAGTTCCAGTCAATATCTGGGAAGTTAAAATCCCCCATTATAAGACATTCTGATTTACTGGCCCACTCTATTTCTCTGTATAATTGTTATTTGGTACTCATTTGAGGTACCAAGCCAACACCTAAGAATAAAATTAAACTGAAATAAAATAGGAAAGGCAAAACAAAGCAAAGAAACATTCACCTCCAGCAGCATGAATACATAAACCCCAGCCCAAGGAGATGAATGAAAACATCTAACAAAGAATGAACACCACTTTTTGTAAATGAAAAAAAAAATAAAAAAATAAAATAGGAACCCAAAAGCACTACCTTGAAGAGGTCGTGTTGGTGGATTTCCCATTTTTGTGAACTCCAAAAAAAAGATCATATTTTAGTCACTGATTGTTATCCACTGACACTTCATTATTCAACAAGCACCAATCAGGGGAGTGGGGGAACCAACTTAATGTACTAATATGTTATTTTCATATGTAAAATTCCTATACTTTAACCTGTAGTAAAGTATGGTTTACTATAAAGTCTATAGTAAAGTAAATTTTTTCTTCTACCCAGCGAGTCACTGATAGCTGGAACAAGTTGTCCTCGCAGATAGTTGAGGCTGACAGTTTGAATAAATTCAAAGGTAAATTGGATACTTACTTGTCTCAACTTCTATTTTACTTGAATGTTCATAACCACCACTTGCTTTCTGTATTGTGTTTTAAAGTATTCTATCAATTGGTTTATCATGAATCAATCATTTGATTTAAATTTAGTTATTTAAATCCTATATTTAAATCCTTAAGACCTCCTATCGTGTCTGGACAGAATTTAGCAATTCTGCCCAGACACGATAGGAGGGAGTATATGATGAGAGCCCTGTCAATCAATTCGGCCCTGGAAAGATTGTGCAAGGCTCAAGGGGTAGAATTTTTTTCAGCCTGGTCTGTACTTGTTAACAGGAGAGACTGCTTCTACAGGGATGGGATACACTTAAATAGAAAGGGTGCAAGAATGTTTGCTGATGCCATCGAGGCAGTGTTAGGTGTGTCGGAAAACTGCTAGATTGGGGGGATACAAGGACTAATAGATTAACAGTAGCCACTGGCAGAGGTGAAAGTGATTCTTGCACTGCTTCTATTGGAATGAGCCGCAGCCTGGAAAAATAAGATGAAGGTTATTTCAGAGACTGCTGGGAATCATTGGGGTACAAGTAAACACATGGGTTGTGTTAGGGTAGCTAAAAAAAAGAACAGGTGCATGTATACTTGCGTGTACACCAATGCTAGGAGTTTAGTAAATAAATTTGATGAATTTGAGGTATTGCTCAAAACATCAAAGGCAGATATTGTGGGGATTTCAGAGACGTGGTGTAACACATCTATAAGGAATGCAGAACTGGAATTTGGGGAGTACAATGTCTACAGAAGGGATAGACAGGATAGGAAGGGAGGAGGGGTTATGCTATTAGTTAAGAAATACATAAAATCCAAGGAAGTAAAGCCAGTCGACATTGCTGGACAGAGCAGAGTCGAGTCAGTTTGGTGTGACATAAGCATTGGGAGATCAAAATTGAGAGTAGGAGTGTGCTATAGGCCTAATGACTCTGATGAGTATAATAAGAAATTGTACAGGGAAATAGAGTGGGCCAGTAAATCAGAGAGTCTTATAATGGGGAATTTTAATTTCCCAGATATTGACTGAAATTTGGGGGCTGGTCACTCACACACTAGCAAGGCTTTTGTGGATTTATTGGATGATTGTTTTCTACATCAGCATGTTTAGGAGACAACTAGAGGGAGTAATACTCTTGATTTGATTATCAGTAGTGATTCTTCATGCATTAAGAATCTGCAGATAAATGAACCACTAGGTGGCAGTGATCACAGTGTGCTGAAGTGGGATTTACTCAAAGAGGTAACTATCATTAGGGGTAAAGGGAAGGGTTATTGCTTTCGTAAAGGCAACTACGATGGACTGAGACAGTATTTAAATTCTATACAGTGGGACCAACTGATGATGTTACCAACAGCAAATTCAAAATGGGAAGCATTCAAAGAACTTATCTTGGAATGCTACTAGGCTTTACATACCAACTAAGAAATATTGTTCAAGGTTTAGGCCTAAGTGGATGTCAGATGAACTAATGAGACATATGGCAGAGAATAAAAATGCATGGGATACATACAAATTAACACGAGACACAGAAGCCTATGATAGATACAAGTTGATCTGTAACCAAGTTACAAAGGAGGTTAGGCAGGCGAAGGCAGATTACGAGAAATCTTTGGCAAGGGATGCAAAGAAAAACAGCAAAGAGTTCTTTACTTATGTAAACTCTAGAAGGAAGGGGATGAATCAAATTGGTCCACTTGATATAGATGGTTCAACTGTTGATGATCCTGCTCAAGTAGCTAACAAACTAAATGAATATTTTGCATCGACATTCACACATGAGGAATTATTCAGCGAGGGGAATGCCAGAGGTGTATTCAACTCTGGCAGTAAGCTAGAGAATCTTGTAATAACTGAGAGTAAAGTGGAGGAGAAATTGTTGAAGATAAATACAAGAAAGGCACCTGGGGTGGATGGGATCTATCCAGTTATATCAAAGGAGGCAGCAAAGGAAGTAAGCAAACCCTTAGCCATAATTATGAGAGCTCCCTTGGACTCAGGGGAGGTACCCACAGACTGGAGATATGCAAATTTGACCCCAATTCACAAAGGAGGATCAAAGGGCGACACAAGTAATTATAGACCTGTTAGTTTAACTTCTGTTCCCGGAAAATTAATGGAGGCACTGGTTAAAGAAGTACTGCAGGATCATCTAGACAAGACTTCAGTTATAGCTCAGACACAGCATGGTTTTGTTAAGGGGAAGTCTTGCCTGACCAATTTGATTGGATACTATGATGCAGTCACAAAAGAACTGGATGCAGGGAATAACTTTGATATTATATACTTGGATCTTAGAAAGGCTTTTGATACTGTTGCACATGGAAGACTGCTGCACAAATTGGAGCAGTGTGGCATTGGAGGTAAATTGCTGCTATGGATAAAGGGGTGGTTGAGGGGGAGAAGACAGAGAGTGGTAATCAATGGACACTGCTCATCGTGGACTAATGTTATTAGTGGAGTCCCTCAGTGTTCAGTATTGGGTCCATTATTGTTTTCTGTATTTATAAATGATATTGATGATGGTACATCAAGCTTAATGTCCAAGTTTGCAGACGATACGAAGGTTGGCAGGGTTGTCAAGGACACTACTGATGCTATGCTACTGCAACAGGATCTGGAAAGGTTAAGCAGATGGGCTGAGAGGTGGCAAATGAAGTTTAACATTGAGAAATGTAAAGTACTACATATGGGAAACAGCAACCCCAGAGCAACGTATCAACTCTGTGGTACTACACTGACAATGGTAGAGAATGAAAGGGACCTGGGAGTGGTTGTGCAGGCAGATATGAAGTTTTCTGAGCAGTGCAGACGGGCTGCAAGAGTAGCTCATGGTGTATTGTTGATGATATATAGGAATTTTTCTAGCAGGGATAAGGAGGTGATTATTCTCTTGTATAAGGCAATGGTCAGGCCACACCTAGAGTACTGTATACAGGTCTGGAGGCCTCATTTCAAGAAGGATGTAGAGATGCTGGAACGAGTACAGAGAAGGGCAACAAGATTGGCGAATGGAACAAAGAGGTGCTCTTATGAAGAAAGGCTTAAGTTTTGCAAATTACAGTGTCTGGAGACTAGGCACCAGCGAGGTGATCTGATAGAGGTGTATAAAGCCTTGAATGGTTTGAGCATGCTCAATGCTGATGGGATTCTTCCTCTTGCTCAGAATAATCACCTGAGAGGGCATAAATTCAAATTGAGGAAAGACAGATGTAGGATAGATGTGAGGAAATTTGCCTTTAACCAGTGGGTTGTTGGTTGGTGGAACAGACTTCCATCCCTTGTCGTGGAGGTTGATAGCCTGAATAAGTTTAAGGCTCAGCTGGACGGGTATTTCGAACGAACAGAGGAGTGAAGTGGAAGTGGTTATTTTTTTATTATTTTATTTATTTATTTTTTTTGGCTGATGCTGCATAAGCTTGTTTTCTTGCATCAAATGCCTCTACTAATGCTAATGCTAATTTATATTACAAGGGATGATCATTTAATTCAGACTGGTGAGATATTTTGTTTACCACAAAAACATTCTATAACTGCCATTAGTGGCATTCTCCCTGATTGCTACTGAGCAGACTCTGTGTGGACATGCCAGTACTTATCGAGCTAGTGGTGTGTGAAGAGTTTTTTTAGCCATGTGTCATTAACAATCGTTTTGAAGCAAGTATCATGTCGGACATTCAGATTGAACAGTGATATGCGAGTCGTTATTATGTCAGATGGGGCTTAAATGCATCGGAAACAGTTAAAGAGACGAATTAAGCATATAGTAATGAGTGCTTTGGTGGGATGGCCATATTCCAGTGTGACTGAACTTTCCGGTGTGAAGTGGTTTAGCCATCAAAACAATGCCAGGCCTCATACGGCTAATATTGCGCAGGCAGTTATCACTGCCATAGGTGCCAAGGTTCTGCCACATCCCCCTTATTCTTCAGACTTAGCTCTGTGAGATTTCTTCCTGTTTCCACGTCTGAAGAAAGGCAAGCGTTTCGCATCCGACATTCACAGAGCCACATCATAAGCACTTCACAGTCTTTCGAAAAATGGCTTGGCAAGAAGTATTTAATGCATGGGTACAACAGTGGAAAAAGTGTGTAAAGTTCAAGGGAAAGTATTTCGAGGAGAAATCCACAGAAGATTCAGATGTTGAAAATTAAGATAACATATTGTACCAGTCTGCGAATTAAATGATCACCCCTCGCAAATCTGCTTATTATGATTTGGTTCAATGTTAATTTGCATATGCGAATTTGTTTTAGAACTATCAATTGCTGCAATGATGTTTAAATTTACATTTTGGTTTGTAATATTTGCTTATTTAATCAATAGAGAGCAGTGCCCATGATATACTTTTTATTCTTAAGTTTGAGTAGTATTCATTATATAAAGTGGTGCTCATTTTTTGGTGGGTGTAGGCATGCATCTCCTTGGGCCACATATTTATGTTGCTAGAAGTGGGTGCTGTTTGTTTAGTCTTTCTTATTTTATTTCAGTTTATTTCCTTTTATACCCAAGTTGGCTTGGAACACAGGAGCAGAACTGTAACTTACCAAGTTTAGCCTTAAAAAGACAGCAGGAATTTGCTGTATATGTAATGTGGTTTAATGTTTCCTTTTTCATAAGGCTTAATAATGATTAATAATTAGTTTGGATTGATATTACATCAGTCCTTAAAGTAGTAGTAGTGGCATGTGATGCAAGAAAGCAAGTGTATGAGCTTATGCAGCATCAGCCAAAAAAAAAATCACATCATTCCCTCCAAATGACTGTCCAGTTCCTCCTTAAAGTTATTTAACCTATCAACTTCCACAACGACAGATGGAAGTTTGTTTCAGCAATTAACCACCCACTGGCTAAAGGCAAATTTCCGCACATCTATCTTTTCTTAATTTGATTTTTTATGGCCCCTTAGGTTTGTAATCTGAACAAGTGGAAGGATTCCATCAGAATTCAGCTTGCTCAACCCAATCAAGGCATTATACACCTCAATCAGATCATCGCACAAGTGACTCGTCTCCAGCTACTGCAATTTGCAGAACTTAAGCCTCTCTTGGTAAGAGGATCCCTTCAATCCCCTCATCAATCTTGTTGCCCTTCTCTGTACACGCTCAAGCAAATCTACATCCTTCCTAAAATGAGGGCTCCAGGCCTCTACGCAGTACTCAAGGCTTGGCCTGACCATTGCCTTATACAGAGGGACAATCACCTCTTTTTCCCTCCTAGCAAAATTCCTATATATCATTGACAAAACCCCATGACCTGCCCTGGCAGCCTGTCTGCATTGCTCAGAAAACTTCCTATCTGACTGAACAATTACTCCCAGGTCTTTTTCATTTTCTACCACCTTAAGTGTAGTATACCACACAGTTGTTACATTTCTCTGGGGTTACTTCTACCCATATGCAATACTTTGCATTTGTCAAAGTTAAACTTCAGTTGCTACTTCTTAGCCCATCTGCCCGAATTTCCTAGATTCTGTTGCAGTAGCACACTGCCAGTACTGTCATTAACAACCCTGCCAACCTTTGTATCATCTGCAAACTTCGATACTAAGCCTGATATACCTTCATCAATATCACTGATAAATATACAAAACAGTGGACCTAACACCAAACCCTGTGGGACTCCACTAATAACATTAGTCCACGAAGAGCAGCACCCATTGATTACCACCCTCTGTCTTCTCCCACTCAACCATCCTTTTATCCATTGTAGCAACTTACCCTTAATAATTTAATCCTTGTTGTTTTTCTTAGCATCCTTTGCCAAAGATTTCTCGTAATCTGCCTTCGCCTGCCTAACCTCCTTTGTGACTTGATTACGGACTAGCTTATATCTGCCATAGGCTTCTGAGTAGCTTGATAATTTATATGCATCCCATGAATTTTTCTTGGTGAATTCGTGACAGAGATGTCACGAATCTCATTAGTTCATTTGATAACCATTTAGGCCTAAACCTTGAACAATATTTCTTAATAGGTATGAAACTTTTAGTAGCTTCCACGATTAATTCCTTGAATGCTTCCCACTTAGAATTTACTGTTGGTAACATTGTCAGTTGATCCCGCTGTACAGAATTTAAAAACTGTCTAAGACCACTGTACTCACCTTTACGGAAGCAAAAACCCTTTCCTTTTACCCCTGATGGTAATTATATCTTTAAGTAAATCCCACATCAGTACACTGTGATCACTGCCACCTAGTGGTTCCTTTATCTGCAAATTCTTAATACTCAAATGATCACTGTTGATAACCAGATCAAGAGTATTACCCTCTCTGGTTGTCTCTCAAACATGCGATGCAGAAAACAATCATCCAATAAATCCACAAAAGTCTTACTAGTGTGTGAGTGACCAACCCACAAGTTCCAGTCAACATCCAGGATGTTAAAATCCCCCATTATAAGACATTCTGATTTACCAGCCCACTCTATTTCTCTGTACAATTGTTCATTGTACTCATTCGAGTCATTAGGCCTATAACACACTCCTACTCTTATTTTTGCTTTCGCAGTGCTTATGTCACACCAAACTGGCTCAACAGTGCACTGTTCATCTATATCAACTAGATACACTTCTTTTGATTTTATGTTTTTCTTAATTAACAGCATGACACCTCCTCCCTTCCTATCCTGTCTATCTTTTCTATACACATTGTACTCCCCAAATTCCAATTCTGCATTCCTAATATCAGGGTGACACCACGTCTCTGATATCCCAACAACATCCGCCTTTGATGTCTTGACCAACACTTCAAATTCATCAAATTTATTTACTATACTTCTAGCATTGGTATACATGCAAGCATAAATGCACCTATTCCTATTCCTAGTTACCCTGACACATCCCATATACCCACCTGTTTCACGATGACTGCCATCCGTCCCTGAAACTACCAGCACCCCTCGCTCCAGGTCGCTACTTATTCTAATAAAAGTTGTGCAAGAATCACTTTCATCTCTGCCAGTGGCTACTGTTAATCTATTAGTCCTTGTATCCCCCCCCCAAGCTAGCAGTTTACCGACCCACCTAACACTGCCTCGATAGCATCAGCAAATATTCTTGCACCCTTCCTATTTAAGTCACCAGGTGGTAGATGACTCTCATCAACCGGTGAAATACCACCACTTTGCTTATTGGAGGCTTGAAGTGGCGAAACCCATGTTTGGTCTCTAGAGCAAAGTTTCCGGCATCCCCCTCTCCCCATACTTCTCCTTCAACCCATGCACGGTACTAAGTACTATAGGTTTCGGTACCTTTCGTGTTTGGGGTTCCCATAAAAAAAAAAAAAAAAAAAGTGTATCCCATCCCTGTAGAAGCAGTCTCTCCTGTCAACAAGCACAGACCACGCTGAAAAAAAATTCTATCCCTTGAGCCTTGCACATTCCCTCCAGGGCCGAATTGATTGACAAGGCTCTCATCATGTGCTCCCTCCTATCGTGTCTGGGCAGAATTGCAGACACTTTCAAATTTAAGCCTAACTCACAACTTTTTTGCAACATTGACCTGTACTTGTTAAGTAAATCTGCAGATCTCCTACTCTTAATGTCATTGGTGTACAACAATATCATCTTTTGTGCCCTTAAAAGATGATATATGCTTTACAATGTCATCAACGTTTGCCCCTGGCAGACATGCCCTGGTCCTGTTCCATCTATCCTTTTTACACAATATATTCCCCGTCTCCCTGACAATAGAGTCACCAACAATAACTAGTTCCTTTGGGACCAGCGCATTCTGCCTTGGAGATTGCTGCTGTGTTGCCTGATGCCCAGGAGTGAGCTCTGGCATTGAGTTGGGCAGCTGAGAGCTTGACAGGTCCCTCATATTAATTTCTTCGAGGGCATCTACCCTACACCTCAAGCTCTCATAGACGCCCAGTAGAATGCTGAGTTGATACCTAATTTCTAGCACACTCTGCACCTGGCACACACAAAGACATCCTCCTTGGCTAGATCATGTTCTGTTCCAGAGAGTTCGGCAAACATTTCACAAGTTGCACATTTTTTTAGGCTGTGATGCGTTGGAGAATCGCCCCCTTCAGTTCTCCCTCGAGTCACAGCACTCCTGCCACTTTGTGCCCGTTGTTTTGCTGCTCTAGTCTGGGGCATGATATTTTAAATGAATAAGATCAATAAATTTAATTAATTAATTGTCAATACTGCGCTATCTAATAGAATCCTAAATGCAGTGATGCGTTTTATGCTATATAATTATATGTTAGAGCTACCTAGTTACCACAATTAAAAATTTGAATTCCCTACTACTCTATATAATAACAATGGCTGCAAGATTCGAACGAAATAACGGTTTTACGTATATTAAGTAGTAATCTACAAAAATTCTTTATCTAAATAAAAATAACCAGTGTAACTATAACTATAAGACTACATATAAAGTACAATATAAAATAACAATCAGGTAAATAAAAAGGCAAACACATCGATTTTTCGGAGCCTGTAATTCACAGCTGTAATTTTTAAAGAGAGTCAGCACCCTCTCTTTAAGTATAGTGATTTTGGTTTGGCGAGTTTGAAATTGAACTGTGAATAGATATTGATTAGTTGATGCATGGGTTTCAACTGGTTTGGAAGAAAGACACAAAATTAAAGGTGCTAATTTGGGAAAATGTACGCAGCAGAAAGTAAACATCTATGTGATACAAAGTGGACTGAGTCTACATGAGGGAGTATTGTAATACCAAGAGATAAAGAGAAAGCCTTGTTTTTTTTTCCCAATGCAGAGGAAGCAATGTTTGTTATGCTTATGCCAAGGAAGGTTATAGGTAATCAGTGTTAATCCCAGTAAGGATATGCAGTCTTGTCTAGAATTCTGAGTGCTGTTGAAAATGAACATAAGAACAAAAGGTTTTTTTTGCATTAAATGAAGTAGGACCAGGTTTTAGAATTTAAATTAACTAGGTTTATCTTCCAGCTCAAGAATAACATGAAGATTGGGATTTAAGAAACTGACGGTAAAAAATCAAGTTGCAGTGTATGTAGAGCAGGGTTTGTTGAAATGAAAAGCTGAACATACAAAGTCTGATCTAAAAATTCTAAGTATTTTGTTTTTCTAAAAAAAATTGGGATCTACACATTTTTATAACAGTGGTCCCCTTTAAAGTAGTCCAACCCCCTAACGACAGACTGTTGTTCTAACGTTCCTGCCACCACTAGAAGCCTTGCTGGACATCTTCAGCTGTGAAGCATTTGAAATCCATAGCTGCATTCTGATGGATGGATGAATCTCATCAAATCTTTGTCCTTTCCACTTCATTTTGATTTAGAGGAAGAGAAAAAACCACATGGGGTAAGGTCATGTGAATATGGAGGAGGGTCTACAGGAACGTTTTTAGGGCAAAATATTCCTGAATGGGGTGTGTGTGTGTGTGTGTTAGAGAAACCATCTGCCACTACAGCTGTAGTGTTTTCACCTGATTTACTGTCTAACCATTAAAGCAAATTCAAAACAAACACCCTGAATATATATATATATATATATATATATAAAAAAAAAAAAACACACACACACATTCTTTTCACATTTTACTGAACCTGTTATACATTTTTTGGATGGTGCAATAGTGTTCTCCCCAGAATATTTTGCCAGCCGGGTGGGGAAGTGTAATACTTCGCAATATTATAAAATTTTCTGTTACTTAGAAATGTGACTTAAGTGATCCAGAGCAAAAATTAATTGCATAATTTAACATTATATGCTTCTGTCACATTGACATTGATCGCATAGTACGTTGTTTTTTTTTTTTTTTTTGTTAGTTGTTGGCGCATCGGCTTCTGTGGCCATATTGCACCTCCCAAGGTTTTTGCATTTTGTACTCTGATCCAAGCCTGAGGTGGGATTCGAACCCGCAACCTTTGGGTTGCCAGGCAGGCACTTTACCCACCCGGCTAGCCCGGTCGGCACATAGTACATTCGAATTAATATCGATCGAGATCAGTGAGCAGTACCATATGGTACCGCGAGAATCACTTAAATTTTAGCCGGGTGGTCGGTTAAATTCACTGAGTGGTGCACCCATTGGATAGGTCCTGGGGAGAACACTGGTGCAAGTTTGGAGACTTTAGCATTAGTAGAGGCATTTGATGCAAGAAAGCAAGCTTATGCAGCATCAGCCAAAAAAAAAAAAAAAAAAATTAAATAAAGAAAATGCATGAGAAAGATCACATTTGACAGATGTTTCGCAGCTTGATCAGCATGTTCATTGCCCAGTATTCCAGAATTAGATTCTGGAATATTGGACAATGAACGATGGATAGGTAGGATGATAGCAGTAATGCATATATTGCACTTAAAGAGTGTGTAAAAATAATACTTTTTGCTAGGGAAGCTTTGTCAACGTGATCTTACGTGGGACTTATGGCAAACAGTTCAGCATCACTATATATACTATATTCTATAGGAAGAGACTGAGAAATTATACTGTTTGGCATGATCACTGCTGAACCTATATGTGCATCTGTTTTGGAACCATCAATGTATGGATGAGAGTAGTAGAACAATTGCATTATATAAGCAGAATGTAGCTGATTCATATATTGTTTTGAGATGTCATTTTGTTTCCATTGTGCAAGGTCCATACTGCAATTGACTGAACCGAATTCCTACAGTGGAAGAGATGCATGGTTATTTTGGTAGATTTTGTCCACACTTAAGTTCCATTCTGAAATTAATCCTTTTAGTTGAATACCTGCTGGCTTGCATATGCTAGAGGTTTGTTATTGTATAAGATTTCCGATTATACAGATACTGCCATTCGAGTCTAGGTAGTCTTTGAATTTTTGCAGCATAGTTCAGCAGAACTTGTCTATAAAGACCGGGTGGTAGTTTGATGACCTGTGTAGGGCTTACAATACCAGTCAAAATCTTAATACCAGTATTTCTGTATTTTTAATTTATGAAACCGGTATTCCAAAAACAAACGTTTTTCTCAATAAATCTTGATGACAATTAGGTGCAATAATGTAAGGAAAAAAATAAGTACTGTTAATTACTTGAATTCATGTTTTAAATAAACTTTTATTGCAATAATAAATATTCTGAAAAAAATCATTAAAATACAGTTATTCTAAAAACAAAAAAATACATATTGTTACTGCAAAGTTTAGTTACATTTAAGAATCCACACTATCTGTCCGAATAAAGTGAGCTCATAAGAAACATAAGCAATCAATAGTATGATTGTTTAAAATGGATCTAATTTTGGTACATATTTGATTAGCGGCAGAAAACGACCTTTCAGATTCTATTCTGGTACTATTGTACTGAGATAATCATAGACGATCTCAGTCCATATTTTCTAGGCTTTGAACTTTTTTTAGCAAAAATAGTTAAAAGTATTTCATTAATTTCCGACTCAAGTTCATCTTTTAAAATCTCATTGGAGTCGGGCAATTTCTTATTTTGGAAAATTTGCGGAACACTGATGTTCTGTTCCACGTTGGTCTTCCATGGTTGAATTATGTTCATCATTTTCTGAAGGAGAACGACGTTTTATTAAGCGAAGTATAATTTTCACTATGGTATTTTTACTGAATCTGGGAGAGAGCAAAGAGTGGGGATAAGGAATAAAGAGAGCAAAGAGTGCAGTTAAGGAATTCTTCACATATATAAATGCAAAGAACAGAAGGACAAATCAGATTGGACCCTTATGTAATGGACGTGGGATAGTATTAGATAGCATAGCTAAAGTTGCAGAAAGAACTCAACAGTTACTTTGCATCGATATTTACATTAAAAAACCCTTTGTGTCAATGAGATATTATGGAAGTGAAGTTGAAAAAAATGTAATTAATGATGTTGAAATTTCAAATGAGAAAACTTTCGCGCCTACAGGCGAGTAAGGCTCCTGTGGTTGATGGCACATACCCTATAATCTTAAAGGAGGCGGCAAGTGAGTGCAATGACCCATTAAGGCTAGTTATGAGAGCATCACTGGACTCAGGAGAGATTCCGTTGGATTGGTGTAAATTGGAACATAAAGGCGGTTCTAGGAGTGTAACGGGATATTACCGACCGACCAGCCTGACTTCAGTAGTAGGGAAAAATCATGGAGGCAATGATCAAGGGTGGAATTCAGGATCATTTAGATGGAAATGGAATTCTGCAGTATACACAGCATGGTTTTGTAAAGGGAAAATCATGTTTAATAAATCTGGTTAGCCATTTTGACAGGTCACTCATGAGCTGGATTTAGGGAATAATTTCAACATTGTTTATTTGGATTTCAGCAAAGCATTTGACTCAGTCCCACATGAGTGGTTACTTTATAAGTTGGAGCAGGCTGGAATCATAGGGAAAATCCTTAGATGGATAGCACAATGGCTTGAGGGCACCAGGCAGAGGGTTGTGATAAATAGTTATTCCTCAGATTGGGTTAATGTAAGAAGTGGGATTCCCCAAGGATCAGTATTGGGACCACTGTTGTTTTTGATTATCTTAAATGACATCTATGAAGGGATGGAGAACGTGAGGTCTAAACTTGCAGATGATGCAAAGATCAGTAGAGTAGTTAATGATCGCCGCCAAGCAGAGCTTCTTCAGAGTGACCTAGATAGACTTCCAGGATGGTCAGAAAAGTGGCAGCTATGCTTTAATTCAGCAAAATGCAAGATCTTATACAGTTGGTGGAGTTGAACTAAAGTCAGTAGTGGAGGAACGGGACTTGGGAGTTACGATGCGGTCAGACATGAAGTTGTCCGAGAATTGTGGACAGGTTGCAATGTTGCATGGTGTCCTATCAATGATTTATCGAACATTTGCTAGTAGAGATAACGACGTCATAATCACATAAAGGTGATTTTATAACCTTTATGTGATTAAATTATAAACAATTATTTCTTTTAAATTAGTACTGAAAAACCGGTATTTGTTGTATCAATACCGGAAAAAAAATTACCAGGATCCCGGTATTCGAGATCCCGTGCTCTCGGTATTGTAAGCCCTAGATCTGTGTATAAACTATGCACAGATAATGTACAAAATGCTCTGGAAACAACAAGTAAAGACCATGACAAATAGGATCTAACCAATTTACGATACTTTTCCTAGCTGAGGAGTAGATGGGGAACCATAATCTAATCTAGACTGTATCGTTGCATGATAAATGTGTAGAAGTGAATAACAATCAGCTTCCCATTTCATAAAAGGTGTTGTTTGGAGAATGTTTAATTTTTAGAAACTGTACATAGATATTTTATGTGTTCTAGGAGAAGATTGAGTGGGATTTGCTGATTGCTTATTCTTAATTCTGGATCAGAATGCATCTTTCATTTTCTGAAGAAATGTACTGCTGTTGTCTTGTATCAAGATTTGATATCCACAACTATTTTATTTATAGCACCTTGAAGCTATTTCTCTACTGTGTGCATATTCTGTGAGTGACACGAAATGGTGAAGCATATAGATATGTTTCAACTGTTTCTGGAATAACTTCTGTGACAAGATTGATTTTGATTGCAAATAGGATTGTGTTGAGGACCAAGCCTTGGAGTACTCCCTGTTCTTGATTGTATATTTGAGACAGAATATGATGGTAATGGACTTGAAAAACTCTTTCACGCATGAAGTTCTGGATGAACTTTGGTAGATGGATTCACATTCCTAGTTTGTGCAATTCCTGCAAGATGCCATATCTCAAGGTAGTATCAAAAGTCTTCCCAATATCACACATCATGACAAGGTTTTGGAGAAAAGTGTTGTGTATATTTCCTTTGGCCTTTGTCATTATGTCTAGTATTGATCTGTTTTTCCGAATCACATATTGGCTTGGACTGAGAAGATTATGCATCTCAAGAAACCAACCATGTTAACCACTCATTCAACATTTTTTCTAAAGTTTTACCAAGACAGATAGTGTGGGTAATCATCATCAGCCATTTTCAATGTGCTGCAGGATGAAGGCCTCTCCAGCAACATTCCAGTTGCTTCTGTTTTGTGCAATGGCCATCCATTTACTACCCACAAACTCATGAATTTCATCTGTCCATTTCCGTTGTTGTCTTCCAGGTTTTTGTCTAGCTCCTCTTGGGTACCATTCTGTTATTTTCTTAGTCCATCTGTCATCATGTCTTCGAGCCATGTGTCCTGCCCAAGACCATTTTAGTTCTTTAGTTATGATAAGAATGTCCTTTACTTGAGTTTGCTGCCTAATCCATGTGTTTCTCTTCTTATCTAACAGTCTGATTCACAATATAATTCGTTCCATTCTTCGCTGTGTAGTTCTCAGCTTCTCTTCCATTCTTTTGGTGAGTGCTCAAGTTTCACTTCCATAAGTCATGGTGGGGAGTATACATTGGTTCATTATTTTACATTTCAGACAAATTGGGATATTACTCCTCAGTATGTGACTATATTTCCTGAATGCTATCCATCCAAAATTTATTCTTCTCTTGACTTCCATCCATTTATCATTATTACAGCTAATGACTTGTCTCAGATAAGTATGACTCCACCTTTTCAATTACTGCTGTATTTTGTGAAGCAGCTTGCCATCATTACTTTTGTTTTAGCCATATTCATCTTTAGTCCAAAATCCTTACTAACTGTGCATAACTGATTAAGATTTTCCTCTAATTCTTTGGGATCGTGGCTTATGACCACAATGTCATCTGCAAATCGTAAATGGTTTAGGTACTCTCCGTCCACATTGACTCCTTTCTGCGACCAGTCTAATCTTCTGAAAGCTTCCTCAAGGGCAGCAGTAAACAGCTTCGGAGATATTGTGTCTCCTTGTCGAACTCCTTTCTCGATTTTAAATTTGCTACTGTCTTTGTCTAGTCTAATAAAGGATGTAGCACTCTCATATATTTTCTTCAAAATCATAATATATGGAGTATCTATGCCTTGTCTTTCCAGTGCCCGAAACATTGCCTTATGCTGTATGGAGTCAAATGCCTTTTCATAATCCACAAATGCCAGGCATAATGGTGTTTTATATTCATTCGCTTTCTCCATTAGCTGTGATATTACGTGAAGGTGATCCATAGTTGAGAATCCTGTCCTAAAGCCAGCTTGCTCTTTCGGTTGATTCTCATCAAGTATTCTTTCTAATCTGTTAGTAATGACCCTTGTGAACAACTTGTAGATGTGGATAACAAGCTAATTGGTCTATAATTTCCAATTTCTGATTTATCTCCTTTCTTATGCAGCAAAACTATGATTGCATTATTCCACTCCTTAGGTGCCACATCTTTTCTAATGTATTTTGTGAAGAGGCTTGCCAGTTTTTGTGTCGTGTCTCTTCCTCCCAATTTTAACAACTCTACAGTAACTTCATCTTCCCCCAGAGCTTTCTGATTCTTCATTTTCTTCAACGCATGTTCTACCTCATCAGGAAGTATATCAAGTATGTTGTATGTGTTACTAATTTGCGATCCATCTTCCCCACTGCTGGCATCATTCCCTTGCTCCTTGTATAACTCTTTATAGTAGTCTTCTGCTATTTGAATTATGCCTTCTCTGCTATTCATAAGTACACCATCGCTATTGTTCAGTTTCAGTATCATTTGTCTTTCTGTATTACTGCTGATTTAAATCCTTTGTTTTCCCTTAATGCTTGTTCTACTTTTCTTATGTTAAATTTTCTTATGTCCTCTCTGAGTCTCTTTCTAATGGCTTTGCATAACTCAGTATACTCAATTTTCTCCCTGTCAGTGTTTTTCTTGCTCTTCATTTGTCATCTTCAGTTCATCATGACAAGTGTTTCTTGACTGATTTTTTCTTCTTTGGAATTCTTTTAACCTATAGGTTTCTTGGGCTTTATCACTTTCAGAAAGTTGTAAAAAATCGATATCTTGGTCCTGAACAGTCTGCAGAAGCTCAAACTTGTTCTTAAGTTCCAGTACATACTGCTTTTTCTCCTCTTCTGTTATCTCAAAGACCTTTGTATTATTTACTCGAGTCAGTTTTTTCCTTTCTTTTTTTACATCTATATCAAGTGTGCATCTTACCATTCTGTGATCGCTTCCAACATTTACCTTGTTCAGGAAAGTAACATCATTCACGATATATCTTCTGTTAGTGAGGATGAAGTCGATTTCATTAGTTGTTAATCCATTTGGGCTCTTCCATGTCCACTTTCTGTTCACCCTTTTCTTGAAAAAAGTGTTCATTACTAACATTCCTCTAGATTCTGCAAATTCCACAAGTCTTTCACCAATTCCAAAGTTTCCTATAGCTCCCCTTTCTGCACTGTTTTGTCTCTTTCCAACCTTAGCATTGAAGTCCCCCATAATGATAGTGTAGTGAGTTCTCTGTTCATCTAGAAGACTCAATTTCGGTGTACATTTCTTCAACCTCTTCATCATCATGGCTCAATGTTTGTGCATAAATCATTATAACATTTAGCTTGTACCCCTTAGAAATCCTGAGTAGTAGTCTTGATACCCTTGGTGATGTACTTTTGAATTCCAAAATGTTGTTTTTTATATCTTCATGGACCAGAAAGCCAACTCTATCTTCACTCCTTTCACTGTTTCCATTGGTGTACAGCAGATTTCCACTTGATAAACTTATAAGTGATTCATTTCTTCTTCTTGTTTCAGCCAAACCGATGATATTCCAATTTACATTCTCTAATTCCTTTTCCAGCTCTAGTATCCTGTCTTCACGGATGAGCGATCTTATGTTGTAACAGGCCAAGTTCAGTTTCCGTGCATGGCAGCCTGATTGTACCCAGAGATTCTTAGCACCCTCTGCTTCCTCTCTGATCCTCTTGCTGCCGTAAGAGGGGGAGTGAAAGCCACTAGGGACTGAGGGCCATTTGTTTCGTTGTGATGTCATGTGCTGGAGGGTTTGGTCTTTTCCTCTTCACACTGACCAGGCGTCTTGAAGAGAACCACTCTACATGTTCGTTGCCACCTAAGTGACGTAACAGGGCTTACCATCGAGAAGGTGTGCATGAGTGGATTTTAGGGAGGCTGCCAACTGGACTTCTCCTAAATCTTCTGAAATAGAAAGATATTAGATCTATCAGTGTTTTGGACTGAGATAACACACAGAATGCCTGTTCCCCTCTAAGTGTGCGTAACAGGGCAATATTTATTTGGATTTGAGTGGTCTTTGCCTGGTTTTGGAATAGTCAGCACAAACGAATGCCACCAAGGGTCTGGATATGTGTCCTCCAGATATATTCTGTTATAAAGCAGTAAGAGTGTGCATAAGGACTTTTTAGTGAGATATTAATCATTTGGTAATGGATTCCATCTGGGCCTGCTACGCTTGGTGTTGATTTGCCTAAAAATGCAATTCATTTATAGTAAATGGTTGATTATATGGTATATCTATGAGTTGTGTGAAAATTAACCTTGTATTTTTTTAATTTGAGCTTTATATTTTTGAAAGACTGGTCTATATGAGTATGTTGAAGATATTCTGCAAAACTGCTCTAATAGGTTTGCAATTTTTTCTGGGTCAATTATGTCATGACCTTTCAAGCTCATTATCAGCATAGGGGCTGTTGAATATTTGCCTGAAATTTGTCTAATCTTATTCCAAATGATTCTACTGTCTGTATTTCTATTAATTTTTCTGGCAAAAGATATCCAGGATTCTTTTTGATATTTCTATATATAACGGCCTTTGCTCTGGCTTTCTTATATTTTGTTAGACTGGCTGTAGTAAACTTTCTGAATAGATTCAAAGCCCTATTTTATCTTTATTTGCCTCAATGCATCCTTCATTCCACCATTTTTGTAATGTTTGTGGTACTGACTGGGTGCCTTTGGTATTGCAATATTTGCTGCAGATTATTTGTGCTAAATACGATTAATGTTTGTATTGATAATTTATTGTAAACTCCTCTGACCTGGTGATCATGTCAAAGTATAAACAAGAATTTTTTTTTTTTTTTTATTTGTGATATAACCAACAGTACTATTAATACCAACTATAACAGTAAAACCAGATATTATTTATTAATTTTGACTCCTTTCAGAACAAATGGACTGTACTATAGACTATTCTGACTCAATGAACTTCTGAATGCTTTTCATTCAAAACCAAGAGAGTTCATACAAGCTATAGTTATTTAAAAATAAATAAATAAATAAAAAATAAAAATAATACAGAACATAACTACCATTAATGGACAGCTGGTCTTCCAGAAATAGGTGCAATAATTACATACTTCAAAATCAGAAGGCCACAAACTTGTTGACACCTAGGAAAAATTTAGTTACATATTTATATAGTTAACTCTTAGTTATTGAATGTAATGGAGGGAAAAGGGGCATTGATTAAAAAAAATACAGATAATGCAAAAAATTCATAACTTGCACAATACTGTACTTAACTGCTTATAAGAGAGATTAGCCTAATAGCATATATGCAGGGCACAAAGACAGGACTTTCTAAAACTCGCAAAATTTATATAAAAAAAAAAAGAGGCTGCTTTGTATCTTTCAGTAAAGTTTACCATTATCAGAAAGAACTGTACCAGGGCTATACTGACTAAGATTTAGAACTGACCCACTTTATAAATAAATACAGATATACTAATAATCATGACTCACATAATAAATGTTTATCAGACAGCTAAGTGGTCACCCTGATCTAAACTATAAAACTGTAGGCCTTTAACCTTCTGTTACTCACACCTTCAATTTAATAAAAATGCTCACATGGCATCTGTGAGACACCTCATTTTGTTTTAATAATAAAAAATTTACTTTGAGCTTTTTTTTTTACTCGATTGAAAATGGTGATCTGTTAATTATGATTTCCTCAACTTAATTTAAACATATTGAACAAAAGAGAAACCAATAATAAAGTTTTTATTATACTTTTTTAGAATTTTCAAGGTCACTCATTACTGGAATAAAACAAATATTCATGTGGTGTTTGGCAGACAACCTGAATTTTTGGAATTTTTGTTAGCTGTTTGACTTAGACACAAAACCAAAGCTCTATGGCAAGATTAGACATCTCTCTCTGTGCCTCATGTAGGAATGCAGCGTAGGAATAGGAATTGCAAAAGATAGACACTTTTGCTTGCCTGTCATCTGTTAAACACCAAATAAAAAATTAATGTCTTGGAATAGTATATCAAAATTAAAACAGAAAACACTGTATAACCAGTTAAGAGGATATTGGTGGTCAACAGGAGGATTATATTTCATTTACAAATGAAAAACATAAAAAAAAATTTAAAAAGTGGCATATGTCATACTAGCAGCAACAGAAGGTCAAATTTCTAACAATATTGCTTCTAAATTGCTAGGTCCTTTAAATTGCAAATTGCGATAACTTGCTATAGACTACAGTTTGACAACTGTAGTAAGGACAACCACTCTCCATGAGTTTGGCACGTCGTTCATTTAGTGGGGGGGGGGGGTATGGTTGTTTAATGGCACATTAGCAGCTATGGCTATAGTGTGCCTATTTGTAAGAATATCAGAAAATAATTAAGAATGAAGCAGTTCAATTTCATTTCAGTTCTGAAACCTATTCATAAAAGATTATGCTCTCCAATTTGTTTCAAAAAGCAGAAAAGTTCCTTAATATTTGCCTCCTCTCCGATGATATGATGTAATGTCAACGGTTCTTGAAGATTAGCCAGATTTTGAAGTACGATGTGGTTGATAGTGTGGACAGTCAATCAAAATATGTTTGACTGTTAGATGCTCAGAGCAGGGTGAACACTGAGGAGGATCATCGCCTGCGAGTAGATGGAGGTGAGTCAGACGGGTATGCCTTATTCTAATCCGTGCGAGTACCACTTCTTCTCGCCAAACTGTCCGAATGCATGAGTGCCATAATTTTGGGTCCTGTTTCAACTGGAAAAGTTTGTTATTTGTTTCTTTATGCCATAACTCTGTCCACTGTGCATGGTATGCTGTTTGAGTTATGATATTATAATAAGAAGCTGGAATGAAGACAGAGGTTAAGTCTAAGGTTGATGAATTTTTAGCAGATATATCAGCCAGTTCATTTCCTTTTATGCCTGAATGTGCTGGAATCCAGCAAAACTTCGCTAGTTGTTGACTATAATCAATTTGCAATAGCAAACTCCTGATTTTCATTAAAATATAGTGATTCTTTTGAGAGGGATTCTGCATTGCTCTAATTGAGCTGAGAGAGTCAGTGTAAACTATATATTTTGCAGATGGGTGTAGATCAAATTTTCTAGAGCTAATTGTATTGCATACAGTTCTGCTGAAAAGTTGCTATACTCAGGTGGAAGAGAAGCTGATATGATAGCAGGGGGAAACACTGCTGCTCCAACAGTTGAAAGAGATTTGGAACCATCCGTATATATCGGCAAGAAGTCAGCACAGCTTTGAATATGGCTAGCATGGAGTTGTTGCACATTCAGTGTCAGTAGGCGATTCTTTCCCCATTGTAGAAAATAAGTATCACAGGTCAGTTGAGGAAATGGGGTCCACTGTGGATGAGAGTAATTCTTTATCTGTTGCCTATTGTGGAGAGGAACATTCCAGTTCTGTGATATTTCAAAGAGCCGTAGGCCAGCTGGTCGGATTTTACTTGGTTTATTTTTATAGAGATTAACTAGTGGTTGATTAAAAAGGTATGGCTGAATAGGATGCAAAGAGCAAGTCTGTATTTTGGCTGCATATTTAAGTAACAGCATTTTTCTGCATAGATGCAGAGGAGGCTCATGAGCTTCAATGTATAGACTATGAGTTGGAGTTGTCCTATATGCACCAATTGCAATCTGCGGTGCATTACGTTAAATAGGATCCAGCTAGTGTAGTTCACTCCTTCGGGCAGAATCATAAACTGGAGCACCATAATCTAAACGGGATCTAATCAATGTTCTATATAAGAACAGCAAAGTCATACAATCTGCTCCCCAAGACAGGGCAGATAAAGCTCTTAGCATGTTGATCTTTTTGAGACAGGTAGTACGTAATAATTTAACATGCTCAAAGCAGTTCAGCTTACTGTCCAGGATTAGTACCAAGAATCTGATATTTCTGGCAATCGGAATGGTGAATTTGATATTAGCATTAGTAGAGGCATATGATGCAAGAAAGCAAGCTTATGCAGCATCAGCCAAAAAAAAAAAAAAAAACTTCCACTTCACCCCTTCCGTTCGTTCAAAATACCTGTCCAGCTGAGTCTTAAATTTTTAGGCTATCAACTTCCACAACAAGGGATGGAATTCTGTTCCACCAACCAACTACCCACTGACTAAAGGCAAATTTCCGCACATCTATCCTATATCTGTCTTATCTCAATTTGAATTTATGCCCTCTCAGGTGATTATTCTGAGCAAGAGGCAGAATCCCATTAGCATTGAGCATGCTCAAACCATTCAAGGCTTTATACACCTCTATCAGATCAGCTTGCCGGTGCCTAGTCTCCAGACACTGTAATTTGCAAAACTTAAGCCTTTCTTTGTAAGAGCAACCCTTTGTTCCATTCACTAATCTTGTTGCCCTTCTCTGTACTCGTTCTAGCAGCTCTACATCCTTCTTGAAATGAGGCCCCCAGACTTGTACACAGTACTCAAGGTGTGGCCTGACCATTGCCTTATACAAGGGAATAATCACCTCCTTATCCCTGCTAGAAAAATTCCTGTATATCATTGACAAGACACCATGAGCTACTCTTGCAGCCTGTCTGTACTGCTCAGAGAACTTCATATCTGCCTGCACAATTACCCCCAGGTCCTTTTCATTCTCTACCACTATCAGTGTAGTACCACAGAGTTGATACATTGCTCTGGGGTTGCTGTTTCCCATATGTAGTACTTTACATTTGTCAATGTTAAACTTCATTTGCCACCTATCAGCCCATCTGCTCAACCTTTCCAGATCCTGTTGCAGCAGCATAGCGTCAGTAGTGTCCTTAAGAACCCTGCCAACCTTTGTATCGTCTGCAAACTTGGACATTAAGCTTGATATACCATCATCAATATTATTTATAAATACAGAAAACAATAATGGACCCAACACTGAACCCTGAGGGACTCGACTAATAACATTTTTAGTCCACAATGAGCAGTGTCCATTGATTACCACTCTCTGTCTTCTCCCCCTCAACCACCTCTTTATCCTTAGCAGCAATTTGCCTCCAATGCCACACTGCTCCAATTTGTGCAGCAGTTTTCCATGTGCAACAGTAATAAAGCCTTTCTAAGATCGAAGTATATAATATCAAAGTTATTCCCTGCATCCAGTTCTTTTGTGGCTGCATCATAGTATCCAATCAAATTGGTCAGGCAACACTTCCCCTTAACAAAACCATGCTGTGTCTGAGCTATAATTGAAATCTTGTCTAGATGATCCTGCAGTGCTTCTTTAACTAGTGCCTGCATTAATTTTCCTGGAACAGAAGTTAAACTCACAGGTCTATAATTACTTGTGTCAGGCTTTTGATCCTGCTTTGTGAATTGGGATCACATTTGCACATCTCCAGTTTATGGGTACCTCCCCTGATTCCAAGGAAGCTCTCATAATTATGGCTAAGGGTTTGCTTACTTCCTTTGCTGCCTCCTTTAATAAAACTGGATAGATCCCATCCACCCCAGGTGCCTTTCTTGTGTTTATCTTCAACAATCCGAAGTTCAGGATCTGTATGCAATTTGCATTGATTGCAAAAGTGGATCGCAACTGTTTTCTCTTGAGAAAGACTATATCCATTGAGCTCAGCCACCTTTTGTACTATATTGAGAGACATCTGCAATTGCCTTTCGATAGATCTCATATTCTGAGAATGGCAAGAAAGAGAGAGAGAGAGAGAGAGAGATCATCAGCATAAAGGTACGCCTCTACAGTATTTGGGAGTTCTTTTGTGATGGAATCAATTGTGAGGGTGAACAAGGTTGTACTCAAAACTGACCCTTGTGGTACTCCTTCTTTCTGTAAGAATGTAGTAGAAAGGGAATTCTGATATCAGACCTGGAAAGATCTGCTCTTGAGGAAGTTCCTAATAAATATAGGCAGGTTGCCAGACAGACCATGATTATGGAAGTCACGGAGAATGACAGAATGCCAGGTAGTATCGAATGCCTTCTCCATATCTATGGAGACCATAACTAGGTGTTCGTTTTTAACAAAGGCATTGCGAATTTCAGATTCAGCCTTGATCATCATCACATCAAAGGAGGCCCTGTTTTGGCGAAAGCCATGCTGATTATTACTTAGAAGATGTTCGCTTTCAATTATCCAAGTGAGTCGACTGTGGATCATTTTTTCAAGAATTTTACCAAGGCAACTGGACAGAGATATTGGTCTGTAACTATTAGGATTAGAGGGGTCTTTTTCAGGTTTCAAAAAGGCCAGAACTGTAGCATGGTGCCAAGAAGTGGGATAAACATTTCCCAGAAAGATTTGGTTAAAGAAGGCTAGCAGCATTTGTAAGTTTTTCTCATCAAGGTGCTGTAACATAACATAATATATCCCATCTGGCCCAGCAGCACTGTTGCGTGTTGTTCTGATGTCTTGCAAAAGTTCACAGCATCTGAGCGGCTGGTTATATGGAAGTAACAGTGGGGTTCGAAAGTTGATGTGTCTCTGTTCTGTGGTGGTGGTCTTAGTTTTCTGAAATTCCTGAATGTAGGTGGAAGCAGCTGAGACGTGAGCAAAAGTTTTGCCTATGGCATTTGCTATATCCAAGAAGAGCAGAGACACCTAGACCATTGCAGGAAAGAATTGGGGAAGTAACAGTTGGAAACTTCCCGGAAAGCTGCCGAATTTTCTTCCATATTAATCGTGGGTTCGTGCTTCTATTGATAGTCAATGCAAACCGAGTCCAAAAATCTTTCTTGGCTTGTCTTTGAATGAGATGCACTTTTGCCTTTAGTTTCTTGTAGTTAATAAGATTAACTGTAGTTGGCGTTTCACAAAATAAATTCCATGCTTTATTTTTTTTTTTTTTTTTGCGCTTTTGTGCATTCCTCATTCCACCAACAGTGGTATATTATTATTATTATTATTATTATTATTATTAGCCATATGGTGCAAGGAAGCCTGAGGCTTATGCTGCACCAGCCAAAAAAAATTTCCCGAGTTACCCTGACCCTGAAAGAGAGAGAGAGAGAGAGAAATAGAAAGGAATCACCAAGAAAGAGAAGAATGATGATATCCAGCTCAGGACCCTGGGTTTACCAAGCCCATACTCACCAGATGTGAGTCCCTGGGGTAATGTTTGCTTACTTATATCTTCATGCCACTACTAATACTATATCTCAAAAAACTAATATTCTTAATGCACGAACAATCACTGCCGACCGCCAGACCAAGAGCCACCCCCTCTGCCCGCCTCCCGAACATGCTACTGCAGAAATGTGCAATATAAGAAATGAAACTGCAATCTCTATCCACTGAGAACAGTTTCTTATGCCTCGCTTTAATTATAATTCATATTTTTAGCATATCAAAAATTGTTTTTAATGACAACCGCATAAAACGTTAATTTCGGAGCTTATGGTTACTCTCTCGTATCCACACAGACACCAGAAAACAAAATTGCTACATATAACAAAAAAAAAAAACTGCTGCCATTGAATGAATAAGCCAGAATGTAGCTACCAGATACCAAGGAGTTTAGACACTGACATTAATTTAAACAGCAGTGTATGGCTGTAAGAGCTTTACGTTATAGTATATATTACGTAAGAGCTTTAGGTTAAAGTGGTATATATTGATGATGGTATATCAAGCTTAATGTCCAAGTTTGCAGACGATACAAAGGTTGGCAGGGTTGTCAAGGACACTACTGACACTATGCTACTGCAACAGGATCTGGAAAGGTTGAGCAGATGGGCTGAGAGGTGTCAAATGAAGTTTAACATTGACAAATGTAAAGTACTACATATGGGAAACAGCAACCCCAGAGCAACGTATCAACTCTGTGGTACTACACTGGCAGTGGTAGAGAATGAAAGGGACGTGGGGGTGGTTGTGCAGGCAGACATGAAGTTTTCTGAGCAGTGCAGACGGGCTGCAAGAGTAGCTCATGGTGTATTGTCGATGATATATAGGAATTTTTCTAGCAGGGATAAGGAGGTGATTATTCCCTTGTATAAGGCAATGGTCAGGCCACACCTAGAGTACTGTATACAGGTCTGGAGGCCTCATTTCAAGAAGGATGTAGAGATGCTGGAACGAGAAGCCAGTGTCCAGCGATGTACACTGGCTTCACTTCCTTGGATTTTATGTATTTCTTAACTAATAGCATAACCCCTCCTCCCTTCCTATCCAGTCTATCCTTTCTGTAGACGTTGTACTCCCCAAATTCCAGTTCTGCATTCCTTATATCTGTGTGACACCACGTCTCTGATATCCCAACAATATCTGCCTTTGATGTTTTGAGCAATACCTCAAATTCATCAAATTTATTTACTAAACTCCTAGCATTGGTGTACACGCAAGTATACATGCACCTATTTCTATTCTTAGCTACCCTAACACAACCCATGTGTTTACTTGTACCACAATGACTCCCTGCAGTCTCTGAAATATCCTGCATCTTGTTTTTCAGGCTTCTGCTCATTCCAATAGAAGCAGTGCAAGAATCTCTTTCACCTCTGCCAGTGGCTACTGTTAATCTATTCGTCTTTGTCTCCCCCAAGCTAACAGTTTTCCGACCCACCTAACACTGCCTCGATAGCATCAGCAAATATTCTTGCACCTTTTCTATTTAAGTGTATCCCATTCCTGTAGAAGCAATCTCTCCTGTTAACAAGTACAGTCCAGGCTGAAAAAAATTCTACCCCTTGAGCCTTGCACAATCTTTCCAGGGCCGAATTGATCGACAAGGCTCTCATCATACACTCCCTCCTATCGTGTCTAGGCAGAATTGCAGACACTTTCAAATTCAGCCCTATTTCACGGCTTTTTTTCAACAGTGACCTGTACTTGTTAAGTAATTCCGCTGGTCTCCTACTCTTGATATCATTAGTGCCAACGTGTACAACTATATCACCTTTTGTGCCCTTAAAAGATGATATCTGCTCTACAACGTCATCAACCTTTGCCCCTGGCAGACATACCCTGGTCCTGTTCCACCTATCCTTTTTACAAAGCATGTTTCCCATTTCCCTGACAATAGAGTCACCAACAACTACTAGTTCCTTTAGGACCAGCGCATTCTGCCTTGGGGGTTGCCGCTGTGTTGCGCGATGACCAAGTGCAAGCTCTGGCGTTGATGTGGGCAGCTGAGAGCTTGATGGGCCCCTCAATTTAGTTCCTTCGAGGGCATCCACCCTGTCCTTCAAGCTCTCATATAGGCCCATAAGAACGCTGAGTTGTTGCCTGATTTCGATACAAAAATAGAAATACAAATTATACAAAAATAGAAATACAAAAATACAAATTACAGTGTCTGGAGACTAGGTACCAGCGAGGTGATCTGATAGAGGTGTATAAGGCTTTGAATGGTTTTAGCATGCTCAATGCTGATGGGATTCTTCCTCTTGCTCAGAATAATCACCTGAGAGGGCATAAATTCAAATTGAGGAAAGACAGATGTAGGATAGACGTGAGGAAATTTGCCTTTAGCCAGTGGGTGGTTGGTTGGTGGAACCGACTTCCATCCCTTGTCGTGGAAG
The DNA here is from genome assembly GCF_048544385.1 of Mastigoproctus giganteus. Taxonomy (NCBI): domain Eukaryota; kingdom Metazoa; phylum Arthropoda; class Arachnida; order Uropygi; family Thelyphonidae; genus Mastigoproctus; species Mastigoproctus giganteus. Next base: position 232,346,106 of record NC_143577.1, read on the forward strand.
CTGATAGCCTAAATAAGTTTAAGGCTCAGCTGGACAGGTATTTCGAACGAACAGAGGGGTGAAGTGGAAGTGGGTATTTTTTATTTATTTATTTGTTTTTTGGCTGATGCTGCATAAGCTTGCTTTCTTGCATCAAATGCCTCTACTAATGCTAATGCTAACAGTTGAAATGGCGTCGAGTCTTGGAATTTGATAATGGAATTGAGCTTTTAGCTGCAAATAAAATGTAGTTATATAATTTTTTTGTCCAATGTGATTGCTGACTGAAATTTGTCCCAATTAGCTGTAGAGAATTTCCATTTCCTGCAGGGTTGGTCTAATGGTGGTTGTGTAGTCATCAGATTACAAACAATTGGAAAATGATCGCTGCCCATGGGATTATCCAGAGCAGACCATTGCATGACTGAAAACAGTATCAGGGAGCAAATCGACAGGTCAATGGCAGAAGTCTGTCCATTAGGTAACTGTATATGGGTGTGTGAGCCACTATTAAGAAGTGTGAGGTTGTTTTTCCAGTAAAGTTTCAATCAATTGGCCACATCTGTCTAATTTAGATGATCCTCATAAAGGGTGATGGCCATTGAAATCCCCTAGCAGGCAGATAGTGGAGGGTAGCTGTATTAAAAGTTCTTCAAGGTCATTATAAGAGTAAGTATGATTTGGTGGGAGATAAAACTGAGACTAGTGTTAAAGCAGTCTGAGTAATCAGATGCACATCGACAGCTTCGATTTGGGTTTGGAGAGTGATTTGCCTAGCTGGAATCCTTGAGCTAATTAAAATAGCTACACCACCATGAGCAGAATCGGATGTATTCCGATCTCGTCTATAAATTGAGTAGTTTTTTATGGAAATTTGAGCAGTTAAATAGGTTTCTTTCAGGTAGAAACCAACTGGAGAGTAGCGGTTAATTAAGTATTGAATGTCGTCAATGTTGCCATGAAAGCCTCTGCAATTCCATTGCAAGATGTTAGGCATTACTTGAATTTAGAAGAAGAAGCTGTACCTGACATGGCTGTCTTATGGCATTCAGGATTTGGTTTGTCTCTTTTCGAAAAGGTAGGGCGACCGGTGTCCATATCCTCTTCTTCTATAAATATTTCCAGAATTGGATCTTCTTGTTTGGATGGGTACTCTGCATCCACTGATGTATCCTGAATAATCTTTTTTGAAGGAGGACTATGATTTTTTGAAGTAGTAGAATTGACTGGTGGAGGAGAAGATTTCGCTGGTATCGTAAGAGGCGTATTGCTTGCTTGGTCTGAGTGCTTAAGGGGATTGAAATGTTGCTGAGAGAGGACAGCCCGAGCCCAGTCGGAGATTGTTCTGTTTTTTTTTTTTTTTTTTTATGAAAACCCCAAACACGATTTTGATGGAATGGTAACATCAGTTTGAGTTGCTATTGTTTGATATTTTTTTGCAATATTGGCATATGTAGGTTTAGGGATAGTGGGTACAATTAATTTTCTTGCTTCCTGATAACTAACTTTATTTTCAACTTTATATTTCACAATTTTTTTCTCCATTTTCCATCTCTCACATGTCTTAGAGTAGGCAGGATGGTTGCCTTTGCAGTTGGGACAGATCATTTCTTTCACCAAACAATCACTTTCAATGTGATCGGAGGATCCACAGTTGGGACAAACTGGGTTGCCTCTGCATGCCATTTGAGAGTGGCCATACTTTTGGCATTTATAATATCTCAACGGATTGGGTATGAAAGGACGAGTGCGGCAAAGTACTTATCCTGCTTTTACTGATGAGGGCAGATTTGGACTGTTAAAGGTAAGAATTATATTTCTGGTAGGTATGAGTATTAGTATTGGCCGCATGGTGCAAGAAAGCCTATGGCTTATGCTGCACCAGCCAAAAAAAAAAAAAAAAAAAAAAAAAAACCGAATAAAACAATGATAAAAAAAAATAATAATAAATAAATAAATAAATAAATAATAATAATTAATAAAAGAAAAGGAAATTAAACCTATCATCCTATGTGCTTCCCTGACCCAAAGGTACTATCCAGATGACCTTTGAATTTCCCCAAACTGTCAGCCTCTACCACCCATGTAGGCAACTTATTCCAGTAATTTATAACTCGCTGGCTAAAATAAAACTTCCTGCAGTCCAATCTAAACATTTCCCCCCGTAACTTGAATTTATGTCCCCTAGTTCTAGCATCATTTATAATCTTGAAAATTTCGTCCTCATTCATCTTACTGATGCCTCTCAGAGCCTTAAACACTTCAATCAAATCTCCTCTAAGGTGTCTAGTTTCCAAACTCTGCAACCCACATATTCGAAGTCTTTCTTCATAAGGGCGCCTTTTGCCAATCTCACCAGGCAAGTTACCTGTCTTTGCACCCTTTCAAGAAGCTCGATGTCTTTCTTTAGGTGCGGTCTCCATACTTGAACACAGTACAGTAATACCCCGAAGTTACGCGATAGGTGGGTCCGACGAAAACCGCGTAAGTCGAATTCGCGTAAGTCGGGGTACAACTTTGCATATAAATACATATAAATTTTGCTTAATTGGGACCAAGGACTAACAAAAACACTAGTTTAGAAGAAAAATATTAATAAAATTGCAGTTCTTTATACATATTAATACAAAATATGTATTAAAAAAACAAATGACTTACGTTAAAAAGTTATTTCGATGTCGATGGCTTCATAAAATCTAACAAATTCGTCTGACGACACAGCGCGTTCTTTTTTTCACGCAGAATTTCTTCGTAGCAAGCTAATAATTTTTTTATTCCTTGCTTTGTAGCTATAACGCGTTCTTCGTTGGAGTCTATGTTTTCTAAAATTTTTAAGCCCTTTACAATTGAGCCCTTTTCAATTTTCAACCTGTCAAGTTTGCAATTGTCATGTGCTTTTCGCCGTTGCTTCATTTAGGCCTGTAGCACATGCAATATCACATGGTCTTTCATTTCGCTCAAAGCGTTTCACAGTTTCATATTTTTTCTCTATCGACAGAGGCGGACTGGCCATAAGCCTTACCGGGGAAACCCCGGTGGGCCAGTGTGATTTTTGCCATAAACCATAGTATGAGGCCACTATAAATTTTCCCGGGTAAGAATTTTTGACCCAGTCCGCCTCTGTTTATCGATAATTGCTTTTCTTTTTCTCTCTGAATCTGCAGTGTCTTCACCAGGACGCTTCCTTTTCACACCTTTTAATTAAGTATTTTACTCATTATTAGGGAATAAAGCACAATTACAAAACGAGGAGGCACGCTTGATAAGCATAAACAAAGCTGCGCGCATGTAGCAACTGAATAAACAACACCATAAAGGCAGAGATACACTATTAACACCTCACATTTCTAGGGGTTACTACCATAAAACAATAAAAATCCAGTTGCGTTTCTGCTAGTGAAATCTGTTATAAACTGGTAGTAAACTCGATCTAATTGCATTTGCGATTATACCGATAGCTGGAATTGTGTTGGTTTTTACGTTATTATGGTGAAATGTGTTTCCCCTTCACTGATATAAAAAACATAAAAGCAGCAAAGTTGAATTTTGTTCATCTTTCGCTCTCATTCTCCGCCGTCGCACCGTATATCGATAACATATGAAAAACGACCTTGAAGATAGTGGGCGGCAGCGTTGCCAAACGAAAAAATCAAGAACCGCGTAACTCCGAGTTCGCGTAAGTCGGGGTAGCGTAAGTCGGGGTATTACTGTATTCCAAGTGTGGTCTAACAAAAGCCTTATATAATGGGATTATCACGCCCCTATCTCTACTTGCAAAAGTTCGATACATCATCGATAGGACACCATGGGCCTTCCTTGCAACCTGTTTACAATGCTCAGAGAATTTCATATCTGACCGTATCGTAACACCCAAGTCCCTTTTCTCCAATACCGGGTTTAGTTGAACTCCACCAAGTGAATAAGTTATTTTGGGATTACTGTTTCCCAGGTGTAATACCTTACACTTTGTTGGATTAAAGCATAGCTGCCATTTTTCTGACCATTCCTGAAGTCTATCTAGGTCTCTCTGAAGAAGCTCAGATCAAGTCCTATTATTTAAGATGTCCATCTTAGATAATAGGACTTGAAAGCAGCAATTACTCCTTGATTCATGGAATCAAGAATAGATGTTGTGTTAGCAGGCAGGAAAACAACATTAATCTCCTCATACATCTCCATCAGAGCTATTGGGTGACCAGGTGCATTGTCACTAATCAGTAGGCCTCGATATTGGGCTTAATATTCAGTAAACCACGTAGTAAACAGATCCGCTGTCATCCAGGCTTTGTTGTTCGATTTATAATACAGAGGCAGGCTAGTTTTAGCATAAGTCTTGAGGGCCCTACAATTTTCAGAATGTAGATGAGCATTGGCTTCAACTTGCAGTCACCAGCTGCATTAGCCCCTAACAAGAGAGTCAGCCTACCCTTTGCAGCTTTGAAGCCAAGCATTGACTTCTCCTCTCTAGCTATGAAAGTCCTAGATGGCATCTTCTTCCAATATAGGGCTGTTTTGTCGACATTGAAAATCTACTGCTTAGTGTAGCCACCTTCATCAGCTACCTCATCTGGATAGCTTTCTGCAGCTTCTACATGAGCACACATTCGAGGTGAGCAGACACGCTTCGTCAGGGCTCCTCAGTTAAGTGGATTGGATTACTGTTGATTATTACTTTTAAATATTGGATTATTTTGTTATAGGTTTTCCTGTAACAGTTTGATTTTTATAATATTATAGATATTTTTTAAAGTTAATTTTCATTGATATTTAGCTAATTTTATAATGGTAATTACAAGATCTGCCTTACACACGTCACAAGGTATCGTGACTCACACGAAAACAGCCAATGGCAATTTAAGTGTGAATCATGATTTAATCCGTTGTGGAACCTGTGGAATGTTTTCCAAGGTCAACCTGGTGACTAATCATAGCTCACCTGGGGATTCTTTTCTTTGTGATCGATGTAAAGAGTGCACCGATCTTAAATTAAAATTTGGTGCACTGATGGAACAATTTGAGTCACTGAAAAAACGGGTGCTTGCCCTCGAGAATAATGCATCTGGGAGCTCGTCAGGGACTCAAGAATCCAGCAATCTACTAAGTGATGCACTCCTGATTCGGGCCTCAAAATAAAAAAACCAAGTGCGAACTACTCCGGTTCAAAAGGACTTTGTTTTATTAGGAGACTCTATTGTCGGGGGAGAAGGGGAATATTTTTTGTAATAAGGACAGGTGGAGTAGAACCAGGGTATGTCTGCCAGGAGCAACTATTAATTATGTCGCCAACAGATCGTCAGATTTTAAGGGGGTAAAGAAAATATTATTATTCATGTGGGGACTAATGACATTAAATGTACATGATCTGATAATCTGTTGGAAAAATACAGGATCATGCTGAGGAAATGCTGCGAGCTAGGCCACAATGTCTATGTGTCTGCAATTCTGCCCAGACACGATAGGAGGGATTATATGTTAAAAGCCTTGTGGATTAACTCAAGACTTGAAGGACTCTGCAAGGCTTTAGGGGGGGAAATTTCTATCAGCTTGGCCCACACTTATAGGTAGAAGGAATTGGTTTTGTAGAGACGGGATACACTTAAACAAAGGTGGTGCAAAAGTTTTTGCCAGTATTATTGAGGATACCTTAAAGGTTCAGGGAAACTGCTAGTTAGGGGGGGGGGGGATGTGGGTAATACTGACATGCGTTTATCTGATAATATTGGTCAAAGTAACTCTTGCACATACCTCAAGAGTTCTTATCTGTTACCCCAACTGGGCATATTATCTAGATGTTCTGGGGACAGAAACGTTTCAAGTGAGCAGGCAGCTAATGCCAGGGAAGAAAGCCTAAAAAACTTCAAGGCTTGTGTTAGGGTTGTTAAATATAGAAGAACAGTAAGTCTTAATTGTTTATATAGTAATGTTAGAAGTGTCGTCAATAAAATGAGCGAATTTGAACTGTTGGTTAAAACAAGTAACGCGGACATAATAGGGCTTACGGAGACATGGTGCCACCCAGAAATTGGGGATGATGAGTTTCAGTACGGCTTGTATAATGTATTTAGGAAGGAGGATAGGGTAGATTGAAGGGGTGGTGGGGTAATGCTTCTTATCAGAAGCAGCCTGAGTGCGACAATAGCTTTCCCGGATTCAGACGCTTCATGTGCTAGTATAGAATCTGTATGGTGTGATATAGTTGGAAACAAAGGTATAATGTGAGTAGGAGTAATCTACAGACTAGGTGATTGTGAATATTATGACGAAAGCCTCTACATGCAAATGGAATGGGCAAGTAAGTGTAAATGTCTTATTATTGGTGATTTCAATTTGCCTCTAATTGATTAGAGTAAATGGGAAGGAAACTCTACGTGGGGAACAAAATTTTTAAATCAACTAGACGACTGTTATTTGTATCAACGTGTCAGGGAAAGTACTAGAGAAAAGAATATCCTAGACCTCATCATCACCCATGAATCAGATAACATAACAGGGCTGACAGGAACCAATAGCAGGAAGTGATCACAGAGTTCTACTGTGGATGATGATGATGAGAGAGGTAGCAGTAGTAAAAGGCAAAGGAATGGGTTTTAATTTCAGAAAAGGAAATTACGATGCCTTAAGGTACTACATGGCCTCTATTAACTGGGTAGATATCACACACAGAATGAATACAATTGAACTGTGGTACGCTTTTAAAACATTAATCACAGATGCCTTGAATGCATATTTACCATTAAAAAAATACTCCACGAGGAGGGTTCCACATTGGATGAAAGTTGCCACATTACTTGAGCAGAAAAAGGTGGCATGGAAAGGTTACAGAGCTATTAAAAGTATTGACGCCTATAACAGCTACAAGATAATCTGTAATAGAGCCACAGAAAAGGTTCGACAGGCAAAGGCAGTTTATGAGAAATCGCTAGCAAACAGAGCAAAGAGGGGGGGGGGGGGATAAGGAATTCTTCACATATATAAATTCTAAGAAGAGCAGGACAAACCAGATCGGAACTTTACGTAAGGAAAAGGGGATAGTATTAAATACACCAGCTGCCATTGCAGATGAACTCAACAGTTATTTTGCATCGATATTTACAGATGAAAAACCTTTTGTGGGAATGGAAAATTGTGGGAGCGAAGTTGAAAAATATGTAATTAATGACATTGAAATTTTGCAAGATTATTTAATGAAAAAACTTTCGAGCCTACAGGCCAGTAAGGCTCCTGGAGTTGATGGAATATACCCTATAATCTTAAGGGAGGCAGCAAGTCAGTGCACTGAACCATTGAGGTTAATTATGTGAGCATCACTAGACTCTGGGGAGATTCCGTTGGATTGGAAAAAGTGCCAATGTATCTCCCATACATAAGGGTGGTTCTAAGAGTGAAGTGGGAAATTATTGACCTGTCCGTCTGACTTCAGTGGTAGGGAAAATCATGGAGGCAATGATCAAGGGTGGAATTCAGGGTCATTTGGATAGAATTGAAATTCTCAAGGATACTCAGCATGGTTTTGTAAAGGGGAAATCATGTTTAACAAATCTGGTTCGCTATTTTGAAAGGGTCACTCATGAGCCAGATTTAGGTAATAATTTCGAGACTGTTTATTTAGATTTCAACAAAGCTTTTGACTCAGTCCCAAATGAGTGGTTGCTTTATAAGCAGGAACAGGTTGGAATCCCTGGGAAAATCCTTAGATGGATAGCAAGATGGCTTCAGGGCAGAAGGCAGAGGGTTGTGATAAATGGCTATTCCTCAGATTGGGTTGATGTAAGAAGTGGGGTTCCCCAAGGATCAGTATTAGGACCACTGTTGTTTTTAACTTTCATAAGCGACATTGATGAAGGGATAGAGGGCGTGATGTCTAAATTTGTAGATGTTAAAATTGGCAGAGTAGTTAATGATCACTGTCAAGCTGAGCTTTTTCAGAGACCTAGATAGACTTCAGGAATGGTCAGAAAAATGGCAGCTATGCTTTAATCCAACAAAGTGTAAGGTATTAAGACATAAGGTATAAGGTATTAAGACACCTGGGAAACAGTAATCCCAAAATAACTTATTCACTTGGTGGAGTTCAACTAAACCCAGTATTGGAGAAAAGGGACTTGGGTGTTACGATACGGTCAGACATGAAATTCTCTGAGCATTGTAAACAGGTTGCAAGGAAGGCCCATGGTGTCCTATCGATGATCTATCGAACTTTTGCAAGTAGAGATAGGGACGTGATAATCCCATTATATAAGGCTTTTGTTAAGACCACACTTGGAATACTGTGTTCAAGTATGGAGACTGCACCTAAAGAAAGACATTGAACTTCTTGAAAGGGTGCAAAGATGGGTAACTCGGCTGGTGAAATCGGCAAAAGGGCGTCCTTATGAAGAAAGACTTTGAATATGTGGGTTGCAGAGTTTGGAAACTAGACACCTTAGAGGAGATTTGATTGAGGTGTTTAAGGCTCTGAGAGGCATCAGTAAAATGAATGAGGACGAAATTTTCAAGATTATAAATGATGCTAGAACTAGGAGACATAAATTCAAGTTACGGGGGGGAGATGTTTAGATTGGACTGCAAGAAGTTTTATTTTAGCCAGTAAGTTATAAATTACTGGAATAAGTTGCCCACATGGGTGGTAAAGGTTGACAGTTTGGGGAAATTCAAAGGACATCTGGATAGTACCTTCGGGTGAGGGAAACGCATAGGATGATAGGTTTAATTTCCTTTTCTTTTATTAATAATTAGTTTTTTTTTTTGGCTGGCAGCATAAGTCATAGGCTTTCTTGCACCACGTGGCCATTACTAATACTAATACTAGCTGCTGCACCTTGCAATTTTATGTTCTGGAGATGGCTCCTTTCCTTAAACCTCATGAACCAACCTCTGCTAGCTTCAAACCTGTTTCTGCAGCTGCTTCACCTCTCTCAGCCTTCAGAGAATTGAAGAGAATTAGTGCCTTGCTCTGGATTAGGCCGTGGCTTAAAAAAACATTGCAGTCGGTTTGATCTTCTATCCAGACAACTAAAACTTTCTCCATATCAGCAATAAGGCTGTCTTCCTTTCTTATCACTTTCGTGTTCACTGGAGTAGGACTTTTAATTTCTTTCAAGAACTTCTCCTTTGAGTTCACTACTGTGTTAACTGTTTGGTGTGCCAAACCTATCTTACGGCCTATCTCGGTGTTTGACATGCCAAGCTTAATCGTTTCTAGCTTTTGATTTAAAGTAAGATGCTTGAGACTCTTCTGTTCACAGGTACTACATTTAGAGGTCATTGTACTGTAATTAATAATAACAATAACACAAGTAAAAAGTTTGAAAAATTTTGGTAATTGTCAGAATACGACAGTAAGACAAAGGGCACAAATGCTGTAAACAGACTGAGCACAGGTAACAAAATGGCGCCAGTCTACTCAATCGATTCAGCTGATGTGCCCGTCAATGCCAAACCCCCTTAAGAGCAAGACAAGTGCCGAAAATAATAAACCTGAATATAATTGAAAAGTGCCATATTAGCGAAGAGCTCTAAACTGAAGTGCCTTAAAGCGAAGTACGTCTGTATTTAAATGTTTTTACTTGTTCTATTGTATGGCCATTTATTACTATTGTTTTCTCATAACAATTCCTTTCCTTGAATGTCCATAGTTTCAGTTTTTTGGATTGATATTTCCATACCAAATAATGAGCTAATTTTGAAAAGACTGTGAGCTGCTTTTTGTAATTCTGTCTCGGATTCAGCTAAAATAATTTGGTAATCAGCTTGTAGTAGAGTTGAGACTTTTGTTTGTACTGAAATTGGGATTTTGTTAGAGTGTAATTTTGCCCAGTCTTCTGTTACCTTATTAACATATAGATTAAACAATAAAGGAGAGAGTCTACATCTTTGTCGTAATCCTCTAATTGTTTTAATTCTGTTTGAAAATTTAAAATTGTTTAATTCTACTATTACATCTGTATTATCACATAAAATCTTAATTGCTGACTGATAATAATTGCGAATTTACACCATAAAAGTTTGAAATTTCCCAGAGAGAGTTGTTCTTTGTTTTTGTTTTAATGAAAACCCAAACATGAACGGTATTAGAACCTATAGTACTTAGTACTGTGCATTGGCTGAAGATTGAGAAGATGAAAGAAGATACTTGTTGACATTATACTTGAATTTCTGTTGATTATAATTTTCAGGATATATGTGTATATAGAGGTTCTTCCAGAAAACAGAAGTTGAAGGAATAAATGAGGAAAAAGAAAAGTTGGTTCTGTGAGATTTGAAGTTGTACAGTAAAAGGATGATGACTGGTTGTGGCATGAGTCTGGACTGATTTCGAAGAGAGGAGAGGAATTAGAGAAGCGAATTCAGAAGAACAGTGCCCATGGAAGGATCTATAGAAAAGGCATGAAGCAGAAACAAAACATCTATGAGACAGAGAGACTTGCTCTTTGGGTCATTAATTAAAGTAACTGACCTCCTTTGAATGGAATCTAGAAGCCTGAGAGAGATTTTAGGGACACCACCCTAGATGCGGAAACAATATTGCATGATATACCACATTTGCGATTTGTAGAGTGGGCAGCTGTTTGGAAGAAAAGAAACGCCAAGAGTGAAAGAATAAACCAAGATTTTTAGCATTAGCATTAGTAGAGGCATATGATGCAACAAAGCAGGCTTATATACAATCAACCAAAAAAAAAAAAAAAAAACCCTCCTATTTCACCCGTCCATTCATTCAAAACGTTTTCCTAATTCAGCCTTGAATTTATTTAAGCTGTCAATTTTCACAATGACAGATGGAAGTTTGTTCCAGCAATCAACCATCCGCTGACTAAAGGCAAATTTCTGTACATCTATTCTATAACTGTCTTTCCTCAATTTGAATTTATGCCTTTATGCATTTATGAATAATTATGAATTTATGCATTTATACCTATATGAGAGCTTGAAGGACAGGGTGGATGCCCTCGAAGAATCTAAATTGAGGGGCCCATCAAGCTCTCAGCTGCCCACATCAATGCCAGAGCTTACACTTGGTCATCACGCAACACAGCAGCAACCCCCAAGGCAGAATGCGCTGGTCCCACAGGAACTAGCAGTTGTTGGTGACTATTGTCAGGGAAACGGGGAACATTCTTTGTAAAAAGGATAGATGGAACAGGACCAGGGTATGTCTGCCAGGGACAAAGGTTGATGACGTTGTAGAGCGGATATCATCTTTTAAAGGCACAAAAGGTGATATAGTTGTACATGTTGGCACTAATGATATTAAGAGTAGGAGACAAGCAGAATTACTTAACAAGTACAGGTCACTGTTGAAAAAAAATCCGTGAATTAGGGTTGAATTTGAAAGTGTCTGCAATTCTGCCCAGACACGATAGGAGGGAGTATATGATGAGAGCCTTGTCAATCAATTCAGCATTGGAGAGACTATCAACCCTCATGGGGTAGAATTTTTCTCAGTGTGTGGTCTGTGCTTGTTAACAGGAGAGATTGCTTCTACAGGGATGGGATACACTTAAATAGAAAGGGTGCAAGAATATTTGCTGATGCTATCGAGGCAGTGTTAGGTGGGTAGGAAAGCTGCTAGCTTGGGGGGATACAAGGACTAATAGATTAACAACAGCCACTGGCAGAGGTGAAAGTGATTCTTGCACTGCTTCTATTGGAATGAGCAGCAGCCTGGAAAACAAGATGCAGGATATTTCAGAGCCTGCTGGGAGTCATTGCAGTAGAAGTAAACACATGGGTTGTGTTAGGGCAATCAAGAATAGGAACAGTTGCATGTATACTTGCATGTACACCAATGCTAGGAGTTTGGTAAATAAATTTGATGAATTTGAGGTATTGCTCAGAACATCAAAGGCAGATACTGTCGGAATATCAGAGACGTGGTGTCACACAGATATAAGGAATGCAGAACTGGAATTTGGGGAGTACAATGTGTACAGTAAGGATAGACAGGATAGGAAGGGAGGAGGGGTTATGCTATTAGTTAAGAAACACATAAAATCCAGTGAAGTGAAGCCAGTCGACAACGCTGGACAGTGCAGTGTCGAGTCAGTTTGGTGTGACATAAGCATTGGGAGATCAAAATTGAGAGTAAGAGTGTGCTACAGGCCTAATGACTCTGATGAGTATAATAAGAAATTGTACAGGGAAATAGGGTGGGCCAGTAAATCAGAGAGCCTTATAATGGAGGATTTTAATTTCCCAGATATTGACTGGAATTTGTGGGTTGGTCACTCACACACTAGCAAGGCTTTTGTGGATTTATTGGATGATTGTTTTCTACATCAGCATGTTCGGGAGGCAATTAGAAGTAATACTCTTGATCTGATTATCAGTAGTGATTCTTCAGATAAAGAATCACTACTTCATTAAGAATCTGCAGATAAAGGAACCACTCGGTGGCAGTGATCACAGTGTGCTGAAGTTGGATTTACTCAAAGAGGTAACTACCATCAGGGGTAAAGGGAAGGGTTTTTGCTTTCGTAAAGGCGACTACGATGGTCTGAGACAGTATTTAAAAATTCTATAGTGGGACCAACTGATGATGTCACCAACAGCAAATTCAAAATGGGAAGCATTCAAAGAACTTATCTTGGAAGCTACTACACTTTACATACCAACTAAGAAATATTGTTCAAGGTTTAGGTCTAAATGGATGTCTGATGAACTAATGAGACATATGGCAGAGAAGAAAAATGCATGATATACATATTAGCATTAGCATTAGCAGAGGCATTTGATGCAAGAAAGCAAGCTTATGCAGCATCAGCCAAAAAAAAAAAAATAATAATAAAAAAAAAAGAAACCACTTCCACTTCACCCCTCTGTTCTTTCAAAATACCTGTGCAGCTGAGCCTTAAACGTATTTAGGCTATCAACTTCCACGACAAGGGATGGAAGTCTGTTCCACCAACCAACCACCCGCTGGCTAAAGGCAAATTTCCGCACGTCTATCCTACATCCGTCTTTCTTCAATTTGAATTTCTGCCCTCTCAGGTGATTATTCTGAGCGAGAGGAAGAATCCCATCAGCATTGAGCATGCTAAAACCATTCAAGGCTTTATACACCTCTATCAGATCACCTCGCTGGTGCCTAGTCTCCAGACACTGTAATTTGCAAAACTTAAGCCTTTCTTCGTAAAAGAGAATCCCTTTGTTCCATTCACTAATCTTGTTGCCCTTCTCTGTACTCGTTCCAGCAGCCCTACATCCTTCTTGAAATGAGGCCTCCAGACCTGTATACAGTACTCTAGGTGTGGCCTGACCATTGCCTTATACAAAGGAATAATCACCTCCTTATCCCTGCTAGAAAAATTCCTATATATCATTGACAATACACCATGAGCTACTCTTGCAGCCCGTCTGCACTGCTCAGAAAACTTCATATCTGCCTGCACAACCACCCCCAGGTCCCTTTCATTCTCTACCACTGTTAGTGTAGTACCACACAGTTGATACGTTGCTCTGGGGTTGCTGTTTCCCATGTGTAGTACTTTACATTTGTCAATGTTAAACTTCATTTGCCACCTCTCAGCCCATCTGCTCAACCTTTCCAGATCCTGTTGCAGCAGCATAGTGTCAGTAGTGTCCTTGACAACCCTGCCTTCCTTTGTATCGTCTGCAAACTTTGACATTAAGCTTGATATACCATCATCAATATCATTTATGAATACAGAAAACAATAATGGACCCAACACTGAGCCCCGAGAGACTCCACTAATAACATTAGTCCGCGACGAGCAGTGTCCATTGATTACCACTCTCTGTCTTCTCCCCCTCAGCCACCCCTTTATATACCGCAGCAATTTGCCTCCAATGTCACACTGCTCCAATTTGTGCAGCAGTCTTCCATGTGCAACAGTATCAAAAGCCTTTCTAAGATCCAAGTATATAATATCAAAGTTATTCCCTGCATCCAGTTCCTTTGTGACTGCATCATAGTATCCAATCAAATTGGACAGGCAAGACTTCCCCTTAACAAAACCATGCTGTGTCCGAGCTATAACTGAAGTCTTGTCTAAATGATCCTGCAGTGCTTTTTAACTAGTGCCTCCATTAATTTTCCTGGAACAGAAGTTAAACTCACAGGTCTATAATTACTTGTGTCAGCCTTTGATCCTCCTTTGTGAATTGGGGTCAAATTTGCATATCTCCAGTCTGTGGGTACCTCCCCTGAGTCCAAGGGAGCTCTCATAATTATGGCTAAGGGTTTGCTTACTTCCTCTGCTGCCTCCTTTAATATAACTGGATAGATCCCATCCACCCCGGGTGCCTTTCTTGTGTTTATCTTCAACAATTTCTCCTATACCTTTACTCTCAGTTATTACAAGATTCTCTAGCTTACTGCTACAGTTGAATACACCTCTGGCTTTCCCCTCGCTAAATAACTCCTCATGTGTGAATGTCGATGCAAAATATTCATTTAGTTTGTTAGCTACCTGAGCAGGATCATCAACAGTTGACCCATCGATATCAATTGGTCCAATCTGATTCATCCACTTCCTTCTAGAGTTTACATAAGTAAAGAACTCTTTGCTGTTTTTCTTTGCATCCCTTGCCAAAGATTTCTCGTAATCTGCCTTCGCCTGCCTAACCTCCTTTGTAACTTGGTTACAGATCAACTTGTATCTATCATAGGCTTCTGTGTCATGTGTTAATTTGTATGTATCCCATGCATGTTTCTTCTCTGCCATATGCCTCATCAGTTCATCTGACATCCATTTAGGCCTAAACCTTGAACAATATTTCTTGGTTGGTATGTAAAGCCTAGTAGCTTCCAAGATAAGTTCTTTGAATGCTTCCCATTTTGCATTTGCTGTTGGTAACATCATCAGTTGGTCCCACTGTATAGAATTTAAATACTATCTCAGTCCATCGTAGTCGCCTTTACGAAAGCAATAACCCTTCCCTTTACCCCTAATGGTAGTTACCTCTTTGAGTAACTCCCACTTCAGCACACTGTGATCACTGCCACCTAGTGGTTCATTTATCTGCAGATTCTTCATGCATGAAGAATCACTGTGGATAATCAAATCAAGAGTATTCCTCCCTCTAGTTGCCTCCCGAACATGCTGATGTAGAAAACAATCATCCAATAAATCCACAAAAGCCTTGCTAGTGTGTGAGTGACCAACCTACAAATTCCAGTCAATATCTGGGAAATTAAAATCTCCCATTATAAGACAATCTGATTTACCTGCCCACTATTTCTCTGTACGGTTGTTTATTATACTCATCAGAGTCATTAGGCCTATAACACACTCCTACTCTCAATTTTGTTTTTTCAGTGCTTATGTCACACCAAACTGACTCAACACTGCTCTGTCCACCCATATCGACTGGCTGTACTTCCTTGGATTTTATGTGTTTCTTAACTAATAACATAACACATCCTCTCTTCCTATCCTGTCTATCCTTCCTGTACACATTGTACTCCCCAAATTCCAGTTCTGCATTCCTTATATCTGTGTGACACCACGTCTCTGATATCCCAACAATATCTGCCTTTGATGTTTTGAGCAATACCTCAAATTCATCAAATTTATTTACTAAACTCCTAGCATTGGTGTACACGCAAGTATACCTGCACTTGTTTCTATTCTTAGCTACCCTAACACAACCCATGTGTTTACTTGTATCACAATGACTTCCAGCAGTCTCTGAAATATCCTGCATCTTGTTTTTCAGGCTTCTGCTCATTCCAATAGAAGCAGTGCAAGAATCTCTTTCACCTCTGCCAGTGGCTACTGTTAATCCATTAGTCTTTGTCTCCCCCCAAGCTAGCAGTTTTCCGACCCACCTAACACTGCCTCGATAGCATCAGCAAATATTCTTGCACCCTTTCTATTTAAGTGTATCCCATTCCTGTAGAAGCAATCTCTCCTGTTAACAAGTACAGTCCAGGCTGAAAAAAATTCTACCCCTTGAGCCTTGCACAGTCTTTCCAGGGCCGAATTGATCGACAAGGCTCTCATCATATACTCCCTCCTATCGTGTCTGAGCAGAATTGCAGACACTTTCAAATTCAACCCTATTTCAAGGCTTTTTTTCAACAGTGACCTGTACTTGTTAAGCAATTCTGCCGGTCTCCTACTCTTGATATCATTAGTGCCAACGTGTACAACTATACCACCTTTTGTGCCCTTAAAACATGATATCTGCTCTACAACGTCATCAACCTTTGCCCCTGGCAGACATTCCTGTGTCACCCATTAATATAAATTAGCCTTCTGTGTCACCCATTAATATAAATTAGCCTTCTGTGTCACCCATTAATTTATATTAATGGGTGACACAGAAGGCTATAATAGATATAAGCTGGTCTGTAAACAAGTCACAAAGGAGATTAGGCAGGCAAAGGCAGATTATGAGAAATCCTTGGCGAAGGATGCAAAGAAAAACAACAAAGAGTTCATTACCTATGTAAACTCTAGAAGGAAAGGGATGAATCACATTGGTCCACTGGATATTGATGGTTCAACTGTTGATGATCCTGCTGAGGTGGCTAACAAACTAAATGAGTATTTTGCATCTACATTCACCCATGAGGAGTTATTCAGGGAGGGGAATGACAGAGGTGAGTTAAACTCTGGCAGTGAGTTAGAAGATTTTGTAATAACTAAGAGGAAAATGGAGGAGAAATTGTTGAAGATACACATAGAAAAGGCAACCGGGTGGATGGGAGCTATCCAGTTATATTAAAGGAGGCAGCAAAGGAAGTAAGCAAAATCCTTAGCCATAATAATGAGAACTTCTTTGGACTCAGGGGAGGTATCCATGGACTGGAGATGTGCAAATGTGATCCCAATTCACAAAGGAGGATCAAAGGGCGACACAAGTAATTATAGACCTGTGAGTTTAACTTTTGTTCCAGGAAAATTAATGGAGGCACTGGTTAAAGAGCCACTGGAGGATCATGTAGACAAGACTTCAGTTATAGCTAGCTTGGACACAGCATGGTTTTGTTAAGGGAAAGTCTTGCCTGACCAATTTGATTGGATACTATGATGCAGTCACAAAAGAACTGGATGCAGGGAATAACTTTGATATTATATATTTGGATCTTAGAAAGGCTTTTGATACTGTTGCACATGGAAGACTGCTGCACAAATTGGAGCAGTGTGGCATTGGAGACAAATTGCTGCTATGGATAAAGGGATGGTTGAGGGGGAGAAGACAGAGAGTGGTAATCAATGGACACTGCTCCTCGTGGACTAATGTTATTAGTGGAGTCCCTCAGGGTTCAGTGTTGGGTCAATTATTGTTTTCTGTATTTATAAATGATATTGATGATGGTATATCAAGCTTAATGTCCAAGTTTGCAGACGATACAAAGGTTGGCAGGGTTGTTAAGGACACTACTGACACTATGCTGCTGCAACAGGATCTGGAAAGGTTGAGCAGGTGGGCTGAGAGGTTTAACATTGACAAATGTAAAGTACTACATATGGGAAACAGCAACCCCAGAGCAACACTGACAGTGGTAGAGAATGAAAAGGGACCTGGGGGTAATTGTGCAGGCAGATATGAAGTTCTTTGAGCAGTGCAGACGGGCTGCAAGAGTAGCTCATGGTGTCTTGTCAATGATATACAGGAATTTTTCTAGCAGGGATAAGGAGGTGATTATTCCTTTGTATAAGGCAATGGTCAGGCCACACCTTGAGTATTGTATACAGGTCTGAAGGCCTCTTTCAAGAAGGATGTAGAGTTACTGGAACGAGTACAGAGAAGGGCAACAAGATTAGTGAAATGGAACAAAGGGGTTGCTCTTATGAAGAAAGGCTCAAGTTTTGCAAATTACAGTGTCTGGAGACTAGGCACCGGCGAGGTGATCTGATAGATGTGTATAAAGCCTTGAATGGTTTGAGCATGCTCAGTGCCAATGGGATTCTTCCTCTTGCTCAGAATAATCACCTGAGAGGGCATAAATTCAGATTGAGGAAAGACAGATGTAGGATAGATGTGTGGAAATTTGCCTTTAGCCAGCAGGTAGTTGGTTGGTGGAACAGACTTCATCCCTTGTTGTAGAAGTTGATAGACTAAATAAATTTAAGGAAGGCATTTCGAACGAATGGAGGGGTGAAATGGAAGTGTTTTTTTTTTTTTTTATTCGCTGATGCTGCATAAGCTTGCTTTCTTGCATCATATGCCTCTATTAATGCTAATGTCCTTTGATGTGGTCTCCCTGTTCATTTCTGTTCTGGTGCCACAGGCTATTGCCTGTGCAAGGCAGCTTTTAGATGGAGATGCCACCTTGGGGAACAGGACCTCACTCTCTACCGACAATATTTGTACAGCCCTCAATTTGTGTTTGACTAGCAGCCTGATCATGTTTAAACACTCTCTGTTCCACCAAGTTCACGGCATAGCTATGGGTGCTCCTGTCAGTTCTATTATAGCCAATGGTTTGAATGGAGGAACTAGAGAGCCGAATACAGGTAGTTCTCAACCTTACGAGTTAATTTGTTCCTAGCGCGCGCTCGTAAAGTGAAAACTCATAAAGCAGTAATTTATATTCCATACACATGTTAAAAATAGGGGTTATGTTATCAACAATATCTATATAAAATCGGTGTAGATACACCATAGATAACTCTTAAGAAACTACGATGGCAGTGTTGGAGGCATCATTTGCTCTGTATCTCATATTGTGCTCTTCCTTCACAACAAGTTGCCATGGTATTGCACTACCTCGAATAAGTAACGCTTCACTATTAGAGAAGACTATTATAGGATAGATGTGCGGAAGTTTGCCTTTAGCCAGCGGGTAGTTAGTTGGTGGAACAGACTTCCATCTTTTGTTGTGGAAGTTGATAGCCTAAATAAATTTAAGGCTGAGCTGCACAGGTATTTGGAACAAACGGAGGGGTGGAATGGGAGCGTTTTGTTTTTTGGCTGATGCTGCATAAGCTTGCTTTCTTGCATCATATGCCTCTACTAATGCTAATTCTAATATTAGCACTTTTATTTTACATCAGTTTTATGTTTATTTTATTTGTTTTAATAAAGTTATTTAAATCAGTTTACCGGTTATAACAGAAATACATAGCGAGTACACGTTTATACTACATAAAAATAATTTTGTTATTAATGAAATTTATTGCCTCCCCGAAATGTTTCCACCTTGTCGCAGTGAGGATGCCTGATTATCCCAATGACCCAGAGAGCTATGCTGGCGGTAGATAGACTACCGGTAGGATCACCCTAGCCAGACAGGTCAAAGGGTAGGGATCAGACGAAGCGTAACATACTGGTCCTCCAGGTTGTGATTGTGCGGTAGGCTGGTTCCCTCCCCATGTAAAAAAATTAAATCTCAAAGCTCAAAGAGGAAAACCGGACGGACAGAGGGATGTGACTCAGACTGGAAAGGCGCCTCTGTAGCCAGGTGGGAAGGAGCAGCAGTGCGTATCACACGCTTCTTGATTAGACCGGGGTTCGAGCCCGTCACCACCAAATACGGAGGATGCGGAAAGGTCAGGGAATGACCACCACATATCCCGGAGCAATATGGCCTTAGTTGCTAATGCTCCTAAAAACCAAATAACTAACTAACTAACAGACTGGAAAAAGGAAAAGAAAAGGAATAATAGATATTTTAAATATCATAACATGGAACATAAGAGGAGGATTAGGATATAAAGAAGTTGAATTACTTAAACATTTAAAACAGAAGAAAGTAAATGTAGCAGTAATAACAGAAACATAGAAAAAATTAAAATGTACGAAAGATTATGATTCTTATACAATGATATACAGTGGAGTAGATCAAAAGGAAAGAGCTAGTGGAGGGGTAGCAATTGATCGGAAATGGAAAACCAAAATACAGAGCTACACATTTATAAATAATAGAATAATAACAGTAAGATTTAAATTAGACAGGTTATTTATGTATAATTGGAATCTATGCTCCAGAAGATGGAAAAGAGGAAGAAATAGATAAATTTTACTTAGAGTTACAAAAAGAACTAGATAAGAATGTGAAAAAGGACCATGTAGTTATTTTGAGAGATTATAATGCTCGGGTAGGGAATAATCCAATAAAAATATTATGGGATGTTATGGAGAAAATAAAGTAAATGGATATAAATTAAGAGATTTTACAAGATTTAATAATTTAAAGATAACAAATACATTTTTTAGAAAATGTGATATACATAAATATACATGGTTGACAAGATGTACACAATCAATCCGTAGCCGAGTGGTCAGAAGCGGGAGTGCAGTAATACACGCTCTTTGAGTAGACCGGGGTTCAAGTCCTTGACTGCTGAATATGGTCGATCTGCCAACCCGCACTGGACCAGCGTGGCAGATTATGGTCCATTTCCCTCAGCATGAACT